>NW_008329365.1:431728-442174 GCF_000622305.1 Nannospalax galili
GAAGAGGCTGCTGGATCCCCTGGGACTGGAGTTATGGACAGTTGTTAGCTGCCATGTGGGTGCTGGGATTCGAACCCGAGTCTTTTGCAAGAACAACCAGTGTTCTTAACCGCTGAGCCATTTCTCCAGCCCTAAACTTACTTATTTAAAAAAAATATTTTATTATTTATTTTCATTTTATGTGTATGAGTGTTTTGCCTGCATGTATTTAGGTGCACCCATGTCGTTCAATGCCCGTGGAGTCAGAAAAGGGTGTTGGATTCCTGTGGAACTGGAGTTATGGATGGTTATTAGCCTCCATATGGGTGCTAGGGATCAAACCTGGGTCTCTGCAAGAGCAGCTAGTACTCTTAACCACTGGGCCATCTCTCTAGCCCAAAACTTAATTATTTTTATTTCATGTATATGAGTGTTTTGCCTGCTGTGTCCCAAGGAGCTTGGTTCCTTTGAGGAGCACAAGGCCTGCTGCAGAGAATTGACTGTGGAGAGTTAGCAGAGGAAGGAGGGGCTTTCGGCGCCATCTTGGAACAGAAGTGGTGCTTGCAGTCACCTGTGGCATGGGAAAGAATGGCCCTGGTGCCTCACTCGCCTGGACATGACAGGGGGCATTTACTGACCTGGGGCAAGACTATGGGCTCCCAAGGCATGGGCAAAGGCTAATGGTGACTGTGGGCAGGGTGCAGAAGCGATCTGGACTGGCAGGCTGCTGAGCCACGTTGGGAATGGGGTGCAGGGTGTTTGCCTTTTTATGCAGCACTGGGTGTTCTCCTTTGTAAGTTACTCTGTTTCACCTACCCAGGATATAAATATGAAAAATTCAGATAAAGATGTGTTACATGGTTTGTCTAATAGCACTAGGGGCAAGGGACCCTAGAAAACTTGGGGGACACCTGCATGTATGTAAGTGCACTTGTGTTGTACAATGCCCGTAGAAGCCAGAAGAGGACATTGGATTATCTGGAACTGGAGATACAGATGGTTGCTAGCTGGCACATGAGTGCTGAGAACTGAACAAGGAGCCAGTGTTCTGAGCCACTGTGCCATCTCCGGCCCCCTTTATTTGTTTTTAATGTGTGTGCTTGCTTGTGGAAGCTGGTGGCCAATGTAGATCGTCATCCTTGATTGCTCTCCTATTTACTTTTTGAGATTTATTTTTATTACTTTTAACTATATGCATACATGTTTGTCAGTGTCAGGGTATGTGCATGGGAGTGCAGGAGTCTTTAGAGGCCAGAGACATTAGATCTCTCTGGGACTGGAGTTACAGGTGAACCATCTGATGTGGGTGCTGGGAACTGAACTCTGGTCCTCTGCAAGAGCAGTACGTGCTTTTAACCTCTCCATCCCATCTCGTTTAGTTTTTGAGACTCTCCCTAAACCTGGAGTTCTCTGATTCAGCTAGATTCCTGCAAGTCCCAGGAATCATCTGCTTCTACCTCCCCATGGCTGGGATTACAGGTACACTAGCTTTTACATGGGTGCTGGAATCTGAACTCAGTTCTTCATGCTTATGCAGCAAGCACTTTACTGACTGAGCCACCTCCCCACCTCTCATTCTAGGTACTCAGAGGAGGGTGGAGGCCGTGGAAGCAGTACAGTAATTCCTCACGACTCTTGTTCTCTGACCCATTTGAGAAGAAGTCCTACTATAGTTCCCGTTACTGGGATTTACAGACTGAGAATTTGGAGTTATTTAAGAAATTAAAGTTCTTGGGGCTGGAGGCATAGCTCAGTGGAGAACACTTGCCCAGCATGTGTGAGGTCCTGAGTTGGATCCCTAGTGCTGGGAGAAAAAAATACAGTTATTGAGAGTTTCCTGTGGATTGAGACATCTGCTTTTATTCTGTCTTATCAGTGACTCTGTGTCTGACCGACCCATGTGGCAGGCTCTTCCGGTATTACCACTGCCCATGTCTTGGGAGTGTGTACTAAAAAGTTCTCATCATTTATCATACCACTTTTGTAGTTATTGTGTGGAGAAAGAATTCAAGGCAATGCTTACTAGGCATCTATTGTGCTGGCATCAAGCTGGGTACCAGGGATAAGAGAATTATATTACCTATGACTTCAAGTTTCAAGAAGTCCTAGCTGGAAATGGTGGCACATGCTTGTAATTCCAGCACTAGGGAACCTGGGGCAGGAGGATCACCATGAGTTTGAGGCCAGTCTGAGCCACATAAAAGTAAGTTGCTGGAGACCCAGGGATGGTATTTGAAGGCATAGTATGAATATGTGTTGAAGCAGGCTCCTTGTTTGTTCTAAAAAACTAACAGAAAAACAATATTAAAACCAAAAAGGTGCTCAGTCAGTAAAGTGCCTGTTACACAGGCATGAGGACCTGAGTTCAGATCACTCATACCCACATAAAAGCTGTGTGTGCTGACACGTGTCTATAACAGCAGAGCTGGTGTGTGTGTGTGTGTGTGTGTGTGTGTTTAGACAGGCAGACCCATGCAGCTCATTGGCAAGTTATCCTAGCTGAATCAATCAGCTCCAGGTTCAGTGAGAAGCCTGGTATCAAAAAATAAGATAGAGGGCTGTGGAGATGGCTCAGCGGATAAGATGGATAAAAGACTCGCAGTGACCAGAATTTGAATCTCCAGAACCATATGAAAGCTGGTAGGGTATAACCCCAGCAATGGGAGGCAGTGACAGGAGAGCCACAGGGCACATTGGCCAGGTAGACTAGCCAGAATTGATGAGCTCTGGGTTCAGCCAGAACTCTGCCACAGTTAATAAAGTGGAGAAGGATTGAGGAACACACTTCAGGCCTCTGCATGCACACATACATACATAAATCCCAGACATGAACACACACACACACACACACACACACACACACACACACACATAAGCAACAACAAAGATGGAGAGAGATCAAGGAAGGCACCCACACATGTGTGCACATACACACAAACACACACACACACATACACACACACACACACACACACTAAAACCCCTTCCATCTAACTGTGGGGACAAATACATATATTACACAAAGCATTAATACTGTTTGATAGATGATTGTTGGCTATCAATGTTATTTTATGAAGAAGACTCCCTTGATCATGTTACTGTAGATTGTGATACCTTTGCAGAAAGAAGGACAGCATAGGACCATGCAACAGGGAACTACGCGGAGGTCGGTGAGCCTGGAGGGTAAGTTGCTGGAGACACAGGGATGGTGTGTGAAGGCATAATCAGTGTACGCATTGGAACAGGCTCTATGTGAAGATTCGGAAGCACATTCCTTCTCTGGATAATGGGGAACCGTTGACAGATTTATAAGCAGGGGAGTAACTTGCTAAGATTTGTGCTTTAAGAAGTTATATATGGTTGTAATTAGGAAGTAGATGCAGCTGGGCAGGATTAAATTCAGAAAGATCAGGAAAACAATGAAAAAACAAACCTGAAGAGATTTCTTTCCCAGAGGTCTCTTGGAGCATTTGATGTGCAAATGAATGCCCTGGGAGATCTTTGTGGTGGGTGTGTTCTTTCCTTTCCATATCTACTTCCTGGCCTCAGGAAGCTGACTTTCTGGAAACTTCTTATCCTGATTCCCTTGCTTTCTGTTTCTTGTCAGGTTTAGTCAAAAGTAGGGCACCAGTAGCAAAGCAGAAGGGTGGGAAGATGGAACACAGGAGGCCTGTGACCACTTCCTGTTTGACCTCCGGTTTCCAGCTCACAGTTCTTGTTAGGAGGTTCCCTGTTGCAGCCACTATCAAGTTTTAATTAAATTAAATTAATCAATTAATTTCTATTTTATGTGTATGAGTGTATTGCTTGAATGTATATAAGTGCACTCATGTCTCGCAATGCCTATAGAGATCAGAAGAGGGCATTGGATTCCTCTGGAACTGGAGTTAAGGATGGTTGTTGGCTGCCATGTGGGTGCTGGGAATTGAACCTGAGTCCTCTGCAAGAGTAGTCAGTGCTCTTAACCTCTGAGCCATCTCTCCAGCCCCCTAATTTTAATTCTTAAAGTTGACAAATGAAAATTACCCATCATCACATACATAACATGTTTTGAAGTATGTGTACTTAACAGGTATGTCTCGTGTATTATCTGGTGGTGGCTGCAGTTCACTCTGGCATCCAGTTCTTTCTTCCTTCTGTCCCTTCAGACTTAGTGGGTAAAATGACTTCATGCTAACTACAGTGAGGGGATATCAGTATTCTTTATCTATCCCCTTCGCCTGTCCAGCCCTGTGTGATAACCCTGGGTGTCTTCATCTAACACCTTTTCCTGCTAGGATTTTGGTGACAGTCATGGAATACTTCTGAGAAACACCTGTACATTTCAAGGATCCCGCTTGATTCAGGACAGAGATACTGGCAGTTTCACCTAGACTGGTGTAGTAAAGATAAAGAAGAGAACACAGCTTACAGATTTGTTCACGAGACAGAGCAGACATGCGGTGACTGGGGGTGAGGAGAGGAAGACAATGTTATGGTTGCCTTCGAGTGGGGTGATGGTGACATCATTTACCCAGTACAGAATGCATTGGGAAGGCTGGGTATTAAGGAGAAAACCAACCATACATTGATGATGGTTAAACTTGCTTGTCAATTTGACAGTTTTAGAATCACCATGGAAACAAACATGTCTATGAAGGAGCCTTTAGATTAAATTAATTGATATGGGAAGACCCATCCTAAATCTGGGCAGCACCAATCCATGGTGGGGGTCCTGGATGATAAAAGGGAGAAAGCAAGTACCCGCTCTCTTTCTGCTGATTGTGGGAGCCACATGACCAGCTGGCTCATGTTCCTGCGGTCATACCTTCTCTGCCGTGATGGATGGCACCCTCAAACTGTAAGCCAAAACAAGCCCTTCTTTTTTAAAGTTGCTTTTAAATACTTTGTCAAGTATTTTAAAAAATATTTTGTTTTTATTTTATGTGTATGAGTGTATTGACTGCATGTGTGTAAGTGTACCCGTGCCATGCAATGCCTGTGGAGTCCAGAAGAGAACATTGGATTCACCTGGAACTGGAGTTATGGATGGTTGTTAGCCATGATGTGGGTGCTGGGAGTTGAAATCTGGGTCCTCTGCAAGAGAAGCCAGTGCTCTTAACCACTGAGTGACGGTCTCTCCAACCCCTTGTCAAGTATTTTGTTACCACAATGAGAAAAGTAACTAATACATACACTTTGAGACATAATAAATTTAAAGTATCTGTGGGGTTCTGGATACAGAGATGGAAGCTTGCCCACTTACTGACTTGAAATATGTACAAAGTTCAAGTATTCGTTTTCTTTTTATTTTAATTTAATTTAATTTTATTTATTTTTTTGAGAAAGGGTCTCACTAGATAGCCATGGGTGGCCTGGGACTCTCTATGTGGACCAAGCTGGCCTTGAACTCACAGTGATCTACCTGCCTTTGCACCCCAGATGCAGGGATTAAAGGCTGTGCCAACACACTCGGCTTCAAATATTCTTTCTCGTGGTATGTTCAAGACTCAATCCTCAGCACTGGGAGAGGAAAAATAAAGGGCTCAAATATTCTTTTCTATTGCTGCTCAGAATCTGCCCTATTTACCTTGGGCAGTCCTTTTCCCACAGTCCTCTTTGAAAATAAACCTATGCTTGGGTAGTGAAATATAGAGTATCTGATATCTTTATTGTGACTCTGTGACAATAGACTTAGCAAGAAACACCGAGAGCCTAGGGCTATACTGATCTTAAAATGCCCACATTTGTTTCTGCCAACCCTTTGCCAACATAAAACAAGGTCGCTATAAGTAAATGCTATGGTTTGAATGCAATTTATCCTCCAGAACTAAGCCTTAAAGTCATTTTTGTTTTTTTTCTTTTTTGGCTTTTGAGACAGGTCATGCTATGTAGCCCAGGCTGACCAGAAACTTGCTGCATAGCCCAGGCTGGCTTCACACTCTTGAGGTTCCTGTCTCAGCCTCCTAAGTGCTGGATATATATGGGCAGGCACCAGCACGCTCTTCCTTGGATCATAGTCTTCTTATGTGGATGGTAGTCAGAGGGTGGAAACTTAATCCAGATGTGGTGTTTGGAGTAGAGTCTTTTAGGGAGTGACTAGTAGATGAGGTCATTAGTGTGGAGCCCCCATGATTAATTCCCAATGGCTTTATAAAAAAACGAAGAGGACTGAAGAGGTAGCTCAGTGGTTAAAAGCACTGGCTGGTCTTGCAGAGAACCTGAGTTCAGTGTCCAGCACCCACATGATAGCTAACAACCACACCACTTCCAGGGGATCTGACACTCTCCTCTGGTCTCTGCAAGCATCACACACATATGGTACACTTACATACATGCAGGCAAACCAACACAATACTCATATACATAAAATAAAAATAGAAGACTAAATGATTAAAAAAAAGAGGAAGAGTTGGACGTGGTGGCTTATGCCTTTATTTCCAGCATTTGGGAGACAGAGGTAGGCAGGATCTCGGTGAGTTTGAGGCCATCATGATCTACATAGCAAGTTCCAGGGCATCTGGGTTTACAGGGAGGCCCTGTCTCAAAAAAGATGAGAGAGAGAGAGAGAGAGAGAGAGAGAGAGAGAGAATTGTGAAAATGTTTCAGTATGAAAGAACCTCCTGTGCGATGTAGATGGGGCTCCTCAGAGCCTGCATCATGCTGTTTACCTTTCCATCCTCCAAAACTGTGAGCAAAAGAAATTTCCTTTCATTAAAAGAAGCCTCTGCCTTAGGTATTTCATACATATAATGAAAAGATGACTAAGCATAGCCATGCATGAAAATACCATTAGTTGCCAGTCAGTCAAGTACTGCTAAGCCCTCCAATTTCCTGTTCTCTTTAAAAAAAAAAAAGCCCATTACTAGGTATTCTTTGGCAGTTTCCCATCCAAGGACTAACAGGACTGACCCTGTTCAGCTTCTAGATAAGAAGGAGATGAGATGGAGCATGTGCAGGTGGCTGTGGTGGCAGATCAGGCATCCCCCTAGTGTCTACCCTTCCACTCCAGAGAATGCCCAGGCCTGTCGCAGGCATCAGTCATGCTGGACTGACCCAGTATGCACCAGTGGATGTGGATATTAACTCTGCCTCAGGCACCCAGTTCTTATTTCTGAAATAGCCTGAGCTCGAGAAACCTCAGCAATCACTCAAATAAATCTCACATTATTTTTATTAAATTTCTTTGTTTAATTATTATATTTATTTTATGTCTATAAGTGTTCTGCTTGCATATAGGTAGGAGCACCTGTGTCATACAGTGCCGAAGGAGTCCATTGGATCTCCTGGAACTGGAGTTACTGACAGTTGTTAGCCCCCATGTGGGTGCTGGGAACCAAACCTGGGTCCTCTGTAGGAACAGACAGTGCTCTTAACCACTGAGCCATCTCTCCAGCCCTTTATTGTAGATTCTTAAGCAAATTACTTAATCCATTTGGACTTAATTTCTTAAAGATTTATTATATTTTATGTGTATGTGTGTGTGCCTGAGTATATGTATATGCCCCATGTGCATGCACTTGTCTGTGGAGGTCAGAAGAAGGTGTTGGATCCCCTGGAACTGGAGTTACAGGAAGTTGTGAGCTGCCTGATATGAGTTCTGGGAACCAAACCTGGGTCCTCTGTGAGAACACCAAGTGCCCTTACTGTTCAACCATCTGCCCAGACTTTGGACTTAATTTCTTTATCTGTGAAATTAGCCCATCCTGGGAATCAGCAATGACCATTAAATGAAGAGAAATAGTCTGTTCTATTGTCAGTGTATCATCCTAGCCCATGTAAGCCTCAGCTCAAAATTCCATGTAGATTAACTCTTAAATATCTCAAATAAAATCTATGTATGTGTTGTAGGCTATGTTAGGAACACAGATAGATACGTCATGTCTTTCCACAATGTAGGGGTTTATTGATTAACAAATTTGTAAGGGACGTTGGTTTTGGTGGCTGCAATTTGCCAAGTAGTAATGATTTTCCTTGGCAGCTGGCTAAGACAAACACAGATATTTTTGTTTGATTTCTAAAGATGTTTTAAAATTTCCATTTTATGTGCATGTGTGTGTCCCTGCATGCATGTATATGTGCCACACATATACATGTATTAGAAGGGGGAGTTGGATCCCCTAGAACTGGAGTTATGGACAGTTGTGAGCCACCTGATGTAGTGCTAGGAACTGAACTCAGGTCCTCTGTAAGAGCAGTCATCACTCTTAACCACTGAGCCCTCTCTTTGGGCCCAAATGTGGACATACCAGGTTCTTTTCTTCCACTTTTAACTACAAATATTTAACTCTCAGTTCACACATTAAATAGTGCACAGTAACTATACATCTATATATAGTTACAGAATGGTCACAAAGGGTTAGAGAGGCCACAGCGCAGTTCAAGGGGTTCCAGGTGCCTCACCGGAGACATGAAGAAGGCTGAAAGGAATGCAAAGGGGATTTCAGAGGGAATTACATAACAAACCCTGCTGCAGGTCTGCTGTCCAGCCAAACTGCAGGGTAAGAGTTGAGCTCAGCCTCAGGATTAACTACAGCTGCAGAAGGGAGGCATGTAAATCTGTGGAGGTGAAGGACTGTCGAGGCCAGGTCCAGACAGAAGAACAGGCAGATGAATGGATCTCAGGTCCAGGTGGATAAATAGGTGGGTGGACAGACCGCAGTTTGAGTAGTCTGCATCAGCAGTGGGGCCTGTAGGGGACGTGGGCTTTACTTGAGCACTGTTGAAAGTATGTTCGATTGTGCTCAATGATGCCTGCAGTCAAGGAGGTCTATGTGGAGTAAAGTTGTACAAACACAGGTGGTAAGGCAGATAAAGGAGCCCAGTGTCCTTGACCTCACGCTAGATAAGACTACTCTAACCACAGGTCTTAAGTTCTGCAAGCACTGTTTTTCTTTTTATATTTTGTTATTTTTATTTTATGTGTATGAGTGTATTGCCTGCATCTATGTAAGTGCACCCATATCGTGCAATGTCTGTGGAGGTCCAAAGAGGGCATCACATCCTCTGGGACTGGAGTTACGGATGATTAGCCACCATGTGGGTGCTGGGAACTGAACCTGGGTCCTCTGCAGGAGCAGTCAGTACTCTTAACCACTGAGCCATGTCTCCAGCCCCAAGTTCTCCATATTAAAAGTAGCATACTGGGCTGGAGAGATGGCTCAGTGGTTAAGAGCACTGGCTGTTCTTGCAGAAGACCCAGGTTCTAATCCCAGCACCCACATGGCTGCTAACAACCATCTGTAACTCTAGCTTCAGGGGATGTAACGTCCTCTTCTGTCCTCCATGGGCATTGCACAAAATGGGTGCACTTACACATATCTAGGTATAACACTCATACACATAAAAACAATTAAAAACATAAAAATAACATACCAGGAGGCCTTTAGGAAGCTTTCACAAGACTATTTTCACTAAGTAATGGTCTTTGTTTGTTCTATTTATGTAAGCTAAGGCAGTGAATACACCAGCAGTGAATGAGCATCTCCCTTTCTCCACATCCTTGCCAGCATTTGGTATCATTTGTTTTCTTGATCCTGGCCAGTCTGGCTGGGGTAAGGTGAATCCTTAGTGTGTTGAGAACTCTGTTTAGATCTTTAGCCCATCTTTTAATTGGGTCATTTTTTTTCTTGGCTTTTTGTTTTTTGAGTCTTTATATATTTTGGTTGTTAAACCTCTGTCAGATGTTGTCACTGGTGAAGGTTTTTCCCATTCTGTGGGTTTTCTCTTCATGTTTTTTTATTGTTTCTTTTGCTGTACAGAAGCTTTTTAGTTTAATGAGGTCCCATTTGTTGATTGTTGACCGTAATTCCTGAGCATCTGGTGTCTGATTTAGAAAATCCTTTCCTACACCTGTGCCTTGTAGGTTATTGTCAAAGTTTTCTTCTAATAGTTTCAGAGTTTCTAGTTTCACGCTGAGGTCTTTGATCCATTTGGAGTTGACTTTTGTGCGAGACCAAAGATAAGGATCTAATTTCATTTTTCTACAGGTGGAGATCCAGTTTTGCCAGCACCATTTGTTGAAGATGCTGTCTTTCCTCCATTGTGTGTTCTTGGAACCTTTGTCAAATATCAGGTGGCTGAAATTGTGTGTACTCAGGTTTGGGTCTTCAATGATGTTCCATTGATCTATGTGTCTGTTTTTGTGCCAGTACCATGCTGTTTTGACTATGGCTCTGTAGTATACTTTGGGATCTGGTATAGTAATCCCCCCAACATTGCTGTTTGTGCTCAGGGTTGCTTTTTGCTATCCGGGGTCTTTTGTGCCTCCATATGAATTTAAGGATGCATTTTTCTAATTCTGTGAAGTATGTCACAGGGATTTTGATTGGGATTGCATTGAATCTATATATTGCTTTTGGTAGGATGGTCATTTTCACAATAATAATTGTTCCAACCCATGAGCATGGGTGGTCCTTCCATCTCCTGGTGTCTTCCTCAGTCTCTTTCTTTAACAATTTAAAATTTTCATTGTTGAGATCTTTGATG
>NW_008329365.1:442365-442934 GCF_000622305.1 Nannospalax galili
TTCCAATTAGTAATCCTTTAATTTCCTGTCTTAGTGCTCTAGCAAGAGTTTCAAGTACTATGTTGAAAAGGAGTGGAGATAGTGGACATCCTTGTCTGGTTCCTGATTTTAATGGGAATGCTTTCAGTTTTTCTCCATTTAGAATGATATTGGCTGTGAGTTTGTTGTATATAGCTTTAATTATGTTGAGGTATGTTCCCTCCAGTACAGTTCCCTCTAGAACTTTAAACATAAATCCATGTTGAATTTTGTCAAAAGCCTTTACTGCATCTGCCGCTTCCCCGCTTCCCCGGGCTCTGTCCAGCAGAGCCCAGTAAAAACGACCACCAACGATGGCCGGTTCAAACTTCTTCTCTTTTTTTTTGTTGCCCGGTTCCATCCCCTTTTATCTCCTTCTCCCTCCAATCACACCACATTCTGTAGGATACACGAGCCAGATCGCTAGACAGGATTGGTCGGGACACTCTGTCCCCAAGCCCTTGTGCCAGCAGCCACGCTTTCCTTCACTGCTGCACATGCGCCATTAACTCGTCATGGGGCTTGGCAGGGTGCCCGGGGGCCATCTTGGG
>NW_008329365.1:446690-447790 GCF_000622305.1 Nannospalax galili
ACTGGAAGTGTTGATCAGTTCTAGGACTTTTCTGGTGGAACTTTTGGGGTCTCTTAGGTATAGTATCATATAATCTGCAAAAAGTGATAGTTTGACCTCTTCTTTGTCCAATTATTATGCCTTTAATTTCCTTCTCCTGTCTTATTGCTCTAGCAAGAGTTTCAAGCACTATGTTGAAAAAGAGTGGAAATAGTAGACATGCTTGTCTGGTTCCTGATTTTGATGGGAATGCTTCCAGTTTTTCTCCATTTAGAATGATATTGGCTGTGAGTTTGTTGTATATAGCTTTAATTATGTTGAGGTATGTTCCCTCCAGTACAGTTCCCTCTAGAACTTTAAACATAAATCCATGTTGAATTTTGTCAAAAGCCTTTACTGCATCTGCCGCTTCCCTGCTTCCCCAGCCTCTGTCCAGCAGAGCCCAGTAAAAACGACCACCAACGGCCAGTTCAAACTTCTTCTCTTTTTCTTTATTGCCCGGTTCCATCCCCTTTTATCTCCTTCTCCCTCCAATCACACCACATTCCGTAGGATACATGAGCCAGATTGCTAGACAGGACTGGTCAGGACACTGTCCCCGAGCCCTTGTGCCAGCAGCCACGCTTTCCTTCACTGCTGCGCATGCGCCATTAACTCGTCATGGGGCTTGGCAGGGTGCCCGGGCGCCATCTTGGGCACTCCCGCGTGGGCCCGCTCTCCACAGCATCTATTGAGATGACAATGTGGTTTTTGTCTTTGAGTCCATTTATATGATTGATGATGTTTATTGACTTGTGTATATTGAATCATCCCTGTATCTCTGGGATAAAGCCTCCTTGATCATGGTGAATGACTTTTTTGATGTGTGTCTCTATGAGGTTTGCAAGTATTTTGTTGAGAATTTTTGCATCTATGTTCATTAAGGATATGGGTCTATAGTTTTCTTTTTTGGTTGTGTCTTTACCCAGTTTGGGTATTAGAGTGATGCTGGGCTCATAGAAGGAATTTGGGAGTTCTCCCTCTGTTTGAATAATTAAAGTAGTATTGGTTGGAGGTCTTCTTTAAATGTCTGGTAGAATTCTGCTGTAAATCTATCTGGGCCTGGGCTTATTTTAGTTGGG
>NW_008329365.1:447934-483685 GCF_000622305.1 Nannospalax galili
AATGGTTTGGATCTTTTGGCTGTCTGTTGTGATGTTTCCCCTTTAACTCTGATTTTGTCGATTTGGAGGTGCTCTTTCTTTCTTTTGGTTAACTGGGCTAAGGGTCTGTCTATCTTGTTTAGGTTTTCAAAGAACCAGCTCTTAGATTCATTGATTCTTTGTATTGTTTTCTTTGTTTCTATTTCATTAATTTCTGCTCTGATTTTTGTCATTTCTTCTCTTCTGCTGGGTTTGGGTTTCATTTGTTCTTGCCTTTCCAGTGCTGTGAGTTGCAGTGTTAGGTCTTTATTTGGGCTCTTTTCAATTTTTTAATATAAGCACTTAGAGCTATAAACTTCCCTCTTAGGACTGCTTTTAAGGTGTCCTAGAGGTTGTGTTGTGTTGTCCTTTTCGTTTTTCTCCTTTGACCCACTCATTGTTTAGGAGTGTGTTGTTCAATTGCCACAAGTTTGTGTAGTGACTAGAGCTTTGTCCAGTGTTGATTTTGAGCTTTATTGCTTTGTGGTCCAATGGAATGCATGGAATTATTTTAATATTTTTGTATTTGTTGAGGTTTTGTGGCCCAGTATGTGGTCAATTTTTGAAAAAGTTCCATGAGGTGCTGAGTAGAAAGTGTATTCTTTGGTGCATGGGTGGAATATTTGAAAGACGTCTGTTAGGTCCATTTGATATATGGTATCATTTAATTCAGATGTCTCTCTCTTTATTCTTTGTCCAGTTGACCTGCCTAATGGAGACAGTGGGGTATTGAAGTCCCCTACTATTACTGAGTTGCGGTCAATCTGTGTCTTAAAGTCCTGTAGTGTTGTTTTTATGAATTTGGGTGCACCAGAATTTGGTGCATATGTTAAGGATTGTAATAGCTTCTTGGTTAACTGTTCCTTTGATTAGAATCAAGTGACTCTCCTTATCTCTTCTGAGTAGTTTTACTTTGAAGTCTATTTTGTCAGATATTAGAATTGAAACCCCTGCTTGTTTCTTAGTGCCATTTGCTTGGAATATTCTTTTCCATCCTTTTACCTTAAGGTATTGCCTGTCCTTGAAGGTGAGATGGGTTTCTTGCAGACAGCAAAGAGATGGATTTTGTTTCTTAATACATTCACTTAGCCTGTGTCTTTTGACTCGGGGATTCAGTCCATTGATATTTAAGGTTATTATTGAAAGATATATCTTGGTTGCTGTCATTTTGAGTGCTGTTTGTGTTCTTTGTGTAATTTTGTGTTCCCTAGATTATGTCTTTATTTTCTTTCATTGCCCCAAGGTATAGATGTTTCTCTCTCTGCTCTCTGTATTGCTTCAAGTATTCTTTGAAGGGCTATTTTTGTGGACATGTATTCTTGAGGCTATTTGTGTCAGGGAAGATTTTTCTTTCCCCCTCAACTATAATAGACATTTTTGCTGGGTGTAGTATTCTGGGCTGGCATCTATTGTTATGCAGAACTAGAAATACCTTGGTTCAGGCTCTTCTGGCTTTCATAGTTTGGATTGATAAGTCAGCTGTAATTCTGATGGGCTTTCCTTTGTATGTGATTTGTTGTTTTTCTTTTGCTGCTTTCAGTATTCTCTCTTTGTTCTGTACATTTAGTGTTTTTACTATGATATGTCGTGGGGAGTTTCTTTTCTGATCCTGTCTATTTGGTTTTCTATGTGCTTCCTGTATTTGTATGGGGATGTCTTTCCTTAGTTTCAGGGAATTCTCTTCTACAATCCTGTTTAAGATCTGGTCAATACCATTAACCTGAAATTCTTCTCCTTCCTCTAGTCTTATGATCCACAGATTTGGTCTTTTCATGGTGTCCCACATCTCTTGCATATTCCATTCCGTTGTTTTTAAAAAAATTTCCATACTCTTTGCTTGAGTGGTCCAATTCTTCAACTTTATCCTCCAGTGTTGATATTCTGTTTTCCATTTCATTCATTCTAGAGGTGAGGCTTTCCCCTGTTGTTTCAAGTTCGCTTGTTGAATTTTGCACATCCTTCTTCATTTCTGCCCAAGTTTTCTTCAATGTTTCTATCTCTTTTGTGAATTCATTCAGAAGTTTATCCCTATCTTCCTTTAGCTCTTTGATTTGTTTCTTCGTGTGTTCTTTATATTCGTTGAATTCCTTGATCATGTTTATGATTGTTCTTTTAAATTCATTGTCCTGGGTTATCTCTAGGGGATTCTCCTTGTAGAATTCTTCTACAGGATTGGTGGAGTTTGGTGGGAACATAGTGTTTTGGCTTTCCATTTTGTTATTCTTTTGTTGTGATTTTGGCTTGTGAATTTCTTTGGTTGTTTATGATTCTGATATGAGAATTAAGTTGAAGTATGCTTCTGTTTGTATTATCCAGGTGCCTAGATCCTTTCTTTATTAACTATGTAAAGCTGGTTGGTACAGGGTTCAGGTTCTTTCAGGTTTATTTTGGAGAGAATTGATGGCTTCAGATTAACTATTCAGGGGTACTCACAAAAGCCCAATTCAGGTTCCAGTCAGGTACACTCAGGCTTCCTTCACATGTGGAGGCAGGATCCAGGCTCTCTTGGGCAGTCCACCATGTGGAGGCAGGATCAGGGGCTATCAGGCTGTTCCCTGGGTTCTCAGGCCCTCTGGTAGTTGGAGGCCAGAGTGAGGCCAGAACCCGGCCCTCTCTGGCGGTCTGCTGAGCTCCGAGCAGCTACCCCAATGGAGGTCTGAACCCACCCTCTCCTGATTTTAATTCTTATGATACAGTTAATAAGTCTGTTTTTGATATTTTGGTCATTAGCCCTAGCCTTTAATAGCTGCACTGTCCCTCCAGCCCCTAAGTCTGTTTTTGAAATGGCTTCTACTTTAAAAGGCAAAAGCCAAAACCTTTAGCACAGGACAGACTTAATCTACACACCTCATTTTTTGCCTTTATGTGGGACCAGCGTGTGTGAAACATCAGCATTTCTAGAGTGAAGTCTTGTATTCTGTATTTACTGATACTTGAAGCAATCTTGTCCACTGTTCTTTGATAATGGCACATTGCACACAGTTATTAAAACACAGCCACATTAAATGATTGTATGACTGTCTCCCCCATGGCATGCTACGTTGAGGACAGGTACTGTACTTTAAATTTTTCTTTCTTTTTTTTTTGGTCTTTTTGAGGCAGGGTCTCCCTGTAACCCCAGCCAGTTTGGCACATGCTATGTAGGCCAAGCTGGCCTCAATCTCACAGAGATATACCTGCCTCTGCCTCTCTAGTGCTGGGACTAAAGGCATATGCCACCATGCCCAGCTGTACTTTAAATTTTTGTGTGCTTCAGTGTCTCATGCTAAAGTTTCCCAGATGCCCTTGGCTTTTGTCAAATTGAATCAACTGACTCCTTTTCTCCTTTTGTTGTTATTTTTCTTCTCCTCCTCCTCCTCCTTTTCTTCCTCCTCCTGCTCCTGCTCCTCCTCCTCCTCCTCTTCTTCTCTTTCTTTTTTTAATTTTTGGAGACAGGGTCTCCCTATAACCCCAGCTGGCCTGGAACTCACTGCAGAGACCAGACTGGCTCTGATCACAGTGATTGGCCCGCCTCTGCCTCCTGAGTGTTCTCTCCCTGGAACTAACTCATTATATAACCCAGGCTGGTCTCAAAGTTACAGCAATCCTTTTTCCTCTGCCTCCTAAGTTTTGGGTATACAGGTATGAACCACTATGCCAAACTCAATCAACCAACTCATGATGCCATTTCAAATATTAGCTGAAAGCGTTGTCTTTCCCAACAGAGTGAATTCTTATGCAAGCTTTTCCTGTGTCACTCACAGCTGGGAATTTTATTTTTTCCATAATATCCTATGTTATGTCTCTTAAAAATTATTTTATTTTTAAATTATGTGTATATGCTTTGTGGCCACCAGATGTGGGGGCTTGGAACTGAACTTGGATCCTTTGCAAGAGCAGTATGTGTTCTTTTTTGAGAATTTCATACAATGTATTTTGATCATATTCAGACCCCCTCACCCCTCTCCAGTCATACCTTATTACAAACCCTGTGACTTCATGTCCTCCGTTATCATTTTCTTTTAAGGCCTAGTGAGTCTGACTGGTGTTTCCCAATGCTCTTGGGTATGAATCTACCCCTTGGAGTCTGGTCAACCTACCAGGTTGTCACACCAGTGAGGAGAACTGACTCTCCCTCTCCCAACATCTATCAAGTGCTAATATATCCTCTGCTAGGCCTGGGACTTTCTGTCTACCTCCCCCATTCATGCCCCTGTCTGGCTTGGGTTTGCATGGGTCTTAGGCAAGCTGTCATAAGTGCCATGGGTTTACGTGTACAACTACCCTGTGGTGTCCAGACAGCATCTTTTCCTTGTTTTCATCCACCACCTCTGGCTCTTACACCAGATTCTTCTTGCAGCAGATGATTAACACAGTCAGTTGCTCTTAATGGCAGAGCTATCTCGCCAGCCTCTCTCCTCCATCTCTTGAGTGTTCTCTAGTGCCATCTGGTTCCAAGAGAGACATTTGAAGGTCCCTGCTCTCTGGACAATGTAACTTGAGTATAGCTGGAAAAGGCAGGGTCCATTCTCAGATAAACCCTAATTCTTAGTCATTTGAGGCTTGAAAACTGTTTAGTTCATAAGAGGTTTTCTTTGAAATCCAGATGTCTCCAGAAGGGGCTGTAATGTCTCACACCAGCTGACACTTCAGAGCATTCCTGTGTCAGCAGAAAGAGCTAGGAAGTGAAAAAATTCCTGATAGAATGAAGGGGTAGAGGCAGAAGGATGGCCCTGGTGGTGAGCAGAGGATAGACCACTGCTTCCCCTAACCCAGTGCTCTGACCCACAGTGCCTGTAACCCCACAGAGCTAGCTTTGAGGTTTTACTCTTTTCTTTTTCTCAAGCACATTTCTCTAGTTCTTGCCTGTGGCTAGAAAACTATCTGATAGGCTGCTAGCCTTTCCTCATCTTTGGTTACCACTCCTACCTTTGTGGAGGCTCACTCGCTCTACTGCTGGCTCAGGTCAGGCTAGGAAGGTTGAAGGGTTTGATGAAGGGTTCCCTTTGCTGGGCAGAGGGTACTGCTCCAAGTGCTCCTTCACCATACTAAAGTTAGCTGTCGATAGTCATTTGTTTATTGTTTTTTATATTTTGAAACAGGGTCTCCCAGCCCACGCTGCCCTCAAACATCCACAGAGCTGGGGATAGCCTTCAAATCTGAACTTATTTTATTTTAAATATATATATATTTGGGGGGCGCTTTTTGAGACAGGGTCTCCTTGTAGCCCCAGCTGGCCTGGAACTCGTTACATGGACCAGGTCGGCCTCAAATTCAAAGAGATCTGCCTGCCTCTGCCTCCCAAGTGTTGGGATTAAAGGCATGAGCCGCCATGCCTGGCATGAGTCTTATATAATGCTTTAGGAAAAGGCTAGAGGATCTTCTCTAGGTGGTACAGCCTGTACAGAAAAGAAGGACAACATCCTTTGAAATATTTTGACAATATAAAATTACTAGGTTTGATGGAGAGAGAGAGAGAGAGTCTAATTTGTGGCCTATAGAGTCTAATTTGTGTCTCCGCATGTCCTTCAGTATGGGTCCATCCACTGGAGCCTGGTTAACCCACTGAGTCCCATTCTTAAAAGAATGGCTCTGCTCTTCCCAGCAGCCATATGTTGCCACAATTTCTTTAGGTTGAGTTGGGGTTTCTTACCCACTTCCCCAGGTCTATGCTGGGATTTTGTCTGGTTTTGTTGAATGGGACTTGTGCATGCTGTCACCATTGCTGTGTGTCAAGTGACCATCTGTCTGGAAAGCTGTTTCCTGTGGTCACCCACCACCTCTGGCTCTTACAATCTTTCTGCCCCGGCCTTCACAATGATCCCTAACCTCGGGAAGCAGAAGTTTGATATAGGTGTCCTATCCAGAGATAAACAGTCTGCAGTCTCTTGTTCTTTACATGTTGGCCAGTTGTGGGTTTCTGTCTTAACCATCTGTTACATAAGGAAACTTCTCTGATGAGAGTTGAAGATGTATTACTCTATGGGTATAACAATAACTCATTAGGAGTGAGTTTAATATGATAACTATTTAATAGAAAACTAGCTTCAGGTTCTCTCCTGTGTCCTGTGACCTGTCTAGCTTCAGATTCTAAGCCTGATCTCAGTGTCAGGCATGGGTTCCATTCTATGACTCAGATCTTAAATCCAATTAGAGAGTGGTTGGTTATTTAATAATAATTTTTATCCGTGAGAGTTTCATATATTTATACTTTGTATGTTGATCATATCCATCCACTCCTACCTCCTTCCAACTCCGCCTAGTGTCCCCACCTTGTCTCCCTCCCAACTTCATGTCGTTTTTTCTTTTATTGTTATTAATAACTCCCTAAGTCCAATTAGTGCTGCTGTTTGATGTCTTCACTAGAGCAATAAGACAAGAGAAAAAATAAAAGGGAAACAAATGGGGGAAAAAGTTGATGTATCTATATTTGCAGATGACATGATTCTATACATAAGAGGCCCTAAAGATTCCACCAAAAATTTCTTAGAACTGATAAACACTTTCAGCTAAGTGGCAGGATATAAAACACAAATCAGTAACCTTTCTATGTACCAGTGACAAACTTTAACTTCGGATCCTGCTGATTCAACAAGCGGAGTGTTGGGATTATAGGATTGTGCCACCATGCCTAGTTTATGCTGGTGATCAAATACCTCCCAGGACTCCTGCATGCTGGGCAAGCAGTCTGCTAACAGAGCTGCATCCCCAGACCCAGACTGCTGGAGTTTATACTTTTTTCGTTCTTCTGGTTTGCCATGCAGTACAACCCACATACTGGAGGATCAATATTTAATTGTTATTTTTATTTCTTTAAAATATTTTATGTGTATGAGAGTATTGCCTGCATGTATGTAAGTGTACCTGTGTCATGCAATGCCCACGGAGATCAGAAGAGGGTGTTGGATCCTCTGGAACTGGAATCATAGATGGTTCTTAGCCGCCGTGTAGGTGCTGGAAACCCAACCTGGGTCCTCTGCAAGAGCAGCCAGTGCTCTTAACCACTGAGCCATCTCTCTAGCCACCAATATTTAACTTTTAGAAATATTTCATTTATTTATGTTTTAATTATTTCATAATGCATGTAATGCATGTAATGTATTTTGATCATATTAACCTTCTATTGTGCTCTTATCTCCCTCCTACTCCTCTGAACCCCTTCTTCCCAACACCCCCATCCTACTTTCATCACCCCCTCCCCCGACTGTGTTTAATTAGGCTTGTTTGTGTGAGCATGGTGTAAGGTTATTTACTGGCATGTAAGCAACTTACCAGTGTCCATACCACTGAAGAAAATGACTCCCTGTCCCCCAGCAACCAGTAATTGGAGGGGAAAGGTTAAAATGATCACGATTACTTAAAAACATTGATTTGCGAGTGTTTTGCCTGCATGAATGTTTGTGCACCACATGCATGCAAGGCCCAGGGAGGCCAGGAAAGGGCCTCAGATGCCCTGGAACTAAAGTTACAGATCGGTGTTAGCCACCGTATGAGTGCTGGAAACTAAACTTGGGCCCTGTGCAAGGGCAGTCAGTGCTCTTAACCATTTGAGCTATCTCTCTAGCCTCAAGATTACTTTTGAGAATTTATTTTTCTTTCCTTTAAATTCTCAAATGGAGATGGACTCAGAGGCTGACAGGTAACAGGATTGGACGATGATGGTATGTTTTTTGCCACTCAGTGCTCTTGTTTAGGATATCTGCTGAGCAGCGGTAGATCTGGGGTTCCAGGAAGAGCTTGTGTGTTGGCCCATGATTGGTCTGTCACACTGACATTCCTTGGGTAAGACCAGCCACTAGCTGAACAACCTTCACACAGCCTTCACCCGTACCTGGGACTTTCTGCTCTGCTGTTCCAGGAATCACCCTGGGTAGACACCAGGCCCAAACCCACTTGGCTGCTCAGAGACTGCTCCCCAGTTGCATCTTGGCTTTACGAAGCAGAAGCTGACAGCGTTGTTTAATGCTTATTAGCATTCAGCATTATTACATTTATAATGTTATTCAATTTAAAAATAAATGTATTTCTACTTTGCAACCCTTCTGTTCTCTTTCATTTGGCTGTTTAATAATGTCAAATGCTTAGAACTCAGATTAGAAACCCTTACAATGGCCTCTGATTAAACCCCAATAAAAGCACAGTCAGGAAAATTCATAATATATAAGGCATGTTAACTAACTCTTGGAAACTCAATTTATATTTTGTAGGCCCATAAAACTAATTTGAGGATTATGTCTTAAACTAAAAAGCTTGATGGGCACTTTGGCAAAATGCTAATAATTACAAATGAAAGAAAAACAAAATCTTGGGTAGTTTTGCTCATGCACACATTTATTGGTTTTTTTTTTTTTTTGTCTACTTCTAAGATACGATTTGAGACAATGTACCATAATTCTTTTAAACCCCTGAAGAAAAAATGCCAGGAAAAGTCCAAGTAATTAAGAGCATGGAGTAATTATTCCAGACAACCCAGGCTGAGGAAAATGTCTTTATTTTCTTTCTTTTTTCTGTTTTTTTTTTTTTTTGAGACAGTATGTAGCCCTGGCTGGCCTGGAACTCACTGTGTAGAGCAAGCTGGCCTCAAATTCACATCCAAGTGCCTCTGACTTCTGAGTGCTGGGATTAAAGCTGTGCACCACCACATCTACTTTTTTGGGGGGGGGGCGTCTTTTTGAGACAGGGTTTCCTTGTAGCCCCAGCTGTCTTGGAACTCATTATGTAGACCCGGCCGGCCTCAAACTTACAGAGATCCACTTGCATCTGCCTCCCGAGTGCTGGGATTAAAAGCATGCACCACCACGCCCTGTTTAAATGTTTACTTTTTAATTGTCAGACATAATTTTGGGTTTCTTTATAGCCAAGACAAAAAGAGAGTCGTGTTGGATCACACAGTTCTAACACCTACTATATGAATAAGTATATTGGATGAATGTCTCCCTCAAGCTGAAACCTAAGGGGAAAAAAACATGTGTGAATTTTAGGGGGTGTTGGCCAAGATAGTGAATGTATCTTCAACAAAATAAGGTGTTTAGTATTATCTGAGCACAGTTTTGATAGAAAATGAAGGCACAGTATTAAAATACGGTTTCTGGAGACATTTCTGTAAAGAGCTAGAGCGACCTTCAGATATTCAACTTCTTAGTGTGTTGGAGACTATGCCCTCTCTGAACTCTGCAGAAAGCAGGCTTGACTACGTGTACAGCCTCCAGTAGCCAAGAAGGTCCACGATGGCACAGCAGACAGGCATGCATACAGATGCAGGTTCTGAAGTGCAGTGTCCCTGAGGTTTAGATTAGATAATAAACTATGCCATATTTACGCTGTCCTGTGAACATTTTCTCTGTACCTTGCAAACAGGTCACACTTTGTTGGTAATTGTACCCTGAACTCCTGCAGAGAAATGTCCTTTGATTTGCATACCCTTTATTCCTGAACACTTGCTTAGAGTGCCCCCATCCCTGTGAATAAAACCTTGGAAGTTAGAGACTTAGTGCTCTTTGAAGGAACAGGGAGTCTCCTGGTCTCCCAGCTTTCTTTAATATGAAATTGTCTTTGTGTAGATTTTGTTAGATACCGCACTGTCCCTTTTTGTATCCACCACTACCCAGCAACACAAGACATAGCACCGCTGAAGGAATACACTGCTTAACAAATTCCACCCTATATAAGAATGAAAAGTTAACAATTCTAGAGACCAGGTCTTGTGTATCCCAGGTTGAGCTCAATCTCACTTTTAGCTGTGGATGACCTTGAAACTCTGGTCTTCCCCTATCTACCTGTGGAGTGTTGAGTTTACAGATGCATACCACTGGCCTGATTTATGTGGGGATTAAGAATAGTTACAATTATTGTGATCCATTTTAAACTTTATTTTTATGTGTATATCGTCTGCATGGATGTAACTGCATCTGTGTCATGCAGTGCCTGCAGAGGTCAGAAGAGGGTGTCACATCACCTGGAACTGAAGTTACAGATGGTTGTTAGCTGACATGTGGGTGCTGGGTATTGAACCTGGGTCCTCTGCAAGAGCAGTCAGGGCTCTTAACTGTTGAGTCATCTTTCCAGCCTCCCCATCTTAAACATTATTGGGCAGAAGAGCAAGACTTTTGTTAGGAACATAGAAAAAACAAAGTTGAGGTTACTGGTGGGAACCTGAACTCTGGATACCACGTGCTGTTTTAAATATATTCACATACTTTATTTACTTTTTCTTTTTTTTTTACTTTATTGGTTTTGAGACAAGGTCTCAGAATTCTTAGGCTGACCTAGAATTCTCTATGTAGCTGAGAATGGCCCAAAATTCTGATCCTTATGCGTCCACTTTCCCAAGTGCTGTAAAGCAATCTACTGTGTGTGAAGGTCATCTGGCTCAGTCAGCTTAGGCTTGGGGACAAGGAGAACCAATGTTCCTATTGTCCACTGAGAAATAAAGTCCTTTGTTTTCTGTATGACTCTGTGGTAATCTACCTTGTACATTTTCAAGTAGGGCAAAATCTGACAGTCTACAGGTTTTGAGACCCGCACCTCAAGTCACTGCGTCCCCGTCATCTTCAGACTGCCTATCTGAGGCAGACTCACACTTGTCAAATCTATGAATGTTTGCTCTGATGATGAAGCTTATTTTTCTTTACAACCACAGTGTTTAGGGGTCATGTTTTTCAGCTTAAATAGAAATTATGACAGCATGAGAGTCTTTGAGTGGGACACACAACTTATACTCTTGCCAAGATAATAGTAGTAATAATAATTAAATTGTTGACCACATGAAGAAATTGATGCTCGGAAACTGTGACGCTTCTCTGAAGTCACACAGACCCCGAAGGGCAGAGACACAACTGACGTCTTGGCCTGTCGGCTTGCCATCATTCTGTATCATTTCCCTAACTTCGATTTTACATATATGCTTATGTGTGAGCCTTACTCTGGTCTCTTTTCCTGTCCTCGCTAAAGAGTAGCACCCTCTTTTCTATTTCAGTTTTTGTTCTTTGCTGGAACTGGAAGTTGTGCTCAGGGCTTTCTGCATCCTGATGGACCTCTCTGAGCTACATCCGCCAGTGTTGTACCTTCTTTTTAAAAAATATTTTATTATTTTTATTTTATATCTAGAATATATTGTGTGCATGTGTGTAGGTGCATCTGTATCACGCAGTGCCCTCAGAGGTCAGAGAGGGTGTTGGATTCTCCTAGAACTGGAGTTAGAGACAGTTGTTAGCTGCTATGTGAGTGCTGGGAATCGAACCCAGGTCCACTGCAAGAGCTACTGGTGTTCTTAACTACTGAGCCATCGCTCCAGTCCCTGCACTCTCTTTTTGATTGAGGACCAGTCAACATTTTTGACATGCCTCCTGAGTCGTCTTCTTTGGGACTGTCCTCATCCAACTTAGTCTCTGTCCTCTTCAGTTAACTTTAGATTGTGATCTAATCATGTGATGGAGGAACTAAAGAAGACAAGTGGGACAGTGGCTTGGGAATCTTTAGCATTCACTCCCAATGACCAGTGAAGCTCGATCAATGAATACATTTATGTGTTTGACTTTATAAAGAAAAGAGGCTTATTTAACTCACTGTTCTGGAGACTCAGGAGCACCTGTTTGGTTCTGATGAGGAACTTCTGTTCACATTGCAGCCTCACTGTGGCATCATGGCAGGAATTGCTGAGAGGGAGCAATCACCCAGGGAGGCAGGAAACCACAGAAATTCAGGGGTCAGGTTCAAATTCAGGAACCAAATACAAATATTTGGAAATATATTTTAGAGGCTGGAGAGATGGAATAAACAGAGGACCCAGAAATAAGCCCATACAACTATAGCTGTCTATGCTTTTTTTCTATATTTTCAATTGAAGTTTTGTGAATTTCATACATCTTTAAAAATATTTTATTTTATGTTTATGAGTGTATTGCCTGCATGTATGTAAGTGCACCTGTGTCATGTAATGCCCATGGAGGTCAGAAGAAGGCATCGGATCCCCTGGAACTGGAGCCACAGATAGTTGTTAGCCACCATGTGGGTGCTGGGAATCAATCTCAGGTCCTCTGCAAGTGCAGCCAGTGCTCCCAACCACGAGCCATCTCTCCAGCCTGCATTTCAAATGTCTTGATCGTATTTAGATGCCCTCCCCATCTGCACATCCCCATAGCCCCCTGTCCACTATCATGCATCCTGTCATATATGTTAAGGTTTATTAAGTCAAGTCTGTGTCCCCAAATGTCCCTGGTTGTGAGTTCCATTGGAGCCTGTTCAGCTTATCTAGCATCATTCCCTTAAAGACCAGCTCTCCTTCACCCAGCAGTGATCAGCTGCCAATAGTTCCTCAGCTAAGATTGGGGCTTCCTGTCCATTTCCCCACTTCTATGCTTGGTTTTATCTGGTTTGAGTTTTCTTGGGTCCTGTGCATTTTGTCACCATTGCCATAGCTCATATGCTTTGAGCTGGAAGCTGCCTAAGTTTTGAAAAAATTACCCAAAAAACCACATTGGAGAAAAGACAGCCTGTGTAACAAAAGCTATGGCAAAACCCGTCATCCACATGATGAAGAAAACTAGACCCTTGTCTCCCTTGTACAAAAATTAGTTCAAAACGGGCCAAAGATCTTCTTTTTCATTTTCTTTGATTTAAAAAAAATTATTGAATTTGTTCTTTCATACTTGTATATAATGTGTTCCTATTACTCTCCCCAATCCCCTCTTATATCCTACTACCCTCGTGACCCTCCCTCACCCCCATCAAATATCTTAATGTAAAACTTAAAACTCTTAAAATGCTTGGAAAAACGCAGGCAAGCACGACGAGATATAGAAATAGGCAAGGACTTTCCCGAAAGGGCTCCAGTAGCATCGCAAATCCTCCCAAGAATTGGTCAATGAGATGACACGAAATTAAAAAGCTCTGCACAAGAAGAAGGTCAGTGGGGTAAAAAGATGGTGTAAAGAATGGGAAAATCTTTGACAGCTGTATGCCTGATGGGGGATTAATATCTAGAGTCTATAAAGAAGATTTATAAATCTACAAAAAAGACTACGTACCCCCAAACCAAATCATCTAATCAATAAATAGACAAATTAATTGAACAGACAATTCTCAAAAAAAGAAAAAAATACAAATGGCCAGTAAATAGAAAAAAATGTTCAACATCCTTAGTCATCAGAGAAATGCAAATTAAAATTGCACTGAGAGTCCACTTCACCTCAATCAGAATAACTATTATCAAGAATGCAACAGCTGCTGGCTAGGATCTGGAAACAGAGGAACCCTTATGTACTGCTGGTAGGAATGTAAACTGAGGTGACCTCTATGGAAACCAATGTGAGACTTCTTCAAAAAAATTAAAAATAGATTATCGTATGATCCAAGACTATATCACTTCTGGGTACATACCCTCAAGAATCTGATAGATGTTTGCACAACCATGTTTTTTGTGGTATTACTCACAGTGGCTGTGATAGAACCAGCCTAGATGTACACCTATTGATAAAGAATGAATAAAGCATAGTAGTACATGTACACGACAGAGTTTTATTCGGTCATAAAGAAGAGGCAGTTGGCGCTGAGGAGATGCCTCAGTGAGAAGCATAAAGACCTGAGTTTGAATCCCCAGCACCCACATAAAAAGCCAGGCATGGTTATACACACCCAGAATCCCAGCATTCGGGGCCAGAGATGGGTGGATTCTGAGAGCTGACAGGTCAGTCAGTCTAGCTGAAACAAAATAGTGAACTTCTGGTTCAGTGAGAGACCCTGCCTCAAGATAATAAGGCAATGAGCCATAGAGAAAGACACCTGACATGCTACCGTGGCTCCCCATGCACATGCACAGGTTCACACACCCCGCACATCATACACACATGATGCTACCGTGGCTCCCCATACACATGCACAGGTTCACACACCCCACACATCATACACACATGATGATATTGTCATTTGCAAATATCACGTTTTCTTTCACATCTAGCATCTAGATTTACACACACACACACACACACACACACACACACACACACACACGCACTCACTGTGAAAGCAGAAGGATGAATATTTGGAGTGTTGATGGAGATCAGTTGGGAGAGGACAGACAAGAAGTGGAGGAAAGAAATGTGAGCAAAGTGTAGGGACTGGAGAGATGGCTCAGTGGTTAAGAGCACCGGCTACTCCTGCAGAGGACTCAGGTTCGGGTCTCAGGACCCACATGGTAGCTAACAACTCCAGTTCTGGGGAATCTGATGCCTTCTTCTGACCTCCATGGCCATTGCAAAACAGGGGTGCACTTATATACACGCAGGCAAAATACTCATACACATGAAATAGAAATTAAAAAAAAAACAGCAGGGTATGGCTGTGCACACCTTTAATCCTAGCATTCAGGAGGAAGAGGCAGGTGGATCTCTGTGAGTTCAAGGCCAGTCTGGTCTACATAGTGAGTTCCAGGACAGCTAGTGCTACAGGGAGACCCTGTCTCACAAAGATCAAAATAATACATAAATAAATAAATAGATAAATAAATAAAATGTGAACAAAGTACAGTGATATAAATGCATGGACATGTCATAATGAAAACCATTATTGTGTACACTAAAAAGTAAAAAATATAAAACAGTAAATGTTTAAGGTCATAGATATGCAAAATTAAGGCAAGATGCAGTGCTAAGGTTTGCATTATTATATTAGTCACTCTTTTCTCCACCCTAAGATGTGAGGTCTTATGGATCCCATCTTATAGATAAGGAAATCGAGGCTTGGAGAAGCTATGCTTATGTAGTTTCCCAAGACTGTTCATCTAGAATATGGCAAACAAGAATTCCATCGAAGGTATTCGGATGCTCAGGCACAGGCTCTGAGGGTGACCGCAAGCACAGCTGCAGCAGGACCCTGGCTCACTATGAGCAAATTCTCCAGCCATATCTCATATGCATGGAGTCCAAAATTCAGGCGTGAGGCCAGCTATGTGTTCCAACATCTCCCCAGTCGATTAAGGTGTATGCAGGAGTTTTAGACCCAGAACTCTAAAGCTTTCTCCTTTCCACATAAATTGTCCAATGTCAATTCCATCAATTTAAAAAGAGCATGTTTGTGAAACAGGAATGTCTTAGGATGCAGGCTGCTTTATCTAGCATTATTAATGAAATATTCTTAGCAGAAGCCAACAAGCAAAGCAAAACAAATTCACATACACACACCCCTCTGCAACCACCCAACCAAAACAAACAGTGAGCCAAAGCTTGGGTCAAATGAAGCCTGTAGTTTTACCAGGCGACTGGCCACACAGGGGACACACAAACATGCCATTGATACCAGGGATACAGTCAGCAGACTCCAGAGGTACACTGCAGAATTATTGCCTTCTTTTCTCTAATAAATTGTAGTAAAAAAATTTCTGCAGAGGAAGATCTGGCAGGTTTAAACGAGACTTGAAACTTACTTGATTTATTTTTTCTTTCTTTTCCTTGTGAGATAGGGTCTCAATCTGTAGCCCAGGCTAGCTTCAAACTCAAGACAATTCTCTTCCATCAGCTTCCCCAGCTATCTGGGTTACAGGCATGGACTGGCATAGATTCTCATTAAGACAAAACAGTATAAGGTTGGAGAGATGGATCAGTGGATAAGAACACTGACTGTTCTTGCAGAAGATGCAGACTCAGTTCCTAGCACCCGCCTGGCTACAGCTGCCTGTAGTTCCAGTTTGAGAGGATCCATCCATTTTTTTGGCCTTCATGGGCACTGTCTCTAAATAATGTACATAAATATATGCAGTCAAACATCTACACACATAAAATAAAAACAAAAAATAAAACAATATAAACATTATAGTACAACCAGGTATTTATTGACATTTAGTGAAGATGAAAAGTTAATATTTTTTAATTTTAATATTTTATATGATGTGTGTGTGTGTGTGTGTGTGTGTGGTCATCACACATTCCTACTACAGTGTGTATGCTTGTGAAGATCAAAGGACAGCTTTCAGGAGTCAGTTCTCTCCTACTGTGGGTCACAGGTATCCAACTCAAGTTGTCAGGCTTAAATAGCAAGCACTTTTACCTGTTGAACAATCTGACCAGCCTAAAATGCTAATTTTTAAAAAATGATAATAGTATTGGGACTGTTTTCTTTTAAAGTTTGCATTCTTTGAACAAAAACACCAGATCATTTACTGAAATAGAAGGTCCCAGGATCAAGTTCCTTGGTTTAGTGAACATCATACTACAGTTGCCCCACCCGCAAACACATCTTTTCTTTTTCTAGTATCGACCCACATTTCACTTAAACATTCACTTTCTTGTATTTTACATAGCCCAAATGCTTGGGGGTATGCAGCTCAGACCTAATTTAGCTCAGTCTTGAACTCTAGCTACAAATCCCGGTTTGAGGATGGGCCAATTGGGCAGGAAGCTATAAATTCCAGTTTGAGGATGGGCCAGTTGGGCAGGAAGCAAGTTTTTTGGAGACTTCTGGAGAAAAAAACATTTCCTTCTTCATCTGAGAAAACATTATGAGCCATACAAAAGCTCAGTCAGTACCTTAGGTGAAGTCTTGGTTTCCGTGGCCTGTGCATTTTCCTGTGTTGAATCAGGACTGACCTATGTAGAAAAGAGTACTGAGGAGGTACTTTACTTTGTGATGTGTGACTTTTCTTTCATTAAAAATTTTTTTTTATTATTTTTGTTTTGTGTGTATGGGTATATTGCCTGCATGTATTTAAGTGCACCCATGTTGTGCAATGCCCACGGAGGCCAGAAGAGGGCATCAGATCCCCTGGAACTAGAGTTATAGATGGTTGTCAGCTGCCATGTGGTGCTGGGATTCAAACCCTGGTCCTCTGCAAGAGCAGTCAGTGCTCTTAACTGCAGAGCCATCTTTCCAGCCCCTTTTCTTTCATTTTCTAAGACTAAATTTCACTATGTAGCTCAGGCTGGTTTTGAACTCTTGATCTTCCTGCCACAGCTACCTGTGTCCTAGAATTATAGGAATGTACCACATGCCTGGCTGTGATGTGTAACTTAAAATTTATTTTTAAAAATTTATTTATTTTTTGGAAGAAATCAAATTATCTATATAATATGATACTATACATGTGGGTTCTGGGAATTGAATTCAGGCTTGCTTGGCATATGAATTATGTGCATTTACTCACTGATCCATCTCATTGGCTCCTGATAAGGAGGTTAACGGTTTAACTTTTGAGGTTAAAGGACATTGCCATTTCCTCCATTTTCCCAGGACAACTAGGCATTATGTTGTGAAGACCCCTGAGACCCTGGAGACATCCACATGAACAGGAACCAACTTGTCAGCATCCAGCACATTAGCCGTATGAGTGAACCTCGTGGTGGAAGGCCTTCCAGCTCTGAGACCATCTTCAGTGTTTGCAGCTTTGATTGACATCCGATTGCTGCTTTATCAGAACTGAACTCACCAGAATCCCACAGCCAAGTCCCTGGAGAATTCCATACCCTAGCAACCAAGTTAACTGTGTTGCTTTAACATACTAGATTAGGTATGATTTTTTTTTGTACAAAAATAAACAATAATGATGAAGTACAAAACTGAATCCCGGAGAGTTGTGAGGATGAATCCTGTGACCACGGGAGGAAGACAACTTGGGAGACAACTTCCATCTTGGAAGGAAAACAAAGAGACTGGACAGTAATAGACTCCTTCTTTGTCATCAGTGGAAGCCACCTCATCCTGTACTTTACAAGTCATAAACAATAAATCTTTTATTGCTAAGTTCTATGTGAACTTATGTTACATTTATCCACCTGGTTGGGATAGGAAATTTGAGGATTTTGGTCATCAGAGTGACTACAGGCACAGGATCAGAATTACCACAAGGAGTGAATCAGTGACTAGAAAGGTGATCCCAAACAGGTTGGCTATTATATTACCTTACCAGAGACGCTGTGACAAATGATCACAAACAGGTGACTTAATTTTTGTACTCTTTTTGCTACAGAATTTTTGTACTCTTCAAATTCTGGAAGCCAGAAGCTCCAGATCAAGTCATTGGTAAGTCTGGGTCATCATGGATATGATGAAGTACCTGTTTCCTGCTTGCCTCCTAGCTTGTAATGGTGGCCAGGTCTCTTGATATGCCTTTCCTTATACATGCGTCCCTTAGGTTACTCTCTCTTTTGTTTACTTGGCTTTCCCTGTATGTCTCCACACAACTTTCTTTTAAAGTTTTTTAAGATTTGTTTTTGTTATTTATGTGCATGTGAGCCTATGTATATTCCGTGTGTGTGGGTGCACAAGGAGGTGCACAATAGGGTGTTGGATCCCAGGGAGCTGGAGTTATAAGCTACCTAGTGTAGGTGCTGGGAACCTACTCTGAGCCTCTGGGAGAGCAGCAAGCTTTCTCTACCATGAACTATCTCTCTAGTCCAACACGTAACTTTCTTATAAACCCTTCAGTCCCTAGATTGAGGAATCACTGAAATCTAGTATGACTTCATTTTAACTAATTGCATCTGCAGACTCTATTTCTACATCAGGTCACATTCTTAGTTCTGAGTGCACACGGATTTTAAGAGACACTGTTCAGCCTGGTACAGTCATGTTTTTACAGTGCTCTTTCACTCAACAGATACTTTTAAGTGTTAAAACCTTTGTTAGTAATTAGGGATAGAGCAATGAATAACACAGATGTGACTCATGTCCTATATGGAGGGTTTACAGTCAGCACAGTCTACACAAATGGTTCAAGCACATATAATAAAAGTAACAAAAGAGGAAACTCTAGATCTGATGAGCTCACATGAAAAGAGTCTGAAGTAGAGGTGTTGAGGGGACTCAGAAAGACCTCCTGTGGAAGGGACGTCTAAACTAAAATGTTAGTAGATGAAGCTCACAAAGACTAGAAGATTACAGGCTGGTTCTGTGTATAAAAATTGACATTGCCTTTGACACTTTAGTTATGCTCCTGCTGATTGGACATTGGAAGTCCCTACTCTGGGATGTAAGCTAATCCAAAATGTACTCCAGTTTCCCCATCAACCACTCATGGGGGCTGTACTGTCCAGATCTACAACAGCCATACATTCAGTTTTGAGTGAGTTTACTAAACATATAGCTAGCTAAAGTGAAAGAGTAAACAGAAAGTAGATGGGTAGGTAGACTGATGGATAGAAAACATCAAATAGGGTACTCAAAACATCCAGCAGAGCCAGGTGTGATGGCTCACACTTTTAATTCTATCGCTCAGAAGGCAGAGGCAGGTGGATCTCCGTGAGTTCCAGGCCAGTCTGGTCTAAATAGAGAGCACAAGCCCAGCTAGGGCTATGTAGTGAGACCCTGTCTCAAATAAATGAAATAAAAAACAATAACAGAAACATCCAGAGAAGGGGTTGGACAGGGGAAGTTGAGGCAGTCAGCTGGAGCTCCCCGTCGACCTTTCTCTCCATAAATGAGCTTCCCAAGGCTGAACTTCTGGCTTCTCTTTCCCACTGTACCCATGTTTATATCATGGGATAAACCATAGCGACCTCTGTTGGAAATGCTTTACCTTCTAGTTGTTCTCAAGGACACAATGTCTTCACTCTTGGGGTGTTTCACTGTTCTCTTTCCTCCCCATCACAGAGTTAGGGAACTGCCCATCCCAGACCTTGGAGGACACTTTGAGATAAACATATCTCAGGTCTGAAGTGTAAAAGCTATACACAACTCGACTTCTAGAACCAGCTTCTCAGTGAGCTCAAACAACACATGACAACTTACCAATATAATGTACAGTACAGGAGGAAACCCCCCTCTACCTGCCCATTCAGCCCCATGACCTGGGTTAGAATGAGGAAGCTCTTAGGCCTGAGGCTCCATTCCCACCTGGACGCATGAACCCCCTTTCCATCACTGAGCTGAGTCAACTAAATAAAACATGTGGCTGGGTCTGGTTCAGATTTTTCTCCTCCTACAGTGAGTGTTCTCCAACTTCTCCCTGCCTCCAACTCCAGGCTATTTTCTGCCACAATGCAGGCGCTATTGCTTCGAATTTCAGTTGACAATTCCTTTCCTGTTGAATCTCAGGAACCCACCTTTCCCCTGAAAAGAGCTTAAGTGAACATTTTATCCATTCAGTGTTTTCTACGAGGAAAAAGTGAGGACATGTTTTCATTGCTGATCTTCATCAGCAAAAGAGAGAAAAAAAAAACTGTGAAAAGTACATTTTATTTTTTTAATTGACACATAGTAATTGTGCATATTTGTGGAGTACAGTGTGGCATTTCAATAGGCTTACACTGTGTGTGATGATTAGATCAAGGTAATTGGTATATCTGTCATGACAGACATATATCATTTCTTTGTGTTGGGAACATTCAAAATTGGGCAGAGGAAATTTTTAAAAACAGTATCTTTTCTTCAGTTTTAAAAAAGAGAGACAGATAGTCCATAATAACATTTGAAAATATCACAACTGAAAAAAATCATAACAAGATTTGGGCTCATTCTCAGGAAAACTCTGGTAGGTTCTTAGGATTCAGTTCCCTGGCAGGGTTGGTAAAGAAAACATTTAAAGTGATTTGAAGGAAGACTTTAGGGCTTTGGTACATGTTGGAGATCACTGACATTCTAAAAGACCAGTGTCCCTATATTCCACACATGAGAAAAACTGAAGCGTAAAGAGGTGAGGTGAGTTTCATGATCATTCTTACCAGATAAACCAAAATTCTCACCACTCCAACTGCTATTTTACCTGCTTCATTTTCATTTTAAAATTCCTTTTTTTTTTTGAGATAGGGTTTCATATACCCCAGGCCTGCCTCCAACTCAAGGTATCAGAGGCTGGCCTTGAACTCACAGAGATTCGCCTGCCTCTGCCTCCGGAGTGCTGGGATTAAAGGTGTGCGCTACCAAGGCCGGGCCAACTCGGCTTATTTTACTTATTTCTAAATTAATTTTTAATGACTATACTTCTCTACCTGCTTTTGCTTGGATCTGCCACTCAAGATTTCTCCTCATATGTTGCCCCTGAACTCCTTAAGGAACCCAGTGCCCTCCTCACTCGAGATCTGGGGACTCAGACCAAGGTCAACTGGTATCAGAACTAGGGGACTGGTCCCTACCCCAGAACTCTGACTTCTGTGTCTTTTTCAAAAGGTTATGCATGTCTTAATCACACAGAAAAGAAAAAAAATATATTTTAAAGCCGTTTTCATTCGTTGTCTCCGGTCTAAAAATAGGGTGACAGAGGGACCGTGGGATAAGCAGCCGGAGCAGGGAAGAGTCGGTTGCCACAGTAACCAATGAGCCATTTCACTGCGTTTGCCTTGACTGTGTGATTTCTGGGAGTTTTTTCCCCCTTTCCTTCTCTTCTGCGTGGGGTGGGGGTAGGTGGTGGGGGCACTTTTAGATTACATAACATGGAGCCAGATTGCTTACTTCCTGTGTCAGCCCATCTTCATGAAATTCTTGTTCCCTTTTCCTGGCCGCGCCGCAAACATCCTAGGGCTGGTTGGCTTTGCTGGGGATCAAAAGATGATGACCACACCCATCTTGACTTACATAAATATCTTTTTTGAACACCTCCCAGGTTTTTAAAAATTAATTTTTAAAGTTAGTGAACAAAGTAATGAGTTTCATTATGGCATTTTTATATGTGAAATTACCCTATTTTAATTCACTCCCCTCCCCCAATGCCCTCCATAACAGGGCGATTCCCTCCTTGCCTCAAATCATTACCCCATCCACGTGTATCCCATTGACTTCTTTGCCCCTAGATTCAGATGTCTTCCTCACCTCATGAGAGAAAACAGGTGTCACGATATGGCTCACTTGATAGAGTGCTTGCCTGGTATGCATGAAGCCCTGGGTTTGATGGGAAGCATTGCCCAAACCAGCTGTGGTGGCCTGACTGGTGTCTGTAATCCCAGGAGGATCAGGAGGTCAAGGTCATCTTCAGCTATATGATGAGTTCAAGGCCAGCTTGAGCTACCAGACACCCTGTCTAAAAACAATGAAAAGAAAAAAAAAAAAAAAAGAAAAAGGAAACGTGACACATGTGATGTCTTTTTGAATTTAGGTAACTTCATGTAACATAATAAACACTTCTTCAGTTTTGATAACTCAGCTTCCTAGGGATGTGTCGTCCATATCCCATCAGATGCACAAATGCCCTGGGCTCCAGAATTCTATCAAGGCTGGAGAGATGGCTTAGCAGTTAAGAACACTGGCTGTTCTTCCATAAGACCAGGGATCCATTCCCAGCACCTACATGGCAGCTAACAACCATCTGTAACTCCAGTTCCAGGGGATCTGACACCCTCTTCTAACCTCCACAGGCATTGCATGACACAGGTGCACTTACATACATGCAGGCATAACACTCATACACGTAAAATAAAAATAAAATATTTTTAAAGAGAAGCTGTTGGGCTTCCCTGTTCCAGTGGAAAGAAAGCAGTCACACAGGTAAAGCCAGCTAGGTCACTAAAGTGGACCTGGGTCTCGGGCAATCCACCCACCCCCAGCCTGCAGATCCTGGGCTTTGAAGCAGGCCTTTGTCATAGCGTAAAGAACCCCAGTACTGAAGCAGACAGACTTGTGTTTGAATTCTGTACCGGCCCCCACCTTGGATCAGTGATTGTTTAATACTTTTGAGCTTGCAGTATGGCCAGAAAAGACAATACAGAACACAGCCAGGATGGATTCTGGCATGTAGCAAACACTTAATAAATGTTAATCTTGTCCTACTTTCCCTGTCCGTCTCCTTCTTTTGTCTGGTTGGCCAGTGCAGGCTGTCTCAACCTAGACCATGATTTGAAAATGCCACATATATTATAGGGGTCACCCTTTCCTGTGTCACCATTTCCATTATAGGCACTGCCTTCTCTGGTCTCTGTACATTGTGGTCCTGCCCCCTCTGCATACACTGTAGTGGCCATTCTCTCTTCTCTCTCCTGTGATCCCTTTTTCTCTGCAGTCTGCACTCTCCCCTCTGGCTGCCTGTGGACTTGAGTGGCATTATGCCTCTCTCAGACCCACCCTGATCACATTTCATCTCAACATTGCTCTGTGCTCTTCAGGAAATGCTCAGTAGGTGCCTGGATAGCTCATCAGGTCAAAATCAAAATGCAAAAATGTGTTCAATGGATTCAAATAGGTTAAAATGACGCATGACAAGCTCCAATCTTTATTGCTTATTAGGGTGATGAGGTGTGAAGAGAAGCTGAATGGGACTGTGTTAGTGGGAAATAATTTCTCCCCTGCAGAGATGAAAATCTAACCCAGCTCACCTAAGAAAAGAAGCAAGGAGGGGCTGGGGGGGATGGCTCAGTGGGTAGAAGTGCTGCTGAGGACCTGAGTCTGAATCCCCAGAAACCACATTAAAACCTGACACATAAGCCAGGGTGTTTGCAATCCCAGCTCCCTGATGGGGATATGGGGATGGGGAGGTGTGAAGAATGGGAGGTGTGAGGATGGGGAGGTGTGAGGATGGGGAGTTGATGTGAGGATGGGGCACTGAGGGGATGGGTAGGTGTGAGGATGGGGAGATGTGAGGGTGGGGAGGTGTGAAGGTGGGGAGGTGTGAAGATGGGGAGATGATGTGAGGAAGATGATGTGAAGATGGGGAGATGATGTGAGGAAAATGATGTGAAGATGGGGAGATGATGTGAGGAAAATGATGTGAAGATGGGGAGATGATGTGAGGAAAATGATGTGAAGATGGGGAGATGATGTGAGGAAAATGATGTGAAGATGGGGAGATGATGTGAGGAAAATGATGTGAAGATGGGGAGATGATGTGAGGAAAATGATGTGAAGATGGGGAGATGATGTGAGGAAAATGATGTGAAGATGGGGAGATGATGTGAGGAAAATGATGTGAAGATGGGGAGATGATGTGAGGAAAATGATGTGAAGATGGGGAGATGATGTGAGGAAAATGATGTGAAGATGGGGAGATGATGTGAGGAAAATGATGTGAAGATGGGGAGATGATGTGAGGAAAATGATGTGAAGATGGGGAGATGATGTGAGGAAAATGATGTGAAGATGGGGAGATGATGTGAGGAAAATGATGTGAGGATGGGGAGATGATGTGAGGAAAATGATGTGAAGATGGGGAGATGATGTGAGGAAAATGATGTGAAGATGGGGAGATGATGTGAGGAAGATGGTGTGAGGATGGGGAGATGATGTGAGGAAGATGGTGTGAGGATCGGGAGGTGATGTGAGGATGGGGAGATGATGTGAGGATGGGGAGGTGAGAGGATGGGGAGATGGTGTGAGGAAGATGATGTGAGGATGGGGAGATGATGTGAGGATGGGGGGGATGATGTAAGGATGGGGAGATAATGTGAGGATGGAGAGTTGTGAGGGTGGAGAGATGGGAAACAGAGGCAGGAGAATCTCCAGGACTATACAGTGTACACAGAAAACCCACAGAAAGACCCTCTCTCAAACAAATGGAAGGTGAGGAGTGGCATCTGACATTGACATCCTGTGGCATCTGACACTGACATCGACATTGTCCTGTGAACTCCACACATTGCAGTGCTGTACGTGAGCCTTTGTTCATACACATTGAATGTGCACACTTATGTGCACAAGCACACATGGAGGTGAATGCATACACACCTGCACATATGCACCCACACACATGCACACACATGCACACCCACATACCACCCCCCACATACATACAAACACACACACACACGCACACACGCACACACACACACACACACACACGCACACACACACACTGGTGGGAAGCCCAGGAGGGTCCAGAGATTCAGTCACCAGCTTCAGAACTTCTGTTTTGTAACTCTTTTCTCTGAGTTGCTTTACCATTGTCTATCGCAGTGGCCTTCTCAGCATGGCAATGTGGCCTCTGAGTGGCCTCTTTTCACCTTCCACCACCCAAGAGACAGATGGGGGCTGGGGAGACGGCTCAGTGGGCAAAAGCGGAGGGGTCTTAGGCTGACCCCGGACCAATCACTTTGGCCAGGAGAATGGAGTGTGTCATTGGTTAGTTATCTCACGTTGGGGAGGTGGCAGTCTGGGATAGGTAGTCACCAGAATGACCTGATTCAAATCAGGGAGAGTCAGAAATGTAACTAGAAACCAGAGCTCAGGACTACCTGTCATTCCAAAGGCCAATGAGCAGAGACAGGAACTGAATCTTTAAGTTGTGCTTTATAGAGATTTGGCAATCACTGCCTTCTAGCTCATCTCCAGACAGTAGATTATATGGGGAGAAGGGATGGGGGGACAAAGGCAGTCAGTCATTCCAGACTCAGTTTTTCCTTCTGCTCAGGTGCTCAGCCACATATTTGAGATCTGTGGCACCTCTGCCTCTCCAATTATCATCCTTTGCACTCTTCCCTCTTTCTCTGGATGTCTGGACTCAGGACTTCTTGAAAGGCTGAGTCTGGTTAGTCTGTGCTGATCTCAGCCTTGCACTCCTCCAGGGGCATTGGGACTGAGGGTGGGGACGAGGGAGCAAGTAGCTCTGAACACACAAATCATTCACAGTCTGTAGGAACTAAGCTATTAGTAAAATGCACTGGCAGATTCCTTTCTACAATATAGAGCACACACATGTCTTTATAATACAGAATATAATAGTGCCCATATTCATCTTGTTTAACCCCTATCAAAGAAATGGAATGCTAGTGGAAGGAACTAAAAACAGAGAGTCAGGACTGGAAAGCTGGCTCAGCAGTTAAGAACACTGGATGCTCTTGCAGAGGACCCAGGTTCAGTTCCCAGCACCCACATGGCAGTTAACAACAGTCAGTAACTCCAGTTTCAGGGGATCCAACACCCTCTTCTGACATCCACCGGCATTGTACATCATGGGTGCACTTACATACATGCAGGCAATACATTCATACACAAAAATATGATAAAATAATAAAATATTAAAAAATAAAAACGGAGGGTCATTTGGGAAGAATCAGTATGAAAAATACTGTCTAGACATTTTGACATGCCTGGAGGGAGGCAGAGGCCAGTACAAGGCAAGGGCTTGATTGCCTCCTAAGAAGAAGAAAAGATTCTTGCTCTCAGGGAGCACTGAACTAAATGCTGGGGGAAGGAGACGAATGCGAAGAGAAGAAAAGATGGAGTCTCAGAGGTGCAGGAGTATAATCAGTATGGAGAGGAATGAACATATAGCCCTAAAATGGAACTACAACCCCTTCCTGAGGGGCTTTGGAGGTGGATGGTTGCTGGGGAGAGACAGACATTTTCTTCAGTAGTGTAGCCATAGGCAAGTTGCCCATGTTCCTGGAGATAACCCTCACTCATGCTCCTGTAAGTAACCCTAATTAAACTTGATGGTTTACTTGATGGAAGTAGAAGGAGGGTTAGTGAGGAAGAGGAAGGAGCTCAATGGGAGTGAGAGGGTAGTGGGGGGTGGATAGGATTGAAATACATTATGTACCTGTATGAAAATGTCATAATGATGCCTGATATTAGGGGATCGAGCAGATAACCTGGGTTTGCTTCCCAGCATCTACATGGTGGCTAACAACCATCAGTAACTCAGTTCCAGGGGATCCAATGTCCCCATTGCATGCACATGTGCACTTACATACATGCAGGTAACACATACACATAAAATAAAAATCATAAATAAAAAATAAGGAAAAAGAAAGCTACTATTAATATATTAGCACTAATATATGCTAATACATACTTAAATAAAATTTAGCTGCAAGTCTAAAGTGTAAACAATTTATATCACATCTTAAGTCTGGTTTTGTGGAACACTAGTATTTCATTAGACACTGCTGTGGGTTGAATGTATTCACTCAAATTCATATATTGAAATCTTACCCCTGAGCCAGGTATGGTAGTGCAGGCCTGTCATCCCAGCGCTTGGGATACCAAAGTAGGAGAATTGCAGATTCAAGGTCAGCCTGGGGACAGAATGAGTTGGGGATATCGTGGGCTACACAGTAAAAACCTATCACATATTCAAAAGAAACCCACCCTGACCTCCCAAGAAAGAAAAATAATAACAAAGAAAAAGAAACCCTTTCCCCAAGGTGATGGTATTGGGAGGCAGGGCCTTTGGGAGATGACAAGTTGGTGCAGGAGGATTCCTCAGGAATCTGATTAATATCTTTACAACAGAGGCCAACGGGGACCCCTCATCCTCTCTGCCAGCTGAGGATATAGCAAGATATCAGAATGAACGGGAAACTGAGCCCTAGCAGATGCCAAACCTGCTAGTGCCTTGTCCTTGCGCTTCTCAGTCAACAGCACTGTGAGGGATAAGCTTTTGTTGTGTATAAAGCACCCAATCCATAGAACCTTCTCAGAGCAACTCACAGTGACTAAGTTATATGCTGACAGGTGTTTCTAAGAACACAAAGAAAGAAAAGGGGAAGAAAGGAAGGAAAATAAAAGAAAGGGGCTCTGTGCTATGCTCCAGAAATGATGAGTTGAAACTGTTTCAACACTTTTGTTTCCTTTTTTCCCAAGATTTTATTTTTAATATTTTATTTATTATTTTTATTTTATGTGTATGAATATATTGCCTGCACATGTGTAAGTGCACCCGTGTCGTGCAGTGCCCATGGAGGTCAGAAGAAGGTGCTGGATCCCCTGGAACTGGAGTTATGGATGGTTGTTAGCTGCCATGTGGGTGCTGGGAATTGAACCTAGGTCCTCTATAAGAGCAGTCAGTGCTCTTAACCGTGGAGTCAACTTTCTAGCCTCTTTTATTTTTAATTATGTGTGTCTGAGTGTGGGTTTGTGCATGTGAGGACAGGTGCCCATGGAGGCCAGAAAAGGGCATCCGATACCCTGAAGCTAGAATTACAGGTGGTTGTGAGCCACCTCACGTAGGTGGTGGAAACCAAACTTGGGTCCTCTGTAACTTAACTGCTGAGCCATCTCTCTAGCACAGTTTGATCTTCTTTATTATGTTAATGCTCATTCCACATATATTTGACTATAGAACCAATCCATTTGTCCATGGATCCCATTACTAGCCTCTTGACCCATGATCATATCCTGGTTATTCTAGTATTTTTGCTGCTGTGGTGATAAAATATCCTGACAAAATTCATCATAAACAAGAAAGGTTTATTTTGACTTGCAGTTCCAGAGGGAAACAGTCCATCATATAGAGGAAGACATGACAATAGGCAGGGAAGCATGCCAACAAGAACAGGAAGCTGGCTGATCACATTGCATCTGCACACAGGAAGCACAGAGAACAGCAAGTGGGTCATAAAATCCCAAAGCCCACCCCTGTGATGCACTTCATCCAGTAAGGCTCCACCTCCTAAAGGCTCCACAACTTTCCCAAACAGCATCACCACCTGGGGACCATGTGTTCATCCACAGGAGTTCATGGGGGACATTTCATATTCATACCACAACACTGATATGTGCTGCCATGCGGTTATCCACAGAGCCAGGGTGACAATTAGAATGTCAGATTCAGAAGATCTTTACAGATCAATGTCCATGTGTTCTTTTTAAAAGTTAAGTATTTAGGGGTTAGAGAAATGACTTGGTGGTTAAGAGCACTGGCTGCTCTTCCAGAGGACCCAGGTTTGGTTCCCAGCACCCACATGGCAGCTAGCAACCACCCATAACTCCAGTTCCAGGGATCCAATGCCCTCTTCTGACTTCTGCAAGCACTGCACACACATGGTTCTCTCACATATAGGCAAAATACTCCAACACATAAAAATAAATAAAATCAATCTTAAAAGGCTAAAATTAGGTATTTTATTCTGAAATCAGGAAGGATTTACATGCAACTGTAAGAAACAATACAGAGACATTCTACAGTTCTTTCATAGTGTAACATCTCATAAGAGAGTAGTTCAGTATGATCACCAGGATACTGCCATCAATGCAAGCAAGAGACAGGGTCTCTTCATGCTGCCCTTTTGTGATCACATTTGCTTCCCTGCCTGCTTTGTCTCCTACACAGTCCCTGGGCACCACAAATCTGTTTTCTAGTTCTGTAATTTTGAACTCACTCAGCAGGGTTATTGGGGGATTATGTGTACCAATCATTCATTTGTCTTTGTTGCCGAGTACAATTCCATGATGTATTATTTGTTTTGTTGTTGAAACAAAATATCTGAGAAGATGGGCATGGTGACACATGCTTTTAATCCCAGCACTTGGGAGGCAGAAGCAGGTGGATCTCTGTGAGTTCAAGGCCAGCCTGGTCTACATAGTGAGTTCCAGGTCAGGAGGGCTATAGGGAGACCCTGTCTCAAAAAGATAAAAAAACCTGACAAGAGCAACATAAGGATTTGTTTTGGCTCACGGTTTGAAGGTGCCGTCCACCATGGTGGAGAAAGCATGGCAGCAGGAGACGGAGGAAGCTGGTCATGCTGCATCTTCAGTCAGGGAGCAGATGGTGATGAATTAGTGCTCACTTCCTTCTCATTTAATTCATTCCAGGCCCCTTTCTTTCATCACATTGCCTATAAAATGGAGCTGTCTATAGTTAAGGGGAGACTTCCCACCACCATTAAACTAATTTAAATAAATCCTTCACAGGCAGGCCCAGCGGCTTGTTTCCTAGGTGATTCTAGATCCTGTCACGTTGACAATATGAACTATAACACATGCGGTGGATACAATACAGATTTTTTAAAGCCATCTTTTCTATTGAGAGACAGCTAGCTCTTTTTGGTTTTGAGCTATTATGGATGGAGCTGTAAGAAATGCTAGTGGATACATTTCTGTGTGAACTTAAGTGATTTCTCTGGCATAGAAATCCAAGATTTCAATTGCTTGACCACACAGATGTTGTGTGTTTAACTTTGTAGAACTTTTTATGTGGCCCCAGTCTTCTTTTGGATGTAAAGTTTGTATTTTCTTCCAGGATACCATTCATATTTTCATCCTCTTCATCTTTTAAAGAGTAAAGCCTTTTAACCCTGATGAAGTCAAATTTATCAACTTTTTTCTATTAGGTATTATATCTTTGGTTTTAAGTATAAAAAGATCCTTGCCTAGCCTTAGATCCTGAATACTTTTTTTCCTAAAAAAGCTTATAGTTCTGTGCTTTGCATATAAGTCTGTTATCCATTTTGAATGCTTTTTCATTTGAGGAGTGAGGTTTAAGTCAAGGTTTATCATTGTTATTCTTTATTTATGGATGTTCCACCATTTGATGACAGCATTAGCTTTTGCTCATCGTATCGCATTTGCCCCTTCGTTGAAAAGTTGCAAGGTGCTTTTGTGTAGGTTTACTTCCCTGTTTTCTATCCTTTCCTCCTATGTGTTCCAGAATTTTCATGTCCATCCCACATACTGTGCACCTTACACCAGACCCACATCTGACTTTCAATTAGCAGTGTTATGATTTTAATGTGAAATGTGTTTGTACATTTGTTTCTCAGATGGTAGTGCTGTTTTGGAAGGCTGCGGAACCTTTAAGAGGTGGGAACTAGCTGGAGGAAGTGGATTGTTGGGCGGTGAGCCTTGAGCTTTATTGACTGGCCCAGCTCTCTCTGCTCCTGTTCCTCTGAGATGTGAGGAACTGAGGTGCCTCACCCTCCTGCCAGTCCATTGTGATGGACTGTACTCCCCAAACCATGATTCAAAATAAACCCTTTGGGGGGCTAGAGAGACAACTCAGCTGTTAAGAGTGCTTGCCGCTCTTCCAGACAACTGGAGCCCAGTTCCCAGTATCCACATTGTGCAGCTTACAACGGCTTGTAACTTCAGTTCCAAGAGATTCAATGCTCTTGTCTAGCCTCCACAGACACCTGCACTTTGTACACACACACACACACACACACACACACACACACACACACACACACACACACAACAAAATAATAATCCATGAGGACTGTGCTGTCTTTTCCAGATGCCTTTTACATGCTTTGCAATTCTTGCCACTGTTGTTGTTTAAGAAGAAAAGTAAGCTATAAGGGGTCTGGCTGTCATCAAATGGGGCAGTTGCCATCGAAACAGATGCTTCCTATATCTTTACTTTGATAATTTACTAATAATTCCACATGTGGTTATGTTTTAACCATAAGATTTGCAGACTGGAGATCATTTATTTACAAAAGATTAAAGACAGGATAAGGATTTTAAAAGGGGCTAAATTTAGTGACAAGAGGGAATACTGATCTCTTTTTTTGTCTTTTTGAGATAGGGTCTCCCTGTAGCCTTAGTTGGCCTGGAACTCACAGAGATCCACCTGCCTCTGCCTCCCAAGTGCTGGGATCAAAGGTGTGTGCCACCGTGCCCAGTGGGAATACTGATTTCATATCACTTCTGTTACTGAAGGAAGGGACAGGAAGTGGGAATGTGGCATGGTTTTGGAGCTATGTTTTTATGGAATTTTGATTGCTGCTTCTGCTTGCTTGTTTTCCAGTGTTGAGGACTGAACCCAGGGCCTGTGTATGGTAGACAGTTGTTTTACATGGAGCCACATCTCCAGTCCCAGAATTTTTATTGGTTTGATTTGCTTTTAGCTTAGAGGTTGATACCTGGCTGTTTCCAAAATTGTCTTGGTGACCTCTTTCATGGACTACTTCTTTGCCTCCCCCCATTCAAATGATGAAGTTCTAACCCCTAGTGTGATGGTATTTGGAGGTCCTTGGGGTCTTTGGAAGATAATTTGGTCTATATCTAGTTGTAGGATTAAGGATCTCAAGATGGGATTAGTGCCTCTGTAGAAAAGATCGGAGTATGAATGTTTCTTTCTCTCCCTCCTCTGTCTCTATCTCTGTCTCTCTGTCTCTGTGTGCCTCTGTGTGTCTCTGTGTCTCTCTGTGTATGTCTGTCTCTGACTCTGTCTCTGTCTCTATCACTCTGTCGCTATGTCTGTCTTTCTCTGTCTCTGACTCTGTCTCTCTCCATCTCTCTGTCTCTGTCTCTGTCTTTGTCCTTTCTTTCTCTCTCTTTCTAGAGCTAGAAAGCAGCTATCTGCAAAGTAGGTGGAGGACTATCACTAGATCCTAATGTTGGTTACCTGATCTTGAACTTAGCCTCCAGAACCATAGGAAATAAATGTCTGTGGTGTAAGCCACCCAGTGTACAGTGTTTGTTACCAGCTAAGATAAGACAAACTCTGTGTATTGACTTACTGGACAATGACTTTTGAATAAGCCACAGTCCCCTCTCAGTATGAGAGCCTGTCTGTCCCAGTTGCTTATGACTGTAATAACAATCTACTGCTAAAGAAATACTGCTACTCCAAACCAGGGGCTTAAAACCCTGGCCATTCATGTGAGCTGAGTCTGAGATTAGAGACTAGTTGTGTGGGCTAGTCTTCTTATCAAGGCTAGCTTCATTCACATGGCTAGCAGTTACCTGCTTGTGGACTGAGCCAACTGGGTCAGCATGCTTCAGCAGACAAACTCAGTCACATTCTAAAACAGTTTATTTATTATGAGTGTATGTGTGTGCATGTGTGTGTGCACGTGATGGTATGCATGTGGAGGTCAGAGGACAGCTTTGTGGAGTTAGTTCTCTCCTGCCTTCATGTGGATTCCAGGAATGTAACTCCAGCTCTGGAATTGTCTCTTTAATCTGATTAGACTCAGAGATCTCAATAACTCTATTTTCAACATAAAGGATAGTGATAACCCATAGCACGCACTCCTAATGGAGGTAAACAAAGGATCTTTGCTGGCTACTCCTGGTCATCGACTGAAAGGAGCAAGGAGCTGGATGACTCCTGTAGATGGCAGCTTTGGCAGCTCGTGATGTTCTTGGACAAGGTGGAAAGTGAAAGGATGAACCCAGAGATTCAAATTCCCTCACTAATTATTGGTTGCCGAGCATTCTGAGGATCAGAGCTGATGATTACAGTATGTATAGTACTGAATATATTGGCTATTATTTTATATATACGGGATATAGAAATTCTCTTTTGCTTTTCTCTTTCACTGGTAAGGGGAAAAATACTCCTTCCTTTAATTAAAGGGGTACAACCATGGGAATAATTGAGGCTGATACCCCATTTGCAACATGTGTGAAGGATGGCTTGGAGATGGTCAGTAATACGTTCATATCACACATTACAGAGCATCTAATATCATCATAATTATTTTATCCCACAAAGATACACAATATTTATGACAAAGTATTTTTTCCAATTTAATAAATTTAAATTTCCTTTCCTAATTTATCTATTTCAATATAATTCTCTGCAGCTGAGTTGCATGGTGATTTTTACTCATATTTTAAGGTTCCAATTAAGGACACAGATGTCAAAGTGTTTTCTCTGCCTGGGCAGGCCCAAGACGAATCATCAGGGAAATATAAACTTCATTAATTGCTAAATACATAAGAGGCTGCATGAAGCACAAGTACATTGCATAAGTAACCAATGCCCCCCCCCCCCGCCCCATGATTCGCTTCAAATCCATTTAGGATTTGAATAATTAAGGGTAGCTTTTTGAGATTTTATTTTAATTTTAGTGAATGTGTGGTAAGACCATTGAAAACATTTGGTTATAGAGCTTAGAGATGAATACATTTTATCAGCATCTTATAGAAGATCCTTTAATGTAGTCTTGCCTCTGTCATTTGGAAACTGAAAGCAATGTCTAAATTTAAGTTGGTTTTTACTGGCATTGTAAACTCCATCTGTGCTGAGTCTCAACAGCTGCCCTTCCTCTTCCTTGACTGTCATGCTGGTGAGGCCCGTTGATCAGGTGGTGGAGGAAGAATGGGGAAGATTAAGCATTATTGTCATCCATTGCATTTTGCGGTAAAACTTTAGTTTCATGTTATGATGTTATAGTCATGTGTTTTAAGTTTAGCAGTCCGTGAAAAGACGAATGATTCCACTGTCTCCTTTAATGCCACTTAAAGATTTCTTGACCCCCATACCAGCATCTCTGGATGTTAAACAGAATTTGTAGGTGTATTGCTATCTGATTTAGGCTTTATTTCATATTTAAATATTTTATTCTGTATAGGTTTAAAAAATTAATTGTGAGTTGGACATGGTGGTGTATGATTGTAATCCCAGCACTTAGGAGGCAGGCACAGGCAAATCTCTGTGAATTTGAGACCAGCCTGGTCTATACAGTGAGTTCCAGACCAGCTAGGGCTACATAGTGAGAGCCTGTCTTAAAAAAATTAATTTTGAATTAAAAATAATATTGGATTAAGATGTACATGGTGACATGCACCTAGAATCCCAGCATTGGGGATGTGGAGGCAGGACAATCTGCAGTTCAAGGCTAGCCTTTGCTACATAATGAGTTCAAGGCAGTCTGGGATATATGTTATTGTCTCAAAAAACCAGCCAGCCAGCTAACCAACCAACCAACCAACCAACCAACCAACCAACCAATAAAAAACCAGCCAGCCAGCTAACCAACCAACCAACCAACCAACCAACCAAGAAAAATACCGTTAACATTAAAATATTATTTTTATTGATGGCTGAGTATCCCCTTAAATTTTGCATGAGATAGATGCTGCAGTTTCTGTATGTTTACTCTGATATTTGTCAGCAACATGATATAAAATTCCACATTCAACACTCACTGCAATTATAGCTTTCCAGAAGGACTCAGGATTTAGGAAGCAGTCTTGAATAAGGGAATTGTAGTTAGCTATTGTTCCATTATAAAGCACTTTTAAGCTTATTAGCTTAAACAGTTGCATTAGCTCAGAATTCTGTGGGCTGGGCTGGAGATGGTGCTCAGCTGGGTAGCTACCCTGCCTCAGCTGGCCTCATTTATCTGTGGTTAGTAGATAGTTTGGCTAAGCATGGTTAACAAGATCAGGGCTGAGATAAGTCAGCATTGGAACAGCCAAATTAATTAAAAAAAAAAAAAAAAAAAAAAAAAAAGCCTTTGTATGCTGAATGCGTGTGGTGGAGGGAAATGTTAGAAAGGTCCTCTGTGGATTCAAATGAAATCTCTAAGGTTTTAACTAAAGCATTGGCAATTGATGGGTTAAAGAAGGGGACAGGACTCTACTATATTAATAAGGGCATTTATGTGCTCCAGGATCTCACTTTGCATTTAGTTTGTCAGGTTTCTTTAATGTCCTTTACTCTGTGTTGGCGCCTTCGTTTTTCTCTAATTGTCCCGACGTTAGCACTTTAAAAATAACAAGCTAGTTCTTTTGTACAGTGTCTGTTCAATCTATGATATTTGGCCATTATAAATAATGCTTCTATCAATATTTTTGCTCGTGTATTTTGGTGCATATACATATGCATTCCCTTCGGCTACGCATGTACTTGAGAATGGAATTGCTACATCAAAGAGCGTTCTGTGCTGAATTTTGTAGATTCTGCCAAGTTCTTTTGCACAGCTGTGCCTGTGGTCTGGCTATGATAAAGGCTCACACATTGAAGGCTTGTGGGTTGAACAGGCCTCAGCTCGGAGCACTGATGACAGGCATTTGATCCGCCCTTAGGAGGTGGGGCTTGCATCTTTGAATGGTAGATCTTACCCTGACTGCTTCCTGTTTGCACTTTGTGTTTCCTGCTGGCCATAGGTGAAAAGACCTCTTTTGCAATTTGTCCTCTCCACCATGATATTCTGACTTACATCAGGGCCAAAGAAAGCAATGGGTCCAGCAGACCATAGACTTGAACCTGAGACTGTTGACATGAGTCTTCCCTTTTCTTAAGTTGTTTATGTCAGTTTTTAAAAATTATTTCTTTAATAACCACATGATTAGAAGAAGCATTTCATTACAGCTTTAACATATTCAATAACACACTCCAGAGCAAGGATACATCTCTTTCAAAAGTGGCTGTAAATTTTTAGGTTCACAGTTGAATTAATACAGTTATACAATATTGAACTCAGTATAAATCCTATAAGACATAAAATT
>NW_008329365.1:484164-494202 GCF_000622305.1 Nannospalax galili
ACTATGGTATCAGCGCCCCCAGCCGTTCTCCAGTGCAAGTCCATCCGCTGAGTCTAGTCAGCCTATCTAGAGTTCCTTATTTTAGGAAGATCAGCTCTTCCTCATCTAGCAGCAATCAGTTGCCAATATTCCTTTAGATAAGATTGGGGTCTGCTGTTCATTTTCCCAGTTCTGTGTTGGGTTACTATCTGGGTGTCTTTTGGGCTACCCTGGCCAACAACTCAAAGGAAGGTATCTCCTGTCTGGCATTGTTTCTTGTTATGCAGCCTTTAGCTATACACATGGACTCTTAAAGAATTATATTGACCCCTTTAATCTTTGGTTATACTTTCCTTTTGGGTGTTTAAGAACATACAGTTGGCCCAGATTAACCAATTTATTTTACAACCAGACCATTGTTTTTATTAAATATAGGATAACAGTTGTTTTCTTTCTTTCTTTTTTTTAAATCGCCCCTTCCTTTTTTAAAATTAAAAAAATTTTTTTGGTCTTTTTGAGACAGAGTCACCCTGTACCCCCAGCTGGCCTAGAACTTACTATGTAGACCAGGCTGGCCTTGATCTCACACAAATCTGCCTGTCTTTGCCTCCTGAGTGCTGGGATTAAGGGCATGCACCACCATGCCCAGAAACAGTTATTTTCTTGAATGACTTTCACTTTGAAATTAATAGAGAAAAAGTTATGTCAGGTATTTTGTTACAGAGATGTAAAACTGGCCAGCGCATCAGTTGTACATGTTCATGGTCCTGGTGGCATATGAGGGTTCTGGTGGCTTTGTGTTCATGCTGTCCTGTGGCAGTAACAGACTCAATTTCACCATTCTGACAGATCAATGGGAGTGCCTTGTGGGCTAAATTTACATTGTCCTGATGGATGATTTGAGCATAGTTTCATATATTTATAGATCATTTATCTTTGAAGTCTCTGTTACCTACATGATCTGTTTTTCTTATTGAATTTTTTTCAAAAAAAGAAATTTTTTGAGACAGGGTCTCATTATGTAGCTCTGGTGACCTGGAACTCACTATGTAGACCAGACTGGCCTTGAACTCAGAGACTGCCTCTGCCTCCCAAGTGCTGGCATCTTACTGAATTTCTGAATTCCTTATAAATTATGGATACAGGTCCTTTGTCTCTAAAGTGTGACATGCTACTTTTGTTTATGTGGTTTTCTTTCTCACTCAATTTTTTTTTTTTTTGTGAGATAGGGTCTTTCACTATGTAGTCTAAGCTGACCTTGGATTCTTGATCCTCCTGCTTCATGCTCTCAAGGACTGAGATTACAGGCATGTGCTACCATGCCTGGCTTTAATGGTTCATCTGATAAACAGAACTCTTTATTATAGCACAGTATAATAAGTTTCCCTTTTAAAAATATTATTATGATTTTTCTATTTTGGCAAGAATATAATATGAGACTTACAGACAAAATCTTTGCAGGTAAAATGCTATACATATGACTTAGAACTTCCTCATGTTGCACAGTTGAAATTTTATGTATGTTTTATGTTTTATGTTTTTTGAGCAACTCTTTTGCTCTGTCTTTTCAGGTTCTGGAAACATTGTTCTATTTCTTTTTAAAAAAATTAAAAAAAAATTTTATGCTCACTAATGTTTGCCTGTATGTATATATGTGCACCACATACCCAAGGAACCAGGAGGCAATCGGGTCCCTTGGAACTGGAGTTAGAGATGGTTATGAGCTGCCATGGAGCCATCTCTCTAGCCCCTTCCCAGTGTTCTGTTCTTCTTTTAAAAATTTTAATTTATGTTTTATGTGTATGAGTGTATTGCCTGCATATATATGAAGTGCAATGCTTGAGGATGTCAGAAGAGGGTGTCGGATCCCCTGGAACTGAAGTTACAGGTGGTTGTCAGCTGCCATGTGGGTGCTGGAATTCAAACTGGGTCTTCTGCAAGAGTTACCAGTGCTCTTAACCACTGGGCCATCTCTCTAGCCTCAACGTCTTGTTCTTTAGCATAGTCTATCCTGCAATTCCGTGGACGTTTCCTTATGCATATGAGGTCATAGATTCTGATTCTGAGGCTGTTTTGCTAGGTCCTAAATACATTGCTTCTGCTCTGATTGACTACCTGTTACTGAGAGTGGAGGACTGAAGTCCCTTGCTACAACTGTATTGTCATATGTTTATGTCTTATGTCAATGTATTGTCCTTCATTTTAATTTTTTTGAGATGGCATTCTTGTTACGTAGCCCTGGCTGGCCTGGTACTCACTGTGTAGTTCCACTGGTCTTAAATGCCACAATCTTCCTCCCTCAGTCTCCAGAGTGATGAGATGACAGATTCTCACCACCGTGTCTAGCTTATTTTGCTTTTCTCATGTTGGGTGCATATATAGCTGTGATTGTTTTATCTTCCTGATGGATTGACACTTTTATTATCATATCATGTCCTTTGTCTCTTCTGGCCGTCTTGGACTTAAAGTCTCTTTGTCTGATAGCAAGATGGCTGCCCCGTTCTCTTTGCTCGGAATATTTTTCCTGATACCTCTGCTTCCATATACACAGTGAACCTACTTCTTTTGTTTATTTCGTTACTCTATAAATTTAATGTGAGTTGCTTAACCCATTTGCATTTAAAGTAATTATTGAATACATGGTTCTGTAGACTTTTGGTATGTGTGTTAAGAATTGTGTATGAATTGAAATGTTGGTTCTCAACCAGTAAAATCTCAGTATGAAAGAAAAAAAATAATTATTGATAAGGAGGATTCCTATTGACATCAGTTTTCTGTCTGTCATGCCATTCTTTTATCTCCCCATGTCTCTCTTTCTGTCTTGCTTTGTAGTTTATTGTTTTTTGTATTGATACACGTTGATTCTTTTCTCTACTTCTTTTATATAACCTCTACAGGATTTTCTCTGTGGTTACTCTGGGCCTTTCGTAAAACAGTTTATAGTTTAGCAGTTCATTTTAAGGTGATCACAACTTCAGTTCACCTGCATACAAAACGGAACTTGTACCACTCCCCCAACATTATTACTTGCCTCACATTTATATCTATTTATGGTATCCACTCATTAATGAAATTTTAGCAGCATTTTAAAGTATTTTTTAACTTTTACACTAGTACCATTACAGTAGTACAGGAATCTTTAAAAAATTTTAAAAATTACATTTGGGTGTATGTGTATGTGTGTGTGTGTGTGTGTGTGTGTGTGTGTGTGTACACATTGTACAGTGCATATGTGAAGGTTCTTAGAGGACTACTTGTGGGAGTTGGTTTTCTCCTGTGACCATGTGGATTCTGGGACTCAAACTCAAGTTGTCAGGCATGGTGGCAGTCACCTTTACCTACACTGAGCCATCTCATCAGCCCCCCTCTTTTTGAGACAGGATATCATACAGTCCAGGCTGATTTCCAACTTGCTGTATAGATGAGGATGACCTTGAACTTCTGATCCTCTTGCCTTAGGCTTCCAAGTCCTGAGATTACAGTTCTATATCACCAGACCCATTTAAAAAAAATCTTTCAATACTTTATATCATTTTGTTTCCATATAGTTTCTAAGTTTTCTACTAAAAAGTCTATTGATAGCCTCATACAGATCCCTTGTTTGTGATAGTTGTTTCTTCTTAGGCCTCCTGGGCTCCCTTTCCAAAACTTCACTCTGTAGCCCTGCGCTGGCCTAGAACACAGTGTTTAGCCAGGCTGGCCCCAGTACCTCCTTGCTCAGGTCATTTCCAGGTCCTCTAGCATTAGTGAGGACAATGTGCTTTTCTTAGTCTACTGATTCAAGTGTTGATCTCATCTAGAAACACAGCCAGATACAAAACAATGTTTAACCAACTATTTGGGCAGTCTATGACCTACTCTAGTTGACACATAAAATTAACCATCACAATGGTGTGTACATATGTGTGTTTTTTCCCCTTTCTTGATCCTGTATTCATGAACTTTGACTCTTAACAATTTAATGACATCTCTGTAAGTTCTTTGGGTTTTCCAGATATACATCATATTATCTACAGTTTATTTTTCTTTTTCAGTCTTTCTAAGTTTTATTCATTTAAAATATTTTTATTACATGTATTTATTTTTGTGTGTAATTTGTGTGTGTTATGCACATGTGACACTATGTGTGTGGTGTTTGTGGAGATTAGAAGACAACTTACAGGAGTTTTTTTTTTTTTTTACCATGTGGGTCCAGGGATTGAACTCAGGTCCTTAATCTTGGTGGTAAGCACCTTTATCCATTGAGCCATCTTGTCTGCCCCATAGGTTTTGTTTTATTTGCCTATTTTGCCTCATTGCATTTTTCTTTTTCTTTTTAAAAAACATTTATTTTTATTTAATGTGCATGGATGTATTGCTTGCATGTAGGCAGGTGCACCTGTGTCATGCAGTGCCCTTGGAGGTCAGAAGAGGGTGTCGGATCTCCTGCAACTGGAGTTACAGATGGCTGTTAGCTGCCATGTGGGTGCTGGGAATTAAACCTGGGTCCTCTGCAAGAGCAGTCAGTGCTCTTAACTGCTGAGCCGTCTCTCCAGCCCCTCTTTGCATCTTTCAAGATCAAAATATATTTTTTTTAAGAAACAAGAGATCAGATATTATTGTCTGGCTTCTACTCTCAGAGGGGACAGTATTTGGAATTTTACCATTAAATAAAATGCTTGCTATAACTTATTTTTAGCTGTATTTTATCACGAAGAGATTCTCTTTTAATCTCAATATGCTGAGTGTGTTATCACTGCTTGTCAGATGCAGGGCTTTGTGTACATCTCTTGAGATGACTTTATAGGATTTTATTTTCTCTATTACTTTTAAGGTGTTCTTTTAGCAATATTAAGTTTTGTATTTCTAGAAAATTTCACTTGCTATAACTTAAAAAATTAAAAAAAATTATGTGTATGAGTGTATTGCCTACATGTAAGTAAGTGCACCTGTGTTGTGCATTTTCCACGGAGGACAGAAGAGGGTATCGGATCTCCTGGAACTGGAGTTACAGACAGTTGTTAGCCACCATGTGGGTGCTGGGATTCGAACCCTGGTCTTCTGCAATAGCAACCAGTGCTCCTAACTGCTGAGCCACCTCTCCAGCCTGCCACTCATTATAACTTCTGTATGTTGCTTGACTTGTTCTTTTCAGACTTGTACCTTTATGCTTATGAATAACATTGGATCATACTTTTTCTTTCTTACAATGCCTTTACTAAATTTGGTATTGAGCGTGTGTGGGTCTGAGATAACTACTTTTCCTCAATGGTTTTGGGAAATGTGTCTGTAAACTTGTAACCCTTTGCCCTTGTATACGACTTGAAATTATTTTTCCACCGTGTTGTGCACATATGCATGTGTATAAGCATGTACCATAGCATATCTGTGGAGGTCAGAGGAAAACTTGTGGGAGTTGGTCCTCTCCTTCTACCATGTGGGCTATGGGGATCAAAGTCAGGTTGTCAAGCTTGGCAGCAAGTGTCTTTACCTGCTGAGCCATCTCTCAGACTTTCAGTAAAATTCTTGTAAATTGAATTCAGGAAGACATTAAGACCACACACCATAAACAAGCTGGATTCATTCTAGGGATGCAAGGTTGGTTCAACAGACACAAATCACTAAAATTGTAATTCAGTGCATTAATAGACTAAGGGACAGAAACTACAGGGTCATTTCAATCAATATAGAAAAGACCTTTGGCAAAGTTCATCCTTTCAAAAATATGCTTCATATTTCCTCTTTTATTGTATAAATACCAGTTTAACCTTTTATTGTCAGAATATAAAGTTTTGGGGGCTAGACAGATGGCTCAGCAGTTAAGAGCACTAGCTGTTCTTGCAGAAGACCCAGGTTTTGTTCCCAGCACCCACATGGTGACTAACAACCATCCTTTACTTCAGTTCTAGGGGATCTGATGCCCTCTTCTGACCTCTGCAGGCATTGCACAGCATGGGTGCACTTACATACATGTTGGAAAAACACTCATACACGTACAAAGTCTTCATGGATATTAGTGGACCAAGTAAGTGCATGCAATGCCTGTGGAAGCCAGAAGAGGGCATTGGATTCCCTAGAACTGGAGTTATGGATGGTTGTGAGCTGCCATGTGAGTGCTTGGGAACCCAGCTTGGGGCATCTGCAAGAGCAGCCAGTGCTCTTAACCACTGAGCCATCTCTCCAGACCCCTTACATACTATTTTAAGTTCATTTGCAAGAATGAATTCTGTTTCATGGAAAGGTTTTAAGTTATACAAAACTTTAAAAACATTATAGAATTATGCACATTTTCTCATTTATCATCTGGATAAGGCTTGTTTCCCTAAGTATTGCTGCATTTCATCAAAAAATTTCATTCAAATTTATTATCATAAAATATAAAATATAGTTTTATTATATTTTTTATAATGAGGATAGACTGTAGTGTTACTGTTTTTATTATTTATTTTGTTTACACATCATTTCTATTATTGTCTTAATTGGTTTTTGTTTTTCAATAATGGTTTTATTGAGATCATGTTGGCATAAAATTCATATGCCATAAAATTGCAAAATGTGTACTTCAGTGTTTAATATATTCACAAAGTTAAGAAGCTAGCACTGCTTTCTAACTTCAGGACTTTTTTTTTTATTAGCCTGAAAGAGACAGCCCATGAGGCAGCAGAACTACTGGGCATCCTATGACTTTACCTCTGAATGGTTGCTGTCCCTCTGAATTTAGTCCTGGACATTTTATCTGAATAGATTAATATAAAATTGGATTTTTTGTTCCTGGATTCTGTTAGCTCATGTTAAAGATTCTTCCATGTTTTACCACATGTAAAGCTTGGTGCCTTTAATGTCAAGTAATGCTCTATCATAAGGCTGGTCCATATTTTGCTTTCTCATTAGTTACTTGACCTGTGCTGAGAGTTTCCCAAGTCTTTGTTGTGCTGTTGTAAACACTGGATACAAGTGTACACGTTCACACATACTTGAAATTCTCTTATGTAGGTGGAGAATTGCAGGGTCCTCTGATACCTTTAGGTTTAACACTGTGAATTATTTTCCCAAGCAGATGCCCAAGATGCGAGCATTGTTTGAAGGTCTTGGCTGGCCCATCAACTTCCTATTCTTGGTCACCCTGCTCGGAGTGAAGTGGTATCTCATTGCACTTTTGATTCCACTTTCCCAGTGATGATGAGCTTATTGGCAATCTTACTTTCTCCTTTGGAAAAAGAAAAAGAAACTTTTCCCCATTTAAAAATTAGCTTGCCTTTTTATGAGTTGTAAAGGCTCCTTAAATATTCTAGATAAGAATCACATGTATTAACTGTAAATGTTCTTTAGTTCTTTTGGCTTTTTTTTCACTTTTTGAAAAGGCTTATTTATATTTTATATGTTTGTGCATGTATGCCACATATCTGCAGGTATCTGGGGAAGGCAGATGAGGGCGTCAGATTTGCTGGAGCTGGAGTTACTGGTGGTCATGAGTGGTCTGATATGGGTGCTGGGAACCAAACTCAGGTCCTCTGGAAGAGCAGAGAGGGCTTTTCATCACTGAACCATCTCTCCAGCCTCATCTTCTCATCTTCTTCATAATGTCTTTTGAAACACAAACCTTCATGTGGTAAAATCTCATCAGTTACATGTCCAGTTGCCACCTGTGATTTTGGTGTGTTAGTGAAGAAATCATTGCCTAATGCAAGATAATGAAGATTTACTCTCATTTAAAATATTTACAATTTTAGCCATTGTAACTAGAGCTGTGGTTCATTTTGAGCTATTTTTTTTCTTCTGTATAGGGTGTTAGGGAGGGGTTCCTTGCATATGGACATCCACTTCATTTGTTGAAAAGAATACTCACTTTGGGGCTGGAGAGATGGCTCAGCGGTTTAGAGCACTGGCTGTTCTTGCAGAAGACCTGGGTTTGAATCCCAGCACCTACATGGCAGCTAACAACCATCTATTAATTCTAGTTCTAGGGGATCTGATGCCCTCTTCTGTCCTCTTTGGCCACTGCATGACGGGGTGCACTTACACACATGCAGGCATACCCATGCACATAAAAATAAATAAATCCAAAAACAGTTAAAAAAAAAGAATACTCATTTTGAATTTTCCTGACATCCTTGTAAATCAGCTTACATAACTCACCATAAGGGATTGATTTCTGGACTCTCAATGCAGATTCATTGATCCCGATGTCATCTTGCAGGATCATTCCTTTGCTTTTTGTCTTTATAAATCTTCTTCTGTGCATGAGTATGGATTTCTTTATATTTGTTATGTTTCCTGTTGCTAAGCCTCTTAAATTTGTGAGTTTATGTTTTTAGTGCTTTAGAATATTGCCACTACTGTTTCTTCATGCGCATTGGCCTCACTGACTGCCCTGTCCACGTAACGTGTCATCATATCAAGTCATATTTCCAAAGTTTTAAAATTGAATTTTTGTGAATTTCATACAATATATTTTGATCACATTTAGACCCTCTCCCCTCCCCTTTCTATACCCCCCTTACTACCCCCACTTGATTTCATGCTCTCCATCATATATTAAAGGCCTATTGAGTCAAATTTACTTCCATCCACAGGAGCCTGGTTAATCTGCTCACCAGTGTCACAAGCTTAAAGAAAACTGACTCTCCCCCTTCCAGAAGCTACCAGTTGCCAGTAGTTCTTCAGCTAGAATTGTGGTTTCTTATCCACTTTCCCACTCCTCTGCTGAGATTTTGTCTGGTTTGAACTTACCAGGACTTGTGCATGCTGTCATCAGTCCTGAGAGATTATATGAGTAACTGCCCAGCTGTCTGGAAGACTGTTTCCTTGTGGTCATCCACCACCTCTGCTGTGGCATTGGTGGTGTACTGATGAGCTTTGCTTCCTTCCAAGTCACTTTGAAACACATACACCCAAAACATTAATGATAATTTTGTATCTAAAGAATGTTCTAATCCTTTTTAGTGCAATTACCATATAGCATTCAGCTGCACAAATGTAATTTGTTTAAATAGCTATTTATTGGTGAAAATTGTATAAATAATAACACACCTTTAATTGGATTACAGTTCTTCTTAGCGTTGCTTTTATTTTCTTCTCCTTGGTAACCCCTGCCCATCTTTTCTGATCAGAGAAAATACAAAGTCATAAAAAACGCCCTCAGAAAGATTTACTTCCTTTCTTGTTGAATTTGCAAACCCCTTTTTTGGCACTTACTACAATTGATTGTGATCGTTTGTTTGCCTGTCTCTCTATTTTCCTTCCCCATGTGAACATCTTATGATCAAGGGTCATGCCTGAGTTATTTTTGTCTGCCAGTTGCCTAGCGAGATTTTAAAAACCTGTAAACACTCAATAAAGGCTGAATAAATAAATAAGCCTTCTCCTCAGAGATCTTTGGGCCTTCCTGTCCTCCATGCTCTGTGCATTAATTGTATCAATTATCCTAAGTGTTCCATTACTGATTGCTGAAATGACACTCAGGACTCAAACCATTTATACTCAGAACAGTTTTATTGCAAGCAAGGATATAGGGTGACAATATTAGGAAAAGTTTATCTCTATCTATGATCTATCTATCTATCTATCTATCTATCTATCTATCTATCTATCTATCTATCTATCTATCTATCTATCTATCTATCTATCTATCTATCTATCTATCTATCTATCTATCTATCTATCTATCTATCTATCTATCTATCTATCTATCTATCTATCTATCTATCTATCTATCTACCTATCTATGTATCTATCTATCTATCTATCATCTATCATTTATCTTATCTATCTATCCATCCATCCATCATCCATCCATCCATCCATCTATCCATCCATCATCTATCATCTATCTATCATCTTCTATCTATCATCTATCTATCTATCTATCTATCTATCTATCTATCTATCTATCAATCATCTATCTATCTTATCTGTCTATCATCTGTTAGCTATTGTCTATCATCTATCTATCTGTTATCTATCTATCTATCTATCATCTATCTATCATCTATCTCTATTATCTATCTATCCATCCATCCATCATCCATCCATCTATCCATCCATCATCTATCATCTATCTATCATCTATCTATCTATCTA
>NW_008329365.1:494330-534330 GCF_000622305.1 Nannospalax galili
TTCAAGTGTTCAGAAATTACAGACTGAGATCTATCTATCTATCTAATCTATCTATCTATCTATCATCTATCTATCATCTATATCTATCATCTATCGGTAATCTAACTATCGTCTATCATCTGTCTATCTATCATCTATCTATCTATCATCCATCTATCTATCTATCTATCTATCATATATATATATGGTACACTAATGCCACAGCTCATTGTAGCAATCAGAGGACAGCCTGCAGGACTTGGTTCTCTCCTACCATGTGGGTTTTGGGGATCAAACTTAGATCTTCAGGCTTGAGAACAGGTGCCTTTACCCACTAAGCCATCCATCTATCATCCATCCATCTATCCATCCATCATCTATCATCTGTCTATCTATCTATCTATCTATCTATCTATCTATCTTCTGTCTATCTATCTATCCTCTCTATCATCTATCTGTCTATCTATCTATCATCTATCATCTATCTATCCATCTATCATCTATCTATCCATCTATCATCTATCAATCTATCTATCTTATCTATATTATCTATCTATCCATCCATCCATCATCCATCCATCATCCATCCATCCATCCATCCATCCATCCATCCATCCATCCATCCATTTATCATCCATCTTCTATCATTTGACTGTCTGTCTGTCTGTCTGTCTATCTAGCTATCTATCTGTAGTTTAAGATCTGGAGGTTTCATATTCAGGACTCTTTGTCCTTCCATTGCTGGGTCAAAGCAGGCATGCTTTGTCTCTAGGTCTGGAACCATCACCATTGTTTGTGGAAAGCATCTTGTTACCAGGAGGTATGAAGACTGCTCCCAGTTCATCACTCACAATGAACTGGTCATCTAAGCACAGTACAGTTGTGTGATCAAACCGTCAAGTTGTCTGACTCTGCCAAAACTAAATTCAGTTGACCATGGATTCCATAACATGGATTCAGCCAACTTCAGGTGAACACTACTTGAAAAAAATGCACTTTTACTGACCATGTGCAGCCTTTTCTTCTTATACATAAACAATGCAACGTAACAACTACTCACATAGCATTTACATAGAATTAGGCATTATAAGCAATCTAGATATAATTTAAAGTATACAGGAGAGTGTTGCATATGCCAATAGTGACACAGAGGTCAATGGAATAGCATTGAGAGTCCTGAAATAACCCCCTGCATCTATGGTGGAAACCAGGCAAAGATGTCATTTTATATTAGAAGTGAGCATCCTGGAAGACTGGTATATTATATCCCCAAACAACTCATAGACTCATGGATATAACCCCATTTATATTAATATTACAGTATGATACAACGGTCAGTATTATGTACCAAAAAGATTTGGAGATAAGCATTCCAAAACAGTTAAAATTGTTACATTAGAATTTTTATTCTCTTTATTTTGTGGGTATGTGTGAACATGTATGTGCAATAGCACATGTGTGGTCAGAGGACAACTTGGAGTCACTTTTCTCCTTCCACCATGTGGATCCTGGGAATTCAACTCAGGTCATCAGATTTGGCAGCAAACATCTTTACCCAGTGTGCTATCTTACTGGCTCCAGTTAAGATCATTTTAAAACACTGCCAAGAAGTATAAGATTCTTTTAAAACCTTGATGTATGAAATACCAGTTTTCATGTAGGTCAAACCTAAGTGTCTGTATTAGTTATTTTTCTGATAAAATACCACAGCAAGGCCACTTATAGAAAGAAGAGTCTATAGGGCTTACAGTTCCAGAGGTTTGAGTCCATCATGGTGGGGTGGGGGGGCATGGCAGGAGGCAGGCTGAGCAGAAGGCCGAGAGGCACAGGAAGCAGAGAAAATGAGACTAGAAGTGGGATGAGGATATAACCTCTCAAAGCCTGCCTCCAGTGACATGCTTCCTTCAGCAAGGCTGCACCTCCTTAACCTCCACAAACAGTGCCACCAACTGGGGCCCATGAACCTATGGGAGACATTTTCATCCAAGCCTAGAGCTCATCAAACTTTGAAATACATAGTTTTCGAAATGACTACCTATTCTTGAAATAAGGACCTAAGGACTCTCAGGAATGCAGGGGTGGGGTCTTAATTTATCTGAGACTTCTTTTAAATTACAATATTTGTACTCATTTTAATGTAATTACTAAAAGGCAGTTTCAACTCGTTTCCCCTGGAGAACCCTAGTTTCCTCAAAACCCTTTATTCACTTTCCTTTTATGTTTAGTTATTTCCTTTCCCTCTGTTGCTCCTAGTTTCTGACATACAGTAGGCATTAAGTAGATGCTTACTAAATGAATTAAGGAATATGCAAGTAGCTATCATGCCACATAAAGCTCAGCTCTTTCCCACTGCTGAATTTCTAACTTTTTCATCCAAACTGTTAAGCATTGTTAGAGAATGTGATCCTACTGGGCTGATATGGCCCGTTCCAAATTCATGCCATTAGATCCAGCTGGGTCCTCATGTCTTTTTTTTTTTTTAAAAGGATGTCTGGTGGCTTTCCTAGAACAGTCACTGTCACTGTTTATTCCATGGACTTTGACTCATCACATCCATGGTCCATCCTGACTTCTCTCAATCTCTGTGGCAAAGTGTGGAAAAATTCTCCCTGGGTGGTTCCTCTTCACTGGCTGTTATGGATGGCTGCATGTTTAGGTCCATGTCTTATTTTGCCTTGTGAGCATAAAATTCTTCATCTTTTACTACCTTTAACTGCCCCCTACTAACCTGCCTCATTGCCCATTAAATATAGAACAGTAAGCTGAGGTCACCTGTTATGGTTACTGCTTATAACAAACCACTCCAGAGTTAATGGTGTATACCAGCCATTGTTTTATTATCTATGATTTAGGAATCCAGGCAGGCACAATGAGTGTGATTTACCACTTGGACTAGTAGTTACTTTCTCATTGCTGTGACAAAATACCCAATGAAAGCAAGTTAAAGAAGGGTTTATTCTGGTTTGGGGTTTGAGGGTCTAGTCCATCATGGTGGGGAAGGCATCTTGGCAGGAGTGTGAGGCGACTAGTCATATTATGTTTACAGTCAGGAAGCAGATAAGAGATGAATACTGGTGCTCAGCTTCTTTTCTTTGTTTTCTCCTTTTTATTCCCAGACCCCAGTCCGTGCGAAGGTGCCTCCCATGTTCAGGCTGGATCTTCCCATCTCAGGTTTACCTCTCTGGAAACAACCTCACAGGCACATCCAGAGGTTTGTCTCCTAGGTAATTCTAAATCCAGTCAAATTGACAATAGATTAACCATCACGTTTCTGCCCCACAATATCTGTATATTTATTTGGAAATACAAGGAGGCTAGCATCATTCCAGCCTCACTTACTCACCTATCTCGTACCCATGACAGCAAAAACAAAAGTGAGGCTGTGGCCTGGAAGCCTTGCTGTGGCTCCTGCCTGTGCATTGGTTTCTCATAGCATGGAAGACTCAAAACTCCTGACGTCTTCAGTGCTGAGGGATTAAGGCTGTGTATGTGGGTGCTCTGGTGTTTAAGGAGAGCGTGCTTCTGTAAGAGGCCATCTTCTGTTCTAGCTTCCATATCTGCTGCACTGGATTGACTGAAGAATGAGAAATCTCACCCATATTCTAAGAAAAATGGCCAGAGCCCCTACATTTTAAAGATAAGAATGTAGAAAGTTGAGGGGCTGGAGAGATGGCTCAGTGGTTAAGAGCATTGGCTGCTTTCGGAAAGGACCCAGGTTCAGTTCCCAGCACCCACATGGAGGCTGACAACCATCTGTAACTCCAGTTCCAGGGGATCTGACACCTTCTTCTGACCTCCGTGGGCATTGCAGGACATGAATGCCCTTATACACATGCAGGCAAAACACTCATACACATAAAATAAAATAAAAATAATAAATTTGAAAAAATAATGTAAAAAGTAGAATTGTAAGAACAGTCACTGGAGGGAAACGGGCCCTTCTGTGTCCCACGCGTTCGTCACCTCCCCAAATCCCTTTAGTCCCTGACCTCAAAGCCTTGACCTAGCGTCTCTCTGCCAAGGCCGCCTCTTGGATGGCTTTCTTTTTTTTCCCTCTTCCACTTGCTTATGTTTTCTACAGTCTAAAACATGCTCCTGATCAACTCTATCAACTTGCATAAACTTCACCTCCTTAAACCATTTTCCCTTTCAACTTTTCTATTTTAATTTTCTTCTTCAATCTAAACATGTCCCCTTGCTTTATTGACATGGCAAGGGGATGCATTCCTCCCATAACCTCCTGCCTTCTGGTTTCTTTCTCCTCTCATTCCCCTGAAATGGTCCTCAGCCTATCAGTATATTCCTAATTCTCAAACCTCGTAGGGCCTTTAGCTTATTTTTTGAGACAAGGTCTCATATAGCCCAGATTGGCTTCATATTTGCTATATAGCCGAGGATGACCTTGAACTCCTGATCTTCCTGCCTCCTCTACTTTCCAAATTCTGAGATTAAAGGCATCTACTACCATGCCTGGCTAAACCCCATAAGGTCTTTTCAAAGTTCTCACACTCTATAACATCTCTGTATCATTTTGTATACTAGTGATATATGTATACTTTATAATTGAGCTCATTAATATGGACTTTCTGAACAGCCTTTATTTTTTTCTTGCCCCCACCTTTATTTTTCCTTTTTGAGATAGGCTCTTTGTATACAGCCCAGGCTATCCTTGAACTCCTAGTCTTCCTGCCTCAGCCTCCCAAGTGCTGGGATTACAGGTGTGTACCACCCTCCCCTGCTCTTATGACAGGGTCTTGTCTTGTCTCTCCTCCTCCTCTCCTCTCCTCTCCTCTCCACTCCCAGGTGTTGTCTCCTCTGGCCAAGAACCTCTTCCACAGGGCCATTTCTGAGAGTGGAGTGGCCCTCATCTCTCTGTAGCCCCAGCTAGCCTAGAACTCACTATGTAGACCAGGCTGGCCTTGAACTCACAGAGCTCCACCTGCCTTTGCCTCCCGGAGTGCTGGGATTAAAGGCGTGTGCCACCATGCCCAGCCTGGGTGTTTTCTTCATTAGAAGTGCTCACCTACCATCTCCACCTTTGACATTTTTCCTTTTCAGTATTAATGTGGTACTCAATGATGTCTCGATATGTATATACATTTTTAATGATTAAAACCAGTTAACCACATCTCTCCTCAAATATCTATCATTTTTTATGGCAAACATTCCAAGTCTTTTGTTTTAGTTTTTGAGCTAACCAGTACGCAACTGTTGTCTCTGGTTACTGTACGGTGCAGCACTACACCGTAGCGTCTTAGCTAACTCGAACTTACTGGTCATTGACGAATCTTTCCTTATTCTCTGTCATTTTCCCCTCAACCTTTGGTAACTACCTTTCCATTCTCAGTTTCTATGAAATCAACTCTTTTAGCTTTCACTTATGAGTGAGATTATGCAGTGCTTATCTCTGTGCCTGGTTTATTTCAAGGAACATAATGATCTTCAGTTCCATCCATGATGCAAATGATAGGATTTTAATCTTTTTAATGACTGAATAGCATTCTATCACCTATAGGTATCACATCATCTTTATCCATTCATAACTTGGTAGATATTTGCATTGACTCTGAATCTTGGCAGTTATAAATAGCACTGTAATTACGGTGAGGATGCAACTATCTCTTGACTATATCAATTTCATTTCATTTGGGTCTATATACAGTAACAGGATTATGGTAGATCTCTTGCAAATGATTGAGATTGTTTTTGCAGTTCTTTCCCTTTGCAAAGTATTTGGAATTGCATCATTGACATTTTGATTCCCTCAAGGTACTGTAGCTTGTTTGAAGCCAGTCGCAACTGTTGCCTTTGCTTGTTTTGATGGGCACCTTAGTTATCTATGGCTGCACCTTGGATCATGCCAAACTCGGTATCGTTTTATTTTTTAGACTGTTTTTATTTATTTTTATTTCTTGTATGTATGAGTATATTGCCTGCATGTATCTAAGTGCACTGTGTCATACAATGCCCCCAGAGGTCAGAGAGGGTGTCAGAGCCCCTGGAACTGGAGTTACAGGTGGTTGTTAGCTAGCAGGTGGGTGCTGGGAACCAAACTTAGGTCCTCTGCAAGAGCAGCCAGTGATCATAGCCACTGCACTGAGCCATCTCTCCAGCCCCAGGACCTTAAAAAATTTTTATTTATTTATTTATTTTTACTTATGTGTACAAGTGTCATGCTTGCATATGTGTAAGTGCACCTGTGTCATGCAATGCCTGTGGAAGAGAGAAGAGGGTGTTGGATCCCTTAGAACTGAAGTTATGGACAGTTGTTAGCTGTCATGTGGGTGCTGGGATTCCAACCTGGGTCCTCAGCAGGAGCAGCCAGTGCTCTTAACTGCTGAGCCATCTCTCCAGCCATATCTTGACACAGTGAACACCTCACAGTCCCTAACATCTAGGAACCCAATACTTAGCTATGTGACTCTGGATCAGGCTGTCTCAGGATGCTGTCCTCCAAGTGTTGGCAGGAACTGTTGTCACCTGAGCCTTGGTGAAAGATTGAGGATCCACTTCTAAGTTCATTCACATGGATGCTCACAGGACACTTCAGTTCTTTGTCATGTGGACTTTGTTGAAGGATTATTCACGATTGAGCTTCCATTAGATAGCATGATGAAAAGCAAGTGAACCCAACACCAAAATATAATCTCAAAAGACACAGGAAATCACTGTTGCCATACTCTATCCATCATGCATGCCAATTCAGGGTTGGTGGGGAAGGAAAGGGTGTGAATACCAGGGTGCCAGGTCACTGGGGGCCATCTTGGAGTCTGGCTGCCACCTTAGGCATTCAACCAAGTTGTGTTTAGGCTGCCAGTCACTTCCTGCTTTCTGTGGGCTGTGTCCAATCCAGCTTAGTTTTCATATCCTTTGGAACGTTATCTGACTCTACCCTGTGTGTGAACCACCAAGTGAGCAATCTGGAGCCCGGATGGAGTTCATTCTGTGGTTTCGTTCTTAAGCTTTAGGATACTGCTTAACATCATTTCTGTGAAAGCACTTCTCAAGATTGAACCCAGGATTTCATCACAGCTATATGGGAATTTTTTCCCCTTGACTTTCTCTCCTCAAACTCCCTAACACACTGTTACTTATGGGCTGCTGCTTTCTGGTCCTTTGGTGGACATTAGGGGATTTGTTCTTGTGACTTGACTATAAACTTCCTGAAGTCAGATCTGCCTCCACAGCTGAGTCACACACACACACACACACACCACACACACTCAAATCAGTTTTGTTTTTAAAAAAACCCAGATTAAGCCGGCCATGGTGGTGCATGCCTTTAATCCCAGCACTTGGGAGGCAGAGGCAGGCGGATCTCAGTGAGTTCAAGGTCAGCCTGGTCTAGATAGCGAGCTCGAGGCCAGCTGGGGCTACAGGGAAACCCTGTCTCAAAAAGACAAAAAATAAAACAAAACAAAATAAAACCCAAAACAAAACAAAAAACTGGGTGGGATACTCAGTGGTAGAGCATTTGCCTGGGTTTGATCTCCAGCACTGCAAATAAAAGTAAAAATAAAATAATAATAATTTGAGAGATAGTCTCCTGGCAACAAAAGACCACTGCAGAGGACAGATAGGTCAGCATGCTTAGTGCTAACAGACCTCGAATAAAACCAGGCCAGGACCTGGCATGTGTGCAGAGACCCTAGAAGTCAAATCTGTGATTCTAAAATAAAAGATGCTAATGTGGCTGGGCACACACTTTTAATGTGTTGGTGGCACACACTTTAATCCTAGCACCCGGAAAGCAGAGGCAGGCAGATCTAGTCTACATAATGAGTTCTAGGCCAGCTGGGGCTACAGGGAGACCCTGTCTCAAAAAGACCAAAAAGAAAAAAAAAACACCAACTAACCAAACAAACAAACAACCAACCAACCGAACGAACAAACAAACAAATAAACAAAAAACCCACCTAAATTAAATAAAATGATAAAATGAAAGAGTTGGGATGTAGCACAGCTATAGAGCACTGGCCTAGCATGCATGAGGCCTGGGTTCAATCATAAGCACTGAAGGAAAACAAACAAACCAGAAAACCCTAAAAGAATATTTATAGGACTGGAGAGATGGCTCAGCAGTTAAGAGCACTGGCTTCTTTTGCAGAGTACTAGGATTCAATTCCCAGCACCCACATAGTAGCTAACAACTGTCCACAACCTCTTCTGTACATAGTTCCTCGTATCAGGGAAAGGGATCTCTTTCTAAGAGTGTTATGTGTCTGCATGACTAGGGCTATTGCCATGGTTTAGCTTCCACTCAGATGTTCTGCAGCTCTGGCATTGCTGCTTTGCTTAGGAGAGAGGGAAGGGAAGGGGGGAGGGAAGAGGGAGGGGAAGGGGAGGAGAGGAAGGGGAAGGAGAGGGAAGGGATGGGGAGTGAAGGAGACAGAAGGGGGAAGAGGAGGGAAGGGGAGGAAGAGCTGGAAAGGAAGAAGGGAAGGGAAGGGAATGGGGGAAAGGGGAGAGAAGTGGGGGGGGGAGGAAGGGGAGGGAAGGGCCTAGAACATTGCTTCCTTTCTCTCTGTCCTGTACAGCATCCCATTCCTACTCCTTGGGCCAAAAAGGGAGGACTTCTCTTGTGGCTCCTGCTATCTGTGCTGAGTTCACAGCTCTTGAGTTGGTTTTCAGCATAGGCTTGGAAATAAGAAGATGAACAAAATCCCAAGAAATAGATCAGATTGTCATAATTCTTTAATCTGTGGAGTTCTATTTACCTTCCAGTCTTCTTATGACTTCATGTAGTTCATCTATGGTTTTAGTTGTATTCGGTATTGGGTTACCGGGTAAAATACAAGTCACCCTGTATGATTATTTTTAGGTATACAAGTTTATCTGAACTATTTCACAGGTCATACACTAAAAAGTTCATTATTCAAGAGGAAGGAGAAGCTACTAAAACATAATTTGTTTGGAAAAAATGCCATGAAGATATCTAATACTTTGTATGCTAACTTAAAAATTAAAAAAGTTGTTTATCTGAAAATAAAATAGCTAGGCATGATGCATTTTTGTTGTATAAATCTGGCAATCCCAATTCAGTAGAAAATAGGACAGGATGTACTTACTCCCTCTTACGTAGAAGAGAAACTGAACCTCGTTACTCTAACAGCTATGTGGAAGAACACAATGTGGTTAACTACACCACTATTGGTAGGCAGTTTTCGGTCCTCTCCCTAAGTAATGCCACAGTGACATTCATTTACATTTGTCTTTGCACACTTTTAATCTCAGTTTCTTTATGCCAAATAAGGAAGCGCAACTGCCTGTCTCAAAGGGTTGTTGTGAGACTCAAATGATATGAGTGTGAATATGCTGGGTAAGCTGTTAAAGATGATGGATGTGGGGCTGGAGAGATGGCTCAGCGGTTAAGAGCACTGACTGCTCCTGCTGAGGACCCAGGTTTGGTTCACAGCACACACATGGCAGCTAACAACTGCTGTAACTCCAGTTCCACAGGATCCGACCGCCCTCTTCTGACCTCTGGTGTCATTGCAGACGTGGGTGCACTTACAAGCAGGCAAAACACTCATACACATAAAAATATAAATAATTTAAAGACTGTGGATGGGATTTCTCAGCACTTGCTGTTTGGTTGCAATGGATTCCTAAGCATACACACTAAACTTCCTTATCTGTTATGGTTTGAAAAGGACATGTCCCACACAGGCTCATGTGTTGAACACTGGGTCCCTAGCTTGTGGCTTTATTTTGGAAGACAGGGCCAAACTAGAGAAAGTAGATTACTTGGTGTGAGCCTTGGAGGATTCTACCTGGCCTCCATTCTTCTGCTATCACTGTTTATTATCCACCATGATGTGAACAGTCTCTTTTTCTACAACCTTCCACTGCCTTGATGATCAGCCTTATCTGGTGCCAAGTCAACTGAGCCAGCAACTGTGGTCTGAAAGCTCTGAAACTGTGAGCTAAAATGCAGAATCTGCCTTCAGTGATTTATGTTAGGTGTCTTGTTCTGGGTGATGCAAAACTTGACCAATAGATTTTTAAAAATCTTTGAGGGTCGATTTTGTGTTATCCAGCCTTGTAATCCATTCCAGCAAAAACCTGTCACAATAATTTTCTTTCATATGATTCTAAATAAATAACAGCTAAATAACATTTAAATGTGCCTTTTAAATTTACCATCACCTTTTAATATTTCATTCTCTTAGGTTAATTTTTCATATGAGATCCCTTCTTAAATTACTCATTTAAAAGTTATTTCCTAAAGCCATTGATCTTCTTTTAAAATTATTTAATTATATATATATATATGTGTGTGTGTGTGTGTGTGTGTGTGTGTGTGTACACGCCACATGGGTGTGGGTGCCCATAGGGTCAGAAGATGATATCATATCCCTTGGATCAGGGAGTTACAGGTAGTTGTGAGCAACTTCCCATCTGTGCTAGGAACCAAACTTGGTCCTCTTGAAGGGTAGTGCCCTCTTTTAACCATGGAGCCATCTCTCCAGCCCCCAGTTTTCCATCTTCTTTTTGGTGGGGAAGGGGAACAGGGTTTTCCTATGCAGCATAGGCTATCTTTGAACATGATACCCAGCCCACTGAATGTTAGGATTTCAGACGTGTGCCACCATGCCCAGCCTGATGCAGGTCTACTAAATTTTCAGGTGATGCAGCGAGGTCCAGAAACCCCTGATTCAAAGCACTGTCTCAGTATTCCAGGCACTGGTGTTCACCCCACTGAGTCATACACTGGGAGCCATTTTGCTTCAATAAAGCCAGGATTCTAATGGTTGAAAACAATAGAAAACTCCAATTAGCTGAAGATATAAATGTGGATACACATGACTGAAAAATCCAGAAACATCACTAACTTGTCAAGTTGGCTGGATCTAGAATCACCTTGAACATACATCCAGGCATGACTGTGTTTCTGGAGAGGTTTCTGGAGAGGAAAGGACCCACTCTGAAGGTGGGTGGTACCATCCCATGGGTTGGGATCCTAGACTGAATAAAAGTGAAAGGAGAAAGTGAGCCAAGTATCAGGATTTGTCTCCCTCTGCTTCTTAACTACACCTGCAAATGTGATCAACCATCTCATGCCCCCACCATAATGCCTCACTGCCACGATGGACCGTACCCTCAAACAGTAAGTCAAAATGAATCCTTCCTCTCTTAATCAGCAATGAGAAAGTGACTGAAAAGAGAAAAAATTGGTATTGAGGAGTGGAGCTGTTGTTGTGACCAACTTGACCACATGGTTCATGGGCCTTTGGAGTTGGTTTGCGGGAAGAATGTGGAAGAGTGCAGAACGTGGGCTACGGAAGCTGTAGAATGCTGTGAGTAGAGTTTAATGGACCGTTCTGGTGGGAGTGCAGAACAAGATGCTGAAGGAAATGTGGATGGTAGAGGCCCAGCTCTGAGGAGAACAAGAACCCTAACAGAAATGAGGCCAGAAGATAATGTTATATTCTTTCAAAGAATCTGACTGCATTCTGCCCATGTTATGAAAATCTGAGTGGAGTAGTGTACTAATTTGTTTGATGGTAGAAGTTTCAGGACAGCATAACATTCAGGCTTTAGCATGGTTATTACTTACTGTGTTTATTGAGATTTCTAATGCAAATTCAAATCAGAAGGCTATGATATGAAAAATGTGAAATTTGGTGTGAAGAAAGTGGTTAGCGTGACAGATAAGGGAATGCAGACCAATCATCTGCAATTGTTAAAGAGATTAGTGGAATTAAAGAGAAACCTTGTACTTCACATTGGGAAATAGGGAAGAAGGCTTGAGGGTGAGACCTGTCCATCAAAGGCTCCAGCTTGTAGAAATACAAATTCATTAGAAAACAGAGACTAAACTGAGAATGCTGTCAAAGGGCTTCTCTGCTGGAAAGCAACTGCCTAGGGAAGTATTTTCCCAGGTCCAGTAACCAAGGTGCAGAGAGGCCACTATAGCTATGGTAGAGCAGGGGCTAGACTCCATTTAATCTGGCAAGAGAACTTGGCAGTGTTATCCACATGCTGCTGGTTTTGCAAGCATGCAAAATGCAAGAGTTATGGGGTCGTAGAGGCTTGCACTAAGATTCCAGAAACCTGCTGAGACCAGACAATGTGTAGCAAGGAAGGGTTCCTTGAGAGTGATTACACAAAACTTAGGGTAAGTTGCAGCCGAGACCCCAGGACTATGGGGAGTCCCCTAAGGAAAGCTGCAGGCAGAGAGTGGAGGCAGCCCAAAAGAGAGGCTACAGTGAGCAATAAGCAGCAAGACTGGAGGGGTGGCACTGCCTAGGGCTGTTGGGGCCCTGATGATGACACCAAGAGCCCTAAATGCCAGATATGGAACTGCAGGATTTAGTGTTTTCCCTGCTAGGTCTCTGCCTTGGCCTTTCCTTGCTATGCTCCTATTTCTGCCTTTTGGAATGGGAATATTTATTCTGTACCATTGAATATAAGAAGTATTTAACTTGTGTTTTGATTTTACATGGAGCTTACAGTTAAGAGATTGCCTTGAGTCTCAGAAGAGACTTTGGGCTTTTGAATAATGTTTGAACTATTAAGACTTGGGGGATGTTTAGAGATGATATAAATATACTTTTCTTTGTGAAATGACCATGAGTCTTTTAGGGAACCAGAATACTATGGACTCAAGTAGGTGTCAAGTTGACAAGGGGTAGACTTGTGATGGTTCATCATCATTGTCAGTTGACTGGATTTAGAGTCACCTAGGAGACATAACTGTGTATGTCTGTGAGAGTATTTCCAGGGGAGTATAACTGAGGCTGGAAGACCCACCCTGAATATGCAGTGTCAGCCTGTAGGCTGAGATCCCAAACTGAATAAAAAGGTAAAAGGGAAAAACAAACTGATCACTTGTATTCATCTCTCTGCTTCCTGATGACAGATGCAGACACTCCCACCACCATGCCCCAAATCCCTCCCCTGAGTTGTTTTTGCCAGGTGATTTGTGAGACAAGTAACTAATACAGTTATCGCACTGACCCTGTATACTTCAGACTTCCCTCCTTGATTGAAAAATGGCTGAGGTACATACAGGTCTTACATTTTTTAAGCCATATGCGGGTGTGTATGTGTGTGTGGGGGGTCTCTCAAAAAAGAGAGGATGAATTTTCCCTTTCTTATAAGTTCTAGCAAATCTGTCATTGATTCTGAACCTAAATCAAATCACCATAGCCAGGGAAATGGAATTCCCTGATTAGCTTGAATCTGGAAGACTGCCCTCTGGTGTGGAAACAGGATGCAGGGTTGTGCTGGCAGTCTAACAGAGCCAAGTGTCCTCTACAGGAGCTCTCTGTGTTTCAGTCAAACATCTACTGAAAACACCGTATGCATTTTTTTTCTCATTTCTGTTACTTTATTTCCTTGTGTCAATACCAAATCCAGTTGCCAGAAACCCATTCAATGGTAGATTCTATTTAATGGAAGTGTTTTTCTAAGGTTCAAGTAATTTTCTTTCAGACACATGTGAATTCTAATTAATCATTTGAAAAAGAGGTACGTCTCCTTAACTGTCTCCATTGAAAAATCTTCCATCGTCACACACCTTTGCATTTAATACAAAGTGAAAATACCATGTTCCTTATCCAAAGGCAGATGTAACATATGGTTGCAGGTGGGTTCTCACTTTTAAATTGAATTTAATTATAACGATTTGCCTGGGCAACAATTATCCCAATTGAATGGGAAAAGGATAGTACTTTTCATTAAAAATGCAGGATCAATTGGACAATTGAAAGCAGCAGGCTTGGGTGGAGGCAGACAAAAAAATTCTTAGACTTAAGAATGGCCAACAGCCAAAATGATGAAGCAAACATGTTCTTGTAGTCCTAGGATTCCTTGCCACTATCTCTGAACATATTTTAAATAAACAAATAGTTAAGACAAGCACTAGGAATTCTCCCTGTGTGCTGGGGAATCAATGATACCCAGGGCCTCCGCACATGCTAGGCAAGCACGTTACCACTGAGCTGCACTTCCGACTCCAGCTTCAGGGAATTGTAGACCAGGGAGAGGTTAACCCGCTCCATTATTTAAGCAGTTCCCCTGGGGACAGTGAACTATGGTAAGAATTTTTTTTATAATTTTATTACATTTTATCTCTTATGCATGGGTGTGTGTGTGCGCGCACACGTGTGTGTGTGTGTGTTTGTGTGAGATGATACATGTATTAAGGTCAGAGGACAACTTGCAGGAGTGAGTGTGCTCCTTCGACCATGTGGGATCCAGGCATCCGACTCAGGTAGTCAGGCTTGGCGGCAGATACCTTTGCTCAGTGAGTCATATCACCAGATCCCTGACAGGAAAACTGATTCAAATGAAAAAGCGTGAGTGTTTTAAGGCTATTCTCTGGTTCCCCCTTATCTTATTTTTGTTATTCCTCAGATCTACGAGACCTCCTGAGGCGATAGCCCTGCTCCTTCTGTGTCTAAACAGAGAATGTCATTGGACCTGACATAGAGCAGGCAAGTCTGAGCAAGTCCATCCTCCTTAGAGTATGTTCACTGAACCATACCAAACAAGAGCCCGTTTCCAGTGGAATGTAGGCTAGCTCCCAGATTCCCTGCTTACTGAGCAATTGTGAAGTTTGCCTAGCTCCCCCTCCTTCCCATTAATGTCTTTGCATAATACCCAGTTATCCCACCATCTGCTCCCTGTGTTCCATTCTTTTCTGTCCTGTTTTCTCACCCCTCGTACTTAAGTGCTGTGGGTCTCCCAGGTCTCATCTCTACTCTCGTTCTTCATCTTCCAGCTTCTGTTTCACTACAGCTCTTCCCTCACAGTTCCTCTTATCTCCATAATTGTCCTGGAACCTTGGCAAATGGAACAAACATTCTGAAAACCATTAATGATTGCAGTGGAAACAGCTGGTTCCTCTGAGTTGGCAATGCATAGAGGGGCAGGTGAATGGTATTTGTTATGAACAAAGAAACTGGAATGAGTTTAAACAGCAACTCTTTCACCATTCCTAGCATCCTCCCAAATTACTTCTGCATTTATTTTATCTTTCTTGTTTATCAAAAATGTAACAAAGGGCTAGACTCCATGATGTACACCTGTAATCTTAAACATGGAAGACTGGGAGTTCAAGGCCAGCCTGGGCTACACAGCAAGACTCTATCTCAAAAAAGCAAAAATGGGGACTGGAGAGATGGCACAGGGGTTGAGAGTACTGGCTGCTCGTACAGAGATCCTGAGTTTGTGGTTCCTAGCACTGACATAATGACTAACAATTGTCCATAACTCCAGTTTTAGGGGATCTAAGGTCCTTTTCTGGCCTCCATGGGCATTGCATGCATGTGGTACACAACATTTGTGCAGGCAAAACACTCCTGCAACATAAAAGTAAATAAATCCAAAAAAGCAAAAATATATAGATAAGAGATTTAATGAATAGGTATATGCTAAAACCTCCTCTGAAGTGGAAAATGTTTGATATTAGACTTGTTTTCTATTTGATGTGTGGGTTTTGAAGAGCTGTTAAGGCAAAAATGGATATTATCCAAACATCAAATTTGTTGGAGTTACCCTTCTATGATCAGCGTCCCTCAAATCTCCTATATGCACAAACCTCACAGCAGCCACTTAAGCTCCAAGTTTCCTTGTCACCCAGTTGAAAAATGACTGCAGATTATGTTGCATTTTAAATGCCCCAAGAAGAACTATGCAGTGCTAGATCCGAAATTAACTCTGCATTTTATATTGTTCATGCTAGTTGTTCTTCAAGCACAATCGTAATCAGAAAGCTAGCACTAAAAATAGGACCAACTCTCATTTTTCTCTCTGAGTTATTTGCTGCCACCGTGTTTCCAAGGCATGTTTATTTACTTGATTCACAACAGCAAATCTCTTCTCTTATGAGTCTGACAGGCAGAGGTTGGATTTCACAGTGACCCATAGTCCAGGTGAAATCTCCATTATGGGTGAAGCTGTTTTTCCTTGAGAATCTCAAGTGTGGATTCATACGAAAGTGAGTGATCTTAATATGGAAAACTAAGAGGACCAAAGTGCAACTTTGGTGATTCCAGAACTTTCTCTCAGAGGAGGAGAACAATTTAAGATTGGGATTTCCCCATCTCTCTACCCTTTGCTGCTCGTGTATTCATTGAGTGTGAAGCAAAGACACTAACTGATGGCTCCCTGCATGTTTGCTCCCCACCAATGCGCCTTACTCACAGTGGCAGTGAACTCTCAAGGTAATTGGGGAACTCCATGTATGATGTATTCATTGAGTGTGAAGCAAAGACAATGACTGATGGCTCCCTGCATGTTTGCTCCCCACCAATGCGTCTTACTCACAGTGGCAGTGAACTCTCAAGGTAATTGGGGAACTCCATGTATGAGCTTTTGATTATTGGATGCTGATTAATCAGAGAGACCAAACTACCATAGTCCTGGGGTGTTTACCTCCAAAATGTCTCTGACTTGTCTATCAACATTGAAGGGGAGAGGGTTGGGGAGATGGCTCAGTTGGTAAAGCACTTGCTACACAGGCATGAGGACCTGAACTCAGGTCCCTGGCACCCCCAAAAAAGCCAGCTGCTGGAGTGGAGATAGAAAGACCCTGTAGCTAGATCATTGGTCAGTCAGTCTGCACTGGTGACTTTCAAGTTCAGTGAGAGGCCTTGCCTCAAAAGCAAGGTGGAGAGCAAAGCCGGATTTGGAGGTACATGCCTGTAATCTGAGCGCTTGGGGGATTGAATCAGGGACATTGCCATGACATGAATTCAGCAAGAGTCTGTCTCAGAACAAACAAACAAACCAAACAACCACAACAAAAGAAAAGGAAAACAATTCAGTGAACATATACAAGGATTAAAATGCAATAATTTGGGGTCCTCATGGGATTATTAGGTGAGAACCAGTGGTTGTTGGTTCTAGAATTATTTAGTTCTTTTCCTCTCTCTATCACCTCCTACCTTTACCTCCATTCCTTTTCTCTATTAAAACAACCAAGCAAGTAAACAAGAAAGCAGTTATCCATCTGGCTCTGAGAGCATGCACTAGGCTGTCTGAGGGTGTAGCTCCGTCCTCTGTGAGCTCCAAGTGTTGGTTGTGAAAATGGGATGTTTTCAGACAAAGCTGCCAGTGATGCAGCATTGTAAAGAAGTTGGTGTGTGTGTTTGTGTGTGTGTGTGTGTGTGTGTGTGAGTGTGTATATGTGTGTGTGTGTGGCATGTGAGGGTAGGAAGGAAGGAAGGAAGAGAAAAGGAGCAGGTTTACAACAGGATTGAAAGAATAAAATAAAATAAAATGTCAAGCCTACCAATGTAGCATTTTGATGTTACAACTCCCCCAGTCTTGGGAGAGAATACCATACTGAGCTCGGTTAGAGGAGATGGGAGAGCTGAGAGGTAGACCCAGCTTAGTCACTAGCTGTGAGCTCTCCAGCCAGGTTGGGGGCTGTTTTTAAGGTGTGTAGAACTGAGGATACTTGTACCTCTCTGTACCATTTCCTTGAGTTGATAGAGGCTAAAGTAACACAAAACTTCATGAAACCACTTTGAAAACTGAAAAGTGTGGGGGTATGTCTGATGCGTTCTTCCCCAGAGTCTGTGCATCCGATATTCTCGAGCTCCTCTACTGCTTTCCTTCTCAGAAAATGTAGTGCTGACTTGGAGCCATCTGGGACTTTGTGGAGAATCATCCATTGACAAATCATGTGCCATTTTAGTTCTCAGCAAAGAGGTAAATACAGATGCTTTTCTGCATTTGATTCCCAAAGACAAGGATAGTGTTTGGCATTTGGTATCAAATTTCCTGCAGCCATACTTTCCCATGAATCAGGTAGATCCCTGGAGATGGCTGTCCCACTGGCATCCACTCTCTGGTCAACCCACATATGACATGCAGGATTGTCATATTTTCTGCTGGTTATGGGTGGTGGTCAGGATAGGGGGAACTTGGCTAGCGTGCCATGGAGCTCGTTTGTCCTTGGTGATATCCTAGTGGCTTTTATTGAAGCTGTCTTTGCAGTTGATTGAGTGGGAGTTCTCCCCATACATCACCACCTAGTCATAACCAGACTGCTTGGGTGCCAAATGTTTGGGAAGCCTATCACTTCTATCCTGGTGGTTGCTAAGATTCTAGAGCTAAGAAAGACACAGATTTTATTCAGACTGATGATCAAAGCAGAGATCTTTCTTGGTCTGAACATTTGGACAAGATTTGGGGGAATCCATGTAATGCTCTGTGATTTTCTATTCCCTATGGCATGCTAGGATAGAGAAATGTAACATCTCAGACATTAACTTTTTACCAATCATGGCAAAGGAATGTTGTACATCATAATCTCAATGGCTTCATTCATTCACTTTAATTTACTGGGTGCCTGTTACATGGGTAGCACTTAAGGTCAACAAATACTTATAAATTATCTGTGAAGGCCACTAAAGGGGTGCCTTCAAGAAGTTTTTGTTGTTGGGCCTGAGACATATGTGATGGTTCATCGTCGATATCAATTGACTGGATTTAGAATCACCCAGGAGACACATCTATGTTCATATTTGAGAGTGTTTCCAGAGAGGTTTAACTGAACAGAGAAGACCCGGTCCGAATGTGGGAGGGAGTGCTGGATGGATAAAAGGATAAAAGCAGAAAGGGAGCTGAGCACCAGAATTCATCCCTCTGCTTCCTGACGGCAGATGCAATGCAACCAGCTGCCTCACACTCTGGCTGCCATGCCTTTTGCACCATGATGGACTGTACCCTGAAATAGACTCTTCTTCCTATAAGCTTCTCTTTATTAGGTATTTTGTAAGAACATCGAGAAAAATAACTACAACCTAGGAGCTATTTCTATGAAAACTATGGCACAAACATTTGTCAGTACCAAATGAGTGGTTGGTAAGTGCTGTAAGATCTCAGAGGAGGATACACTATGCACTAGACTGGTCTAGGAAAAGGCCACAAAGACAGCTAACTTAAACTATGTTTTGAGTGAGCATGAGCAGAACCTAGAAGGACTGGATAAAGAGGACAGACACATGCCATATCCTGCAGGACAAACACTGCACAGAGGCAGGCTTGCATATGTTGGGGACCGAGGAAGCACAGAATGGTACTTCAATGCAGTGGTCAAGAGCACAGGCTTTGATGTCAGCCTGCTGCATATTCTCTACATGTGACTTTGAGAAAGGTATGGATCACCTCTTAGCCTTATTTTCTCATTTGTAACATGAAGATGACAGTTCTTGCCTTGAGGGGCTGTCAGGAGGAGTAAATCAGAATGCATATAAAATATTCAGCAAGGTGCTTAGCACAATGTAAACTCAATTTTAATTAGTAATTCTGGGGCTATTAGTTCAGTTATGGAATTTATCACTTTTCAGGGAAAAATGGGGAGCTACTCCGGATTTGTGTGACAAGACCAAAGCTAAATATTGTAGGAATGTCAATGACAAAGCAGTATAAAGAATCCATGGATAAAGAGGTTAGATATAGGAATTCCAATTCGAAGCAACTTCAATGCTCCCCCCGTGAAGTAATGACCTTGATCATGGTGAAGACAGAAGGAAAAGATGTATCAATTTCCATGATTGGTTGTACAGGATAAAAGGACACAAATTTCCCAAGATTTCAGTATAGGCTTATTGAGGACAGGAACTGTATTTTAACTCTCTTCAGTTTAGTGCATTGCCTGTATACTGTACACATCAGCGAATGTTTCTGAATGAATGAATATGTGTACGAATGAGGAAAAGGGTTCTCTAGGTCACTAGCATACTTTATTGAAGGAATGGCAGTTTCTACTGATTGTATTTAACCCTTTCTTGGGATATTTATGGAATCATCATACTTAAGTATGGACATTTATATGCTATGTACACAGAGTACTAATGCCTGTATGCAATAGTCATTTTAAGGGAATTATTCAACTTTATTATAGTTAGGGGCAATAGTAGTCTAGATATTTTTGATTATGCTTTTTGGGTGGGTCTTTTTTTGAAAAGGGCTCCCTAGTCCTACCTGGAACTTACTATGTGGACCAGGCTGGGATTAAGAGACCTCTATTTTTACATTTGTATAAATTTGCCTCCTTTTTCCATCTCGAAAGAAATTGGAACAAACTTGACATATAGTTTTTAGATCACTAACCTAAGGGAAAACTCAAGATCTTGTTTTCTGAAAATGGAGGATGAAGTTCTCCTCTAATCACTACCATAAATATCTAACGAAGGTAAATAATTGGTATCAATCTGTGGTCTTGTCTGGAAACTGCTCATTTAAAAGGCACCAACTTCCTCAAGATTTAAATAGACTCAAAGGTCTTGTTCATACTTTTTTAAAGAACTAAAGAGACTCAGGCACATTTCTACCTGTCAATGGAATACTTAATTTTACCCTTGATTCATTCATTCTTTGTAAAAAAAAATCATGGTGACATTGTAAAGTCCTGTAACACTCATTTGCTAGACATTTATTAAGATCGTTCTCTCTTTTTTGGTTACAAAATAGGATCAGTCCCTAGACTCCCCTGAATGGAACAGGTAGAAGCTTGCCACGTGAGTGTGTGAGTTCTTGCTGCAAACAAGATACCCTGAGGGTCTATTCAGCACCATTCACCTTTCCATGTATAAATATAATAGAAAATGACTTTGTTACCTGCAGTCTTTTTTCCCTCGAAAACTGAATTGTGAAATTATGTAAGATTCTAGCTCTTTAGAGTCTTATATAAAATCAGGACATTAGAATCATTTGCAGAGGAATATAGGTTTTTTCTCTGTTGTAGGAGATAATGTTACATAATGGTCCTACTTGCTCTGGTAGGCATTGGGTGAGCAGACCCTGTACACAGTGCCACAGACCACCAAGTAGCCATTTCTTGAGATATACATTACAGGTATCATCATCTGTGCTATCTCGTCTTCCTAGTCCCACAATCAAGTTGATCCTGTTAGTGCCATTGATGACCATGTGATAAGAGTGTAGAGTGGTAGGGAGCAGATGTACTTCATCAGTTAAGTGGTTATTGACAGGGACTCACTCATATCTGATGCTTGCGCTGATCTGGGCTGTAGCTTGGAAAAAAAAAAAAAACTCACGACAACCTCGAGATATCAGCTTCACTGTAAAATGAGATTCTTCCCCAGGACAGCCACATCCTTTTAACACCTGCATTGCAGAAGAGCAATCTTTGGGACAAGCTTTGGGTATCCATTCATTCAAAGGAGGGGTCAAGGCCTGCATTAGTTTAGATTAAATATTAGCTAATTATCATCATCATTATTATTAATAACCAGGGACAAGAACCACCCAAGGTAATTTACATGGGAAGGGAGATTTATTAGGAGGCTATTAGGATATGCCACGGAGTCTAATGAAGGGTTGAATTCACTCTTCAGGATGGGCAGGTGCAACACAGCTCTGAGATATCAAAATAGCAATCGTGTTCCTTCTAGGGCACTACGATATTTCCTTATTGTTTCAGAATGTCATACATGCAACAATGCACCGCTATCAAATTCACCCCTCCTCCCTGACTCCTATATTGGCTTTCACCACTTTCCCCTCTCAACTTTATGTATACTTCTTTAAACTCACTGAGTCTACTTAGAGCCATCCACCAGTGCATGGGCAGCCTAACAGGGGCCACATCCTTGAAGAAAACTGATACTCTCCAGCCCCCAGCAACCCCTGACTGTGAATAGCTCTTCAGGTGGGGTGGACATCCCTAGTCTCTCCCGATCCATGCTGGGATTTTTACTGGCTTCATCTTGTGTAGGTATTGTGTGTGCAGTCGCAGCACTAGGGCACTAGTGTTTAGTAGAGCAGCACTTAGAGATTTCAGCCTCTGGGTTTCCACTTAGTACTGCACTACAAGAAACTTTGGTTGCCCAGCTGGCAGCATGCCATGTGTCTATTCCTGTTTAATTAGTAATGGCCAGCAGGAGCAGCCAAATAATGGGAGGAGGGTTATCAGAGTCACCACTTCTGGAGACCCCCAGTCATTTTGTGAGAAAATAACAAAGATCATGCTATAGAACCCCTATTGCTCTGTAGTAAGTCTGGGGAACTAAGACTAAAAGTCTCAAAAGTGGAGGTAAGTTCACCATTCTCTGAGGTATAACTAAAGATGATGTCAGAGCTTGGGGAAATGCTATCTCTGCAAAGTTGGGGACGATGAAGTCCCTCATCACTAGTGTGTTGCTGCATAACAAACCACCCTAAAATGGAGCGACTTAAAAGAATGACTGATGTGTGCTCATCACCGTGGATCAGTGCTTTGGGATGTACTTAGAAGGACGGTTCTACTGGTATTATCTGGAGTGACTTGTATGTGGCTCTGTAACAGGTGGCTTAAGTGAGGATGAATGGTCTAAGGAGGGCTTCTCTCACAACCCTGGTGTTTGGTGTTGGCTATCGATGGGCAGCTGTGCACAGGTTCTCCTTCATCATCAACCAGAAAGGCTAGGCTTCCTTATAGCATTTCTCTGTGTTCCAAGAGACATCTGAGATCTGGGTGTGGAAGTGCTACTGTCACATCTCTAACTTTACCTCTCATTATCCTCATCTCTATCTTGCTCTTTCTCTGTCCTCCCCATCTCCCCTCCTCCCTTCCTATCTCTAATTCCATCTTTCTTTATCTCTGTGTACTGTTACTACCCCCATCCTCATTTTATCACCATCTTTATCTCTCTCTCAATTCCTGTCCTTAGCTGTCTCTGTCCCTAGTCCCAAGACTAGTTCAGTCGCTAACGATAGCTCTATTTATTATCTATCTATCTACCTATCTATCTATCTATCTATCTATCTATCTATCTATCTATCTATGACCTATCTATATCCTCTATCTTCCTCTCATCTAATTTGTCATCTACCTATCATATATCTATCTATCATCTATCTATCTATCTATCTATCTGTCTATCTATCTATCTATCATCTATCTATATATTCATCTATTATCTATATGTCCATCTATCATCTGTCTATCATCTATGAATCCATCCATTATCTATCTATCTATCTATCTATCTATCAATCTATCATTATCTATCATCAATCAATCTATCTTCTAACATCTACCTATCTATTGATCATCATCTATCACTCTATCTTCTAACATCTATCTATCTATTGATCATCTACCTATCAATCATCTATCTATCATCTATCTATATATCTATCTATCTATCTATCTACCTATCATCTATCATCATCTATTTGTCTATCTTAATAAATCTATTATCTTCTATATATCCACTATTTCCATTGCTATTATTTCTATCTATAGGAGGTATAGCAACATCATGAGCACATGAGGATAAGAGGAATTATAGCCATATTTGCAAAAAAATCTATCATGCTTGGACTTAGTTGTATTAAAAACTCACAAGTGAATAAGAAAAAAAAATTCTAGCATACACTGACCTTTAAAGTGGAGTGGCATGTGTCACAAACTCCCTGTGAAAAGAACTGATAGATGACCCTTACACTTTACATAATTCAGAGGACAGTGTGAGGCATGAAGAAGCAGGCTGGCTGGAGATACAGGGAGATTTGATGATAGATTCAGTCCTATAACCAACTCCCTTTATGAATTTCATTACACACTTAACCCTTAAGCCTTAGGTTCCTTGTGGGTCACATGAAGAAATGTATCAATCATAGGACTGTCATGAGAATGGGCTTTGTGAGCTATAAAACTGTTATTCAAATGAAAAGTTATTGAAAATAATTTAAATCAGAAAACTTTGTTTTCCTCCTCTCCACTAGTGATGTGGTTCAAAACAAGGAAATCATCTCAGGCTTATGTACCTACAAAAGATAAGTTTCTACAAAAATCTTCTCTCATTTAAATGCTATTTGATGATTTGCCTGTGAATATAGTACAATCTATGGCTTTTCTAAGTGTACAAAAATGTGTGAAATTAAAATACTCATGAGGAGAGTAATTGGATGTATCCTTTTGGGGGAACAAGGGAAAGCATGTGGAAAAGAAAATAAGCTTAAAAGCATAACACAGACCATGCCTTTTAGACTGTATAAGAATAATTAGGTGAGATTCCTCTGAGTGGAGTGGACAGTTTTCAGAGGAAATTACTTGAAATTAGTGTGCGTGTGTGTGCACGCCAGACTAGGACTGGGAGCTGAATAACAGCTAACTTTGAAGAAGTAAGAGATAAAAATTTCCCTGAAATGCAACAATCAATTTCCTTAGGGAACAAATCACAAATGAAAAGCCACCAAATTTTGGTGTTCCCACAGGAAAAGTGGCATTTGTTGGAAAGTGCTACAGCCTTGTGAGGTCACCTCAGTGAATAAATGAATGTCTGAGTGAGTGCCTATGAATTTCCTAATTCTGCTGCAGTATACAGCAGAGACCTATAACACGGATACCCGTGATACACTTTGCTGAATCTTTCCACCCCACCCGACTGAAGCTCATTTTGTTTTGTTCTTGCAAGCCAGTCTTAGAGGATATTTTATTTATTTTTATTTTATGTATATGAGTATTTGCCTGCATCTATGTATGTGCACCACATGCATGCAGTGTCCTCAGAGGCCAGAAGGGAGCATCAGATCTGGAACTGGACTATGGATGATTGTTAGCCTCCATGTGACTGCTGAGAACTGAATCGGGATCCTCTGCAAGAACAACAAGGGCCCTTCACCACTGAGCCATCTCTCCTGTCCTGAAAGTCACTGTATTCTCAAGCACATGCCAGGCGTCCATTTGTATTTTCTTTGTCTCTGTGTTATGTGTGTGCTTTATGGATTCCTACAAGTGTGTGCATGAATGTCAATATTCATGTGCCTGTGTATGCGTATATGCAGAGGCCAGAGTCGATGCTAAGTACCTTTCTCTATCACTCTCCACCTTATTTTTTTAAACAAGATCTCTCAATGAACCTGGAGTTCACCAATTCAGCAGAACTGGCTGGTCAGAAAGTTCTAGGGATCCTTCTGTTTCTGCCCCACTACACCTGTTTTTTTACATGAGTTCTGGGGGTTCGAATTCAGGTCCCCGTGCTTGTGTGCTAAGTACTTTATTAACTGAGCCATCTCCTCAGTCCACATTTTCTTTACTATCTGCAAATGTTTAGAAATGAGGGAGAACATTGCTTCCTAGGATGATTGTCAGCAGCATAGGAATTTCTGCAGAAACAGCAATGCTCCAGTCTCCCTGTGCTCAAATACAGTGGTTGGTAAACTTGAAACTGTGGGCTAAACTCAGCCACTCAGCCTACCACTTCCTGTAAATAAAGTCGTGGTTACTGTTTATGTATTGTCTAGTACCATCATTCTACAAGAGCACAGGTGAATAGTTGAGCAAAGATTACATGCCTATACATGTGGATATTTAACACTTGGTTCTCTGCAGAGAATATTTGCCAACCTCTACTCCTGTGGGACAGCTTTGCATAGCTTCTCAGAGGGCTCCCTGCAAGATGGAGACCCAGATGTCCACAGCTGTAGCTGGCACGGTGATTCTTGTGGTGGATCTCTAGTCCTTCCTCTCTTTCCTTTCTCATTCATTTCTTTTTCTTAGACCCACTTTGCAGATAAACTGCCTAGACCTGAAACCTTGTTTACTTTGGGAAAAAAGAAAACTAAAATTAAGAATGGAATCCCCTGGGCTGTCCTTTTTCATATTGTACTTGGGGATCCTGCTTTTTTATTTGTCTGTGACTCATCACACTTACCATGATATATGATCTATGACTGAAACAAATATTTTTGAAATGAGATTTACCTTTTAAAAATGTTCTGTGTTGTGCCAGGCATGGTATCCCCTTAACTCCAGCACTTGGGAGACAGAGGGAGGTGGGTCTCTGTGAGCATGAAGTAAGGCCAGTCTACATAGCAAGTTTCAGGTCTGCCAGGGCTACACAGTGAAATGCTCTCAAAGACAATTTTTTCTATGTTGTTTTGCTCTTTAACATTTCATTTAAAAATAGTCTTAGGGTCTGTGGGAGGGATGAATAGGGGAGGGGGTGTGGATGTGAGTGGGAAATATTGTATGAAATTTTAAAAGCTCAATAAAAAATAGTCTTGGGGTGGGATGATGGATCAGTAGTTAAGAACACTTGCTTCTCTTGCAGAGGGGTGGGTTTGGTTCCCAGCATCCATATGATGGGTCACAACTTGTTGTAGCTCCAGACTAGGTGATACAGTGCCCTGTTCTGGCCTCTGGGCACTGCAAACACATTGTGCACTTGCGTATAGTCAGGAAAAACACTCATACACAGAAAATAAAAATAATAAATCTTAAAAAATAGTCTGATTATGACTAGTTAAACTGAGTTTAACACTGCTGTCAAGGATTATTAACTGCTTTTTAATCCATAAATCTATGAACTATACGAACTTGGGCTCCCCAAGGCCTTGAACAGATTGTCTGGATAAAGCAATATTGGGCTGGGTAGAGAGATCAGTCAGTAAAGCACTTACCTTACAAACATGAGAACTGAACTTGATCCCCAGAACATGTCTTCTTTAAATTTTTTTTTGATTTATTTATTTTTATTTTATGTCTGAGTGTTTTGCCTGCATGTATATAAATCGACCATGTCTGTGCAATGCCTGAGAGGGCAGAAGAGGGCATTGGATCACCTAGAACTGGAGTTATAGATGGTTGTTAACCATCATGTGGATGCTGGGAACTGAACCCAGGTCCTCTGCAAGAGCAGCCAGGGCTCTTAACCACTGAGCAATCTCTCCAGCCTCTAGCTTGTGGTTTTTTTTTTCATAACCCCTTCCTCATTGGCACCCTCCCATTGCCACCCCCACCAGAATTTATGCATTCTGTCATTTGTGTTAAGACCTGTCAAGTTAGTGTCCCCAGATGTCCCTCAGTGCAAATTCATCCACTGAGGTCTGGTCAGCCTATCTAGAGTCTTTTCCTTTAAGAAGATCAGCTCTTCATCACCCAGCAGTAACCAGTTGCCAATAGTTCTTCAGTTAATATTGGGGCCTGCTGCCCATTTCCACAGTTCTGTGTTGGGATTTTGTCTGCTTGAGTTTGCATGGGTCTTGTGCAGGCTGACACCATTACGGTAGGTTCATATGAACAAGTTCCTAGGAGCCTGTAGGACTCTATTTCCATATGGTCATGCACCTCCTACCTGGTTCTTACAATCTTTCCACCCCTTCTTCCACAAAGGTCCCTGAGCCCTGGGTGGGTGGAGTTTAATATAGGAGTCCTGTCCAAGGACCCACATTCTGCACACTCTTTTTCTCTATGCTTCGACCATTTGTGCCCTTTCGTGTTCATGGCCCTCTGTTGCATGAGGGAGCTTCATTGATGAGAGTTGACACATGGATTATTGTTCTCTCTACCCCTTGTTGCACTATGTTCTGTGACCCTTAGGTGAAGAGTTTGCACTGTGGATGTGTCACTTGGACTTGGGAAATTCACAGAAAATCTCTGTATGACCAGTTGTGGAGCTCTGTTGTAATCTCTATTGCAAAAGAAACTTCTTTGATGGGTGGTGACTGGGATACTTGTCTGTAAATATAAGGATCTATATTTTGTACATAGTAAGAAATTACATTTGTCTACAGTATATGAGAGCCTTAAGGTTTTCTCTAAGATATATGACCTCTCCAGCTATATGTATTTGGCTATGTTTACAGTACCACACACGAGTTTCCTCCCATTGACTGGGCTTTAAGTCCAATTAGGTAGTCGTTGATTACCCCCAAGATAAAAGTGCCACTACTGCCCTAATATAATTTGCTATGCCAGCCATTGATGTGGTTATTACACCTTAAAGCTGGGATTGGACCATCAATTGATGTTCTCCTTTAGCAGCTTCTGTAGTGTTCTCCAAAGCTATGAGAGCTAGCCTTCGGGGGAGGTGGATTCCAGGTCAGGTCCAGCTCCATTGCTCCAAATCTTGTTTCAAAGTATGTCCTGTCTTTAGCAATAGGGTCTTACCTTCAAGTTCTGGGAAGCAATCAAGGGCTGTGGCAATAGCCTGTGTAATTTTGGGAGTCTCTTGGACTACCCTGGCCAACAACTCGAAGGAGGGTTTCTCCTGACTGACACTGCTTCCTGTCATGTAGTTTTCACCTATACACACGGACTCATGTAGAGATACTTCATGTGTAATTTTTCAGTAGGTGTTTGGACTAATACGATTCCCTGATTTTTTACACTAGCTAGGCACTATTTATCTCTGCTCTCTTTCTCCTTGTCTAGCCCTCCCTCCATCCCCTCCCCAGTTAAAGTATCCCCTTTATCCTCATTTCTAACTTGACAATACCTACCTTAAGTGCTAGTGTTTTCCAGGGATTGTTATTTTTTACATTTATTATTTATTTATTATGTGTGTATGTGTGTACATGTGTTGTGGTATGTGTACAGTCAGAAGACAACTTGGGAGAGTTGATTTTCTTTTTCCATCACGTGGATTCCAGGGACTGAATTCAGTTTGTCAGCCTTCATGGCAAGTGCCCTCACCTGCTGAGCCATCTTGCCATCCTCCAGGGAGCATTTGTTAAAGACTCTTTTCTTTTCCAGCTGTACACCTTACTTAATCGGTTTTTACCAATGCTGCTGGTTTAATGACCACGTCTATGTTCTCTGCAAAATAAATACCTTGTTTCTAAATCTCCCACTTGCAGTTTATTTAGCCTGCTTAATATCTAGACCAGAAACTTAACACATCCTCCTTGAGCTCATCATCTGCGATGCTTGCCACGTCTCCCTTTCCTCCTCCCATGGTTCTGTCCTCTCTCTTCCCAGCACCAGTGCAGTCGCCTGGACCAGCAGCCGGAGGGTCTTCTCAGCTCCTTTTATCTTACTCCCCATTTGAATGATTACGTATACTAAATCTTAAGTATTTCTTTCATTACTTTTCTTTTCCATTCCTATTGCTGTATTTTTCTTTAAAACAGGGTTTCATTATGTAGCCCTGGCTGTCCTTGAACTCTCCATGTAGAGCAGGCTAGACTTGAACTCCTAGAGATCCATGTGCTTCTGCCTTTCAAGTGCTGGGAAATAAAGGCATGTACCATCACACCTGGCTCATTGCCATCATCTTAATTTTGATCGTCAACTCTCCTTTGTTATTTAGAAATAATCTACCTATTGGTTTTCCTGCTGTCTCGTCACTTCAATTCTTTCTTTACAAAGCCACCAGAGTCAGATTCTAAAATGCTCCAGTCAGGGTCTGGATCAGAGAAACAGAAACTACACAAAGTGTTTTAGGCAGGGATGAACTCAGTGCTGCTGAACGGTGCTTATGAAACATCACACAAGCTGTAGACTGAAGGTCAGGAAAGGTTTGAATTTGTCAGGAGCCTTAAAACAGTAGCTTCCGGAATAAAGGAAGCAGTTGCTGTTGACCAGGTTAAGACTTAGGAAATCACTGTGAAAGCCCATAGCTGCCTGTAGCTCTGAAGTGGGTGTACCACACACAGTGGGAGGAGAAAGATCTACCCACCAAAGCCCACACATTTGCTTTCTGGGGAAGTAATCATGGCCTTAGCCTTCTTTCAACCTTTGGAATCTGGATTCCTAGTTGGTAGATGTTAAACTGAAGTATAGCTAATGAGATCTGAGAAACCCATTCTCAGATTTCCAACTAACACAGCGAGGGCATTAAGGTGAAAACAGCTGAGAACCACAGGTAATCTGGCAGATTTGCAGGATAAAATCCAAACTGGGGGATGGAAAGATGGCTCCGTGGTTAAGAGCACCTCCTGCTCCTGTGTTAGCCAGCTCACAACTGCTTGTGACTCCAGCTTCAGGGGATCCAATGCCCACTTCTGGCCTCTGCAGACACATGTATGTGGACACACACACACACACACACACACACACACACGAAAATAAAAAATTCAAACTTCTCAGGAAAGACAAACCATGTCCTTCATGAAGCAAGGACTTCCTGCCTCTCCAGACACCTGTCCACTCGCCTTTCTTCTTTAGTCTTATTTTGATTGATTGATTGGTTTTTGAGGCAAGGTCTCATTCTCTGGTCTAGGATGAACTTTTCATCCTTCTGCCTCAAGTCTTCAAGTGCTGGGATCATAGATGTGTTCACTGGCCTTAGTGAATGACTTGGTAACTACTCTAATAGTTAACGCTTCTGGTTGCTGGCTGTGATCTGATACAAAGAAACTTAAGGGAGGAAGGGTTCTTTTTGATATATGGTCTGAGAGGAGACGGTCCATCATAGTGGGGAAAGTGTGGTTGCAGGAGTGCAAGGGAGCTGGTCACATTGGGTCCTCAGTCAAGAAGCAGGGAGCAGACAGCAAGTGCAGCTGGGCTATAAAACCTCAAGGCTTGCCCCCTACTGACCCACTTCCTTCAGGAAGGCTGTATCTCCCAAAGGTTCTAAAACTTCCCAAAACAACAACAGTAGCTGGGGACCAAATGTTGAAATGCACAAGTCTATGAGCCACATGTCACATTTGAGCTGCAGCAGTGACAGAGACATCACATGCTTTTAGGTCTTTATATTTGCTTTTGTCCAGGTGTGGAAGTCTTTCCCCAAATCTATCAATGGCCTCTTAAAATCTTGTGTGTGTGTGCCAGAGGATAATCTGGTATCTTTCCTCAGGCACCGTTCATCTTGTTTTTTGAGACAGAGTCTTTCATTTGTCTGGAACTCACCAAGTGGGCTTGGCTGGCTGGCCAGCAAGCCCCAGGAATCCACCTTTCTCTGTCTCCTTAGCACTAGGAGTACAAGCACTTGCCACTATGCCAGGCTCTTTTTTTAAAAAATGTGAGTTCCAGAGATTGCACTTCAGTGCTCACAAGGCAAGCATTTTACTGACCAAACCATCTGCCCAGCTTCCCATCTATTGTTACAATTCCAATGCAAAGATTCAATCTCTGTGACATTTCCCTCATCGTAGTCAGTTGTCCCGATGTGCCATCATTGAGCCTTTCCATCACCTCTTTAGAGGACGTGCTATCTGTCCACGTGCCTGCCTCCTGATTGATGGTTTCTTTGTTTGCTCGTGCCCTGTCTGGAGTTTGGCTTGTTGAAGGTGCCCAATTCACATAGAACACACAAGTGGGTAAAAACTTCCACAGGGCACTTTGCCTCAAGGTCATGACATTGATGATATTGCTTAAAAGTGATAGGAGGAACCAGATGCTTTGTAACAGAGGTGCATTTTCTAAATGCTACCCAATGGGAAACAGTGTTCTATAGGCTCCAGCTGTCTTCATTCACAGCGCTCGTATTCTTTGTCACAGCCAAAAGATGATTCTGCAGCTGCCTGTTTTCTTGTATCCCAAATATCTTTTCAAATGGATTATGAATTTGGAAGTAGTGTTGGACCCTGTCTAGATACTATTCAGCTTAAAAAAAGAATACACACCCCTAGAAATGCCTGCCTGCTTTGTTAGACTGTGAGGTTTTTGAAGAAGGAAATGGTAATGGATTGGGGATGGGAAAAGGGAAAGCTGGCCATCTTTTTGAACAGAGAATGAGGAGGAGTGAATTGGTTTCCTAGGAGATAAGGCTCTTCTTTATTTAAAGTTTTCCCACAGAAAGGCTTCTGTATTGGTGTCTTAGTCATAAAGAGTGCGCCATGGAAGAGGCGGCTCAGAATTGCTTTCTATCAGGAGCTCTCTGAGGTGAGCCTGTCTGCTCCTTGGTCCTTACCTTCTCTGCTACAGTCTAATGAAAGGTAACTCTAATGCTGATTACAAGAGAAATGTTAGTTATTTCATCTCTTTAGCATCAGGACACATGCTCGTCCCTTCACACTATCTCTAAAGCCCCCTCCCCTCTGAGCCACTCCTTGCCAACTTTTCTCAGAAGCCCTCAAAGGAAAAGAACATACAGTAACGTGTCAGCTTCAGCACCCACAGTGTCTCCTTTTCAAGGGATCTCTTGACTTGTCAGGAATAAAAGGTAGTAACTAGTACCTAATCAAAAGAGACTGTGACTCAGTTTCTCTGTGTGCGTGTGGCCAGGCAGAGTAAGATTCCTTTGCACATAGCTTTCATTTGTCCTAGTCAGTTGGAAGTAATTGAGACAGGTTTGAGCAAAGCTGCACAGAGATGAGAAGTCATCTCAGTCCCTTTTCAGTTTTTTTTTCACCTCCAGTGATGGTCACACAACCCTGAGGTCTAAGTAAGACTATAGGCAACTTGAAGCAGGATGTGGCAGCAAAAATGTTTCCAGTGTCTGTTAAGCTCATATCCCTTTCCCTGAGGACTGCCACCCTCCTCTCCTGTTAGGTACCCTTCACCTCCCCCCACCCGCATCTTTGTTCTATGATTATCTGGCATTCAAACAAGCCTTGAAACCAAACTCAAACGCAGCCAGGTAATTCTCCACTTCTAGTGAGTCTAGACAAGAAATGCTGGTTTCTATCTAAACTGGATGTGTGAGTGAAAAAGATGTCAAGAGCCATGCGGTGAGCTGGCCTTATAGAGGGAAGGATGGAAGAGGAGAGAGGACCTGTGCAGAAATGCAGAGAGATGCTGTGTGGAGCACTGCGGGAGTACCGAGTTTGGGCTCCTGGCTGCTTGTGTGTGCCTGGCTTATCTTAAGTCAGCACGAGTGAAAGCTACATTCTGTTATTTATAAACTTCCCAGAGAAGTCTACAGAAGGCGTGTACGAAGGAGCGGAGATGCCCAAGCATTTAGTGACGTGCCTGTGTATCTAGATATTAAAGGAAGAAAGAACCTCAGGAGAGTTCTAGAAATGGGTGATGTGATGGTTAAGCCGGGATTCAGAAAAACAGCATGTACTTTAATGGCTGAGATTCTATAAGGTGTGCATGTGTGTGTGTGTGTGTGTGTGTGTGTGTGTGTGTGTATAAGGAACACAGAGAAGAAGAGGCATTTAGTGCAGCTTCCACAAATCCCTCAGTGAGTGTGGCTTGCTGTTGTTGTTACTGGTATTTCGTTTTCAAGTCACACTGCAAACTGTGAAGATAGAAAGGTTCCTTGCAGAGAAAGACTTTGTGAGATCCTTGCCAGCTCCTTTATTTGGACTTTGAAGTAATCGAGCAGAACCTGACAGCTTCCAGCTCAGAAGGAGCTTGAGTGGAATGAGGTCTAGACCCCTTACAAAGAAACTTAGTGAAGAGGCTGTGCTGACCTCCTCACCTTAAATGCCATCAATCAGCACACAGGCCAGCCTGGGTTAAATGGGCCAAATACACATCGTAGCACGTGCCGCACAAATTGCAATTTCCTGCTGGGTCAGGCGGTGCACACGCATGATCTTAGCCATGTGGACACTGAGGCAGGAAGATCGAAAGTTTAGATTTTCTTGGGAGACAGAGCAAATTCAAGGCCAGCCAGGGCAGCTTTATCTTGAAATAAGTAAGTTTTATTTTTATGAAGTAGAGATGTAGCTCAGTGCTAGAGTGCCTCCCTAGTGTGCATGAGACCTGAGGTTCCATCCCAGTGCCCTAAAAAAATTACTATTTCCTCTAAATATAGCAGGATTTCTGTGGCTTCCCCTACCCTGGGGAGCTATGAGATTTCTTTTCCCTGAGGTTTCAAGCTCTCCCTCTTTGCTGAGTTTCAGGAACCTTTAAAAATACTTTATTTCTTATTTTTATTCTATGTGTATATATGAGTGTATTGCCTGCATGGATGTAAGTGCACCTGTCAGAAGAGGGTGTCGGTTGGATCCCCCAGAACTGGTGTTAGCCACCCTGTGCATGCTGGGAAACTAACCTGGGTCCTCTGCAAGAGCAGCCAGTGCTCTTAACCACTGAGCCATCTTTCCGGCCCCCCAGTTTCAGGGACCTTTTGCCTGTAGTCTTCCAGTGGATCATAGGCTGCAGCAGTGTTAGCTGTTTTTGTTCTCATGTAAACATTGCCTCAGACACAGAGCTGGAGAAGCACATTACTAAGGGCTCAGCACAGCTGCTCGAGGCCACGGCTCCTGTCAGACACCTTCAGGAGAGGAGTCCAGTTCTGCCAATGTGCGCATGTCCTTTTTTACCTCCCTCCCCTCCTAGGTTCCATTCCCCTCATCCCCCAAGGCTGTCTATTCATTACCAAAGCTAGCTTGAGAATATCCTCTGTGTACCCCAAATGGCTGCCCTTGTCAGTTTCTGGCTTCTGCTTTGACTGTCCTGTTTTCTCCATTCTCTGACCTGTTGCATGTACAGTGGTCAGGTAAGGCTGTTCAGCCACAAGTTGTCTCAAGAATTTCTGCCACTGGCCTCTCCTGGGCAGAATCTTTAGGACAGGAGCAAGGATTATTGCCGTGTTCAATTCCTTGACAAGGATGATGTTAGTGGTGAGGATCTCTGGATGTCTCCTGAAGGGATACCCAAGTTCTTGGTGTTTCAACCAACCAACTAGGCAAGACACAGACTACTAGTAGTGAAAGTATGAATGCATTAAAAGTGAGAGTGACAGGGGGCTGGAGAAGTGGCTCAGCAGTTAAGAGCACCAGCTGCTCTTGCAGAGGACATGGATTCAGCTTCCACCATCCACATGGCAGCTAACAACCATCATTAACATCATTAACATCAGTTCCAGGGCTTCCAACACTCTCTTCTGGCCTCCAGGGGTACTGCACATGCAGGTACAATTATATAACATACAGACAAAATACTCATACACACAAGTTAAAAATAAATAGTTTAAAAAGTGAGAGTGACTCCACAGAATGGGAGTGGGCTCTAGCAAGCATGTGACTGAAAATTCTCCAGTTCCTGGGGGGAGGGGTTCCTTTTATGAGTTTAGGTGGAGGGAGGTAATGATGGGGTGGATCCTTACCTTAATTAACTTTGTATTGATCTTGTGTTCAAGAAATACATCCCACAATTTTAAGCATAGTATGCCTCATCATGTATACACATGGCAAATAAGGGTCGTTTCAAGGGCAGATCCACCCAATACTAGTTTAAGTCTGTTGGTCTCCAATACTAGTTTAAGTCTATTGGTCTAACTCAGACTTGTTTATCTTTCTTCCTACTGGGAAATGCCTAACCCCCAAATTGCCCACAAGAGGGGAGGAGCAGACATACTCTTCAATCTGGAGCCCCTACACTAGTCTACCTCAGTGGGACAGAAAGGGGTTGAACTCAGCAGTACTGGCAGGAACATTAACATCTCATGGGTCATATAGGACAGTGTGCAATAGCTTGGGAGATAGGACTCTAATCTCCTGGTGATGTTGGAGTGGGCAGTGTAGGATGTTTACAGTGAATTCAGGAAGCCGAGGGTATTGGTGCAATTTGTTAATACTCGAGAACAAGCAATGTAAAAGTTAGTAATTTTAGTAATTTATGAGAATGACTCACTCTTTATAACTAATTAGTGCATGAATTAATATCATTAATTGGTGTCAGATTAGTTTTATCCTGTTTTTATTATTTGTTTATTTTTTTCATTTTTAATTGAATTTTTGCGATTTTCATACAATATAATTTGATGGTATTTAGATCCCCTCCCCTATCCATACTGCCCCTTATTGCTCCCACCCCCACTTAATTTAATATTCTCTCTCTCACTCTCTCTCTCTATATATATACACACACACATATATACACATATATATGGCCTATAAAGTCTAATTTGTGTCCCCAAAATGTCCTTCAGTGTGGGTCCATCAACTGGAGCCTTCTTAACCTACAAAATCCCATGTTTGAAAGATACTGTCTCTGCCCCTCCCAGCAGCCATCTGTGGCCACAATTTCCTTAGGTGGAGTTGGAGCTCCTTACCGACTTCCTCATGTCGATGCTGGATTATTTTTCTTGGTTTGAGTTTGCAGGGCACTTGTGCATGCTGTCATTGCTATGACTTCATGTGAGTAACTGACCAGCTGTCTGGAGAATTCTGTTTCTTTGTACTCATCCACCACCTCTGGCTCTTACAGTCTTTCTGCTCCTCTTTCTCAATGATCCCTGAGCCTTGGGAGCAGAAGTTTGATATAGGTGTCCTATTCGGGGTTAAGGGCTCTGCAGTCTCTTGTTCTTTGCAGGTTGGCCAGTTGTGGCTTTCTGTGTTAATCATCATCTGTTACATAAGGAAACTTCTCTGGTGAGAGGTGAGAGATGCACTAATCTATGACTATGACAGTAAGTCATTAAGTGTCAGTTTTATCTGCTCACAGTATTGCATCCTACAGATGCTTGTTCAGCCTTCTTACCTACTCATGACTTTCAGCACTCAACAATAGAGCTCCTAGAGATGGAATTAGGACAGAGGCCTTAGTCTGTTCTTCTCAAGATCCTGTTGTCACGGTAAACATCATTATTTATGTAACAATGAGCTCATGTGGGGAAAATGATAGATTTAAATTTTCATTATATTTTATTATTTAATTGTGTGTGTGTGTGTGTGTGTGTGCGCGTGTGCACGCACGCGTGCCATGGCATGGCACATGGATGGAGGTCAGAGGAAAACCTGCTGGAGTTGGTTCTCTCCCCCTACTATGTGAATCCTGAGGATCAAACTCAGGCCAGACTTGGAAGCAAACACCTTTACCTGCTGAGCCATCTTGCCAGCCCCAAATACATTTAATATGTGTTTTAAAAATTTTTATTTTTAATTGTGTGTATACGTATCTGTATGTTGGTATGTACACATTAGTGCAGGTGCCTGCAGAGTCCAGAGCCATATGATCCTTCTAGAGCTAGAGTTACAGGCAGTTGTGAGCTACCCTCATGGGTACTGGGAACAGAACACAAGTCCTCTGCAAGGGCGGCAAGGGCTCTTAATCATGGAGCCATCTCTCCAGTCCCTCATATGTGTTTTTTTTTTCCATTTTCATTGGAAAGATTAAGCATAGCTGCCATTCTATTCCTTTAGAGATGTCTACTAGCAGTGACCTAGGATATTTAAAATCTAATTAATTAGATTAATTCTTTGGGGATGTCAGAAACATTTTAAGGGCTCAATAGCTGCATATGGCTAGTGCTACCTCCTAAGAAATGCAGGCAGTCTTCAACTATGGTTTGACCTTACACCAATGATAAAGCTGCAAGTGTTCAGTAGAAAGCATATTTCACATTACGAACTTCGATCTCTCCTCAGGCTACTGGCATGCCATACACTACCATCTTGATGGGCAGCAACAGTGTGCTGAGCTGTAGTCCGAGTCCCTGCTGTATCTACAGAGTGTGGTTAACCTCTTGTGATGATAGGTTAGGTGTGTCAAATGAATTTTGAAATAGAATGCATTGTTTCATGTTTCCAAGGCTTGCTTTTAACTCACTATATAGCCGCTCAAACTTCAGATCCTGGGTGCTGGGATTCCAGGCATGTACCACCACACCTAATTTGTGCAGTGCTGGGGACTGAACCTAGAGCATGTTAGGCAAGCACTCAGTAAGGGAGTCATATCCCTAATCTTTAATTTAGGATTCATTCTTCTAGAGAGACTAATGTAAGTGGTAGAAAGGCATTTAAGATTTTATTTTATTTACTTACTTTTTTTCTGGTGCTGGGGACTGAAACTACGGCCTTGTGTGTACTAGGTAAGTGCTTTATCATTGAGCTGCATCCCCAGCCCAAAGGGCATTGCAATATTTTTAATTATGTGTGTGTGTGTGTGTGTGGGGGTAGGTTTGTGCATGTGAGTGCAGCTTCCCAGTGTGTGTGTGTGTGTGCCAGAGGCTTCAGATCCCTTGGATCTGGAGTTATAGGTGGTTGTGAGCCACCTGACGTAGGTGTTTGGAATTGAACTCAGGTTCTCTGGAAGAACAATACACACTCTTAATCACAAACCCATCCCTCCAGTTCCCCAATGGGCATTTTTATATAGGGCATTTCCATCACTGCACAAAGTTCTGTTGCACATGCTGCCAGAGTCAAGTTGTGAAAGCTGGAGATAGCGATCATGGGATGACTTATCAGTTGGCTCTAGAATTTTCTTCATAGAGCCATGGATTGGAGATCCTCAGGGCAGCCGCTGTGGAGGGATAAGGGTGTGTGTAGCAGTTGTGAGTGCTATAGACTTTGCTGAGGGAACTGCACCAGCATTCCAGGGAGGGCAGGTAGTGGGGAGGAGCCGCTGGAAGTGGGGTGGATTCTCTCATTGCTCATGGGTAAGGGTTATCATGTTTTTAACTGTTGTCTTATTCAGTGGAATACTGAAAAGTCCCACCAAGTCAGCTCCATTGATTGGTCTTGTAGTAGCTGCCTTAGTATTTATTGTTTAGAGCAAATGGAAGAGATGATCAATTATATAGATTTTTGATGTCAACATCTTTCAAGCACACAGAGCTTTACAGTTGTTTCTAATGATTTACTTTAAAAAGTTTTGGGATTTATTTCTTTTTATCTTATGTGTATGAATGTTTTGTCTGCATGTATATAAGTACACCATGTGCATGCAATGCCTGTGGAGGTCAGAAAAGAGTGTTGGATCTCTTGGAACTGGAGCTATGGATGGTTATTAGCTGCCATGTGAGTGCTGGGAACCAAATCCAGGTTCTCTGCAAGGGCAGCTAGTGCTCTTAACTGCTGAGTCATTTCTCTAGCCCCTTAATGATTTCCTTTTATTTTTAATTGAGTACTTGTGTGTCTGTGTGGGTGTATGTGCAAGTGAGTACAGGTGCCCACAGAGGGCACAAGAAGGCATCAGGTCCCCTGGAGCTGGAGTTATAGGCAGGTGTAAACTGCTTATAACCAGCTGTGCCATCTTTCTAACTTCAGAGCTTTACAGTTTATATATGACCTTGACACATTCTTTCATTTGATCCTCATGACTCTTTTAAAGTGTATAAGGAAACTATTATCTGGGTCTTGCTGGTGAGGAAGTTTGGGTTCAGAGAATTTAAGATGTTTCTCAGGGCTGCAGAGTCTGCACATAGGAGATCTGTAACTTACATTCTGGGCGTAGGATGCCAAATGTCATGTTTCATGTTACTGCCTGGTCTCTTGGATACCTTTCTAGTAAGGGTATTTCTAGTAGCTGTTGGTATGGGACTCGAGGATGGCCTTGACACTTGGAGATTCCCAGGGACCCACCGATCTGATAGGTTTTTAAAATTGACGTGTTGTTTAATTTTTCACATTTGCCAGAAATTTATGCTCTGGCTTTCACAGGCAGACTGCCTGGCCTTCTGAGGCAGTAGCTGTCACACTGTGTCCCACCAATCCCAATAGCTCCGCAGAGGGGTGGCAGAGGCTCCCGTGGGGGTGGGGCACAGTGGGAGACACCATGTGTTTGAGCTCTGAGCTGTTCCAGAGCTCATAGGCTTTCAACTATTTTTATATATTGATGCTCCTCAAAAAAAATTTCACTTGAAAAAAAGTTCTTTTGCTAACTATTACAAAAAAGAATCACTGTTCTAAAAGATTTTTATGGCCGCTTGCTTCCTGTGACAAGAAAGTAGGGCTGAACTCTGCCCAGGCACCATCCAGGAACATCATTCAATTTTTCTTCATAGTTAGAAACAACCCCTTGAAGTTCAGAGTCTCCTACACCCTGTGGAGCCAACTTTAACCCAGGACAGGGTGGGGGCAGCAGGCAGCTTGCTGGAATCAGAGGGCCTGTGTTTGATAGTGCTGTCTTGTGGTCTTTTTCTGCCGATTTGTTCTTGTTTTCCTTCCAAGGATTTCTTTTCATTGTCTGAGCCACCAGCATCTTCTGGCTCCTTCCTTTATGACTGCCCATTTGATCTTCAGGGTTTACCAGCTTTCTCTGGAAGCATCTAGCAGATTGCTTCAACCCTCTGCCTACCACCTCTGACCTCTGCTGGCCTCTCCCATATTGTGGCTCAACTGTTTGCAAGGCAAGGCATTTTTAGGAAGGTCAATGAATTCTTTGACACATGGCTTTTGGATTTTTGTTCCTTCTTTGAACATAAGTAACACTAAATTTGCTTGAATATGTCTATATTTTTGCTATCTCACTTCTGCCTAAAGTTTATTATAAAGCTCTTAATTTTTCATTGATAGGGTTGAATACGCAAGATGCTGTTGTTGGCACAGAAAGGGAAATGTGTGTTACATGGGACATGGAAAATAAGGTTAACTTGTGACTATGAAACTCAAACCCCCCCTCACATAATGGATGAAATTGACTTTCTTAAAATTTTATACATCTTAAGGGATATTGAGGGCATTGGCTCACATATAACTTGGTAACTAGGGGAGAGTGTAAGAAGATAACATGGTACCACATTTTTTCCCTGGCATC
>NW_008329365.1:536448-622579 GCF_000622305.1 Nannospalax galili
TCCTACTACACTCAATTATCCTTTTCAATAGTGGCAATCCTAGGAATTATGAGGTAGCATCTCATTGCATTTTTAAAGTATTTATTTTATTTTTACTTATGTAAGTTTATATGTAGGTATGTCTTTTGTGTATGCCATGTGTGTGCAGGTGTCCAAAGAGGCCAGAAGAAGGCTTCAGATCCCCTGGAGCTAGAGTTGCAGGCAGTTGTGAGCCACCCAACATGGGTGCTAGGAATCAAAATCCAGTCATCCGAAAGAGCAGCCAGTACTCTTAACCACTGAGCCATCTGTCCAGCTCTCATTGTAGTTTCGAGTACCTTTTTCAGCAATGTTGACTATTTTTTCAGGAGCTTATTAACCATCTATATATTTTTTCTTGGAGAAATCTTTATTCAAGTTGTTCTGGACAGCTTCAGTAGTCAGCTCGACACACACGGGAGGAAGGAACCTCAGTTAAAAAATGGCTTTCAGGGCTGGAGAAATGGCTCAGCAGTTAAGAGCACTGACTGCTCTTGCAGAGGACCCAGCTTTAATTCCCAGCACCCACATAGCGGCTATGAACCATCCTTAACTCCAGTTCCAGGGGAATCTGAAGTCCTCCTCTGACCTCTGCAGCATTGCATGACATGGGTACACTCACATACATGCAGGCAGTATACTCATACACATAAAAAATAATGAAAATAATAAAATATAAAAAAGAAGTGACCTTCATTAGAATGGCCTGTGGGCATGTTTGTGGGGCTTCTTGATTGTTGAGTGATGTGGGAGAGCCCAGCCCACTATGGGCAGTGTCACCCCTGGGCAGGTGGGCCTGGCTGTATAAGAGAGGTAGCTGAACCAGTAAGCAGCTTTCCTCCATGGTCTCTGTTTCAGGTCCTGCCTCCAGATTCTCGTTTGAGCTCCTGTCCTGGCTTCCCTCAATGAAGCTGAAATAAATTCTTTCCTCCCCAAGCTGGTTTTGGTCAGTGTTTTATCAATGCAATAGAAAGCCACCTAGTACACAAGTCTTTTTTTTTTTTTTACCAGTTTTTCAAATTAATTTTTGGGTGTTTATGTAGTATATGTGTCTGTACAGATGGGTGTGCCTGATGGGAGGCCAGAGGTCTACATTGGGTGCCTTCCTCTGTCACTCTCCACCTTATATTTTTTGTGACAGGCTCTCTCACTGATCCTGGAGCTTTCCAAGTGGTTAGACTAACTCTTCATGAGCCCTGCTGGATCCATCTATCTCCGTTTCCCAGCACTGGAATTACAGACAATGCCATGCCTGGATTTTTACATGGGGTTAGGAGATCTAATTCCATTTCTCAAGTTTCTGCAATATGCACTTTCTCCACTGAGCCATCTCCCAAGTCTTACAATTTTCTTCTTCTGTTTCGAGCTAGGATATCATGTAGGGCTAACCTTCAGTTCACTATGTAGCTGAGGATGGCCCTGATCATTCTATCTCTACCTCCCAAATAGGAATTCTTTATATATATATATTTGGATATTAACTCCTTTTCAGATATATGATTTGTATGTTGTATGTTGCCTTTTTACTATTGACTGGGTATCTCTCTCTCCTTTTTCCCTCCCTCTTCCTCTCCTCTCTTCCCTCCCCCTGGTGCTAAGGAATGAGTCAGACTACCACTGAGCTCTACCCTCAGTCCTCAAGTGGATCTTTTGATGTAAAGAAAAATTTAATTTTGGTGTATCCAAAATTATATATGTAGTGTTTTTTGTCTTTCTGAGACAGGGTCTCCCTGTAGCCCCAGCTGGCCTGGAACTCACTATGTAGACCAGGCTGGCCTTGAACTCACAAAGATCCTCCTGCCTCTGCCTCCCAAGTGCTGGGATTAAAGGTGTGCACCACCATGCCTGGCCAAAATAATATATTTTTTACTTTTGTGGTAGTTCCATCTTTTATGAAGGTGTAACTGAAACCATTCCCAGGAAAGAGACGGACAAGCTGAATCATGTCATTTGGTAATGATAAAGTTATAGTATTGATCTGATCAGTTGCCTGCTAATGTATTTGGACACACATATCTTTTTTGTTGTAATTATTTTATGGTGTTGAGCTGGGGAAACAAAATTCAGAGCACCATATCTTCATAACCTTCAACATTATCCAGAGAATCTAGGGTATAGACGGCTGATTGACCAGAGATTAGTAGCATATTGGTATTTGGGAGAGGTGCTCTGTCTTGTTTTAGACAAGGTTCTCCTGAACAATGGAGTCAACAGGACATAGGTAGATATATAATAGGATATTTATCTTGGGAATTGGTTCACATGGTAATGGAAGTCAAGAAATGCCATGATCTAACAGATCCTCCAACTACAAACTGGAAAACTAAGAAAGCTGGTGTTATAATTCAGTCTGAATTGGAGAGGCAGAAGAACCAGTCATGTCTGTCTAGGTTGGAGCAAAAGACCTGGAAACTGGTGGAGTTTGGAGGGCCAAGAATCAGGGTCTTCAGTGTCAGGGGCAGGAAAAGTTGGATAGCTCACCTCAAGGAGAGAGAAAAAGAAACAGCTCTCTCTCTGCCCATTTTATTTGGACCCTTGGTGGACTGGCTGATGCTCACCTGCCTTGGTGAGAACATATCCAGCCAGTCTAATGATAAACTACTTACCCCTTTCAGAAACATCCTCATAGATGTATCTAGCAATAATGTTGACTATCTGGGCATCTTTTGGTCCAGTCAAGTAGACTTAAAAGTAACCATAACAGGGGGCAGATATTTCCAAAATTTTGGTTATTGCTTTCATTTCCTGACCACATAGGGGGCTAGAGAAATGGCTCAGAGGTTAAGAGCACTGACTACTCTTTCAGAAGACCTGGGTTTGGTTCCCAGCACCCATGGGGTGTCTAACAACCACCTGTAACTTCAGTTCCTCTGCAGTCATTGCACACGTGTGGTATACGTACATACATGCACCAAACACCAATAAACATAAAAATAAAAAAAATTAAAAAAAGACCACATAGCATGCTTCAGGGGTGGCCTGGATTCCATTCCTGGTATCAAATGATGAAACAAACAACGGAGTTGGTAGTTTAAAACAACACATATTTATTGTTCTGCAGTTCTGAAGGTCAGAAGTCCACAGTAGATTTCCTGGGTCTGAAATCAAGGTGTCAGGAGGTTACATTCCTTTGGAAAGCTTCAGAGAAAAAGCCCTTTCCTTGACTTTTCCAGTTTTTAAGGCCGCTCACATTCCTTGGTTCATGGACCCTACACTTGGCAATTGCATCACTATGCTGTCTGACTCCATCCTCCTCAGGTCTCCTATGACCCCAGTCTCTTGCTTTCCTCATTCACTCGCTAGGATCCCTGGGATCACACTGAGCCCACTCAAGTAATCCAAGACAATCCTGCATCCCCAACCCTTAGCTCAATTACACTGGAATACTTTTTACTTTTTGTGATATAATATCATATATCCATGGGTTCTGGACATTAGCATATATATATAATTTTTTTTCCTGGGCTGGGTGAACACATTGCTTACCACAGTGACATTCTTTTTTCTTTAGAAATTCTTTTGTCTTTTTGAGATAGGGTCTCCTTATAGCCACAGCTGACCTGGAACATGCTATATAGACCAGGCTGGCCTCTATCTCACAGAGATCTGCCCACCTCTGCCTCCCAAGTGCTGGGATTAAAGGCATGTGCCATCACACCTGACTCTTTATATAGTCTTAATAAACATTGAGTAGTTATACTGTGATAGTTTATATTAGGTGTTATCATGTGATATTTTCAGTTTCCAAAAATAAAGAGAATAGAACCATTGAGAGTCCAATTTTATTATTATTTTGAGTCAGGGTCCTAGGTTTGGTTCCCAGCACCCACATGATAGTTAATAACCATCTGTAATTCCAGTTCCAGGGGGATCCAACACCCTTTTCTGACCTCCATGGGTCTTGCATGACATGGGTGCACTTGCATACCTGCAGGCAAAAGACTCATATACATAAAATAAAAATAAATAAATAAATAAATAAATAAATAATAAAATTTGTCCAGTGATGCTGGAACTGAGTCTGTAGAATGACATTGTTTCATGAGATTGGGAAGTATTCTGTAGAAAAAATGGAAGTCATACAGTTAAGAGAAGCTACGCATCTGAGCCCCTGGAGATTCACAATGAACTGCTTCAGGCTCAGGGAGATTTGCAGGTATGAAATTTGTTTAACTTGTTTTCATCCAGCATTTCTCAAGTTTCTTTGATTACTGAACCTTTTGTTGTTGTTGAAAGGTCTATGAAAATATCTCAGAGAACAAACACATTTTGGGAAACAATGCATTAAATTTTTATTTTATCTGCATCCTGTTGATTGGAATTTGTGCTCATAAAACTGGCTTTTGATTTCCATGTGGTTGAACGATAAGCCAAAAAATGTTTTGATCAGTCCAATGTGATATTTCTTGTGCATGTGGGGTATATTTCCCACTGTGAATTAATACAACAGCTGTTTGATGTTTACTTTGGTCTCATGTGCCTCTTAGTGGGAGTTGATCTCTTTGTTATCCACCTCCAATTTCCTTTCAAATGCCTGTCTATCACCAGTATCTACAAAGGGAAGAGCAAACAGAGCTGCAGGTAGTACCAGAGCAATGCATGGAAAATTATGATGAGTTCTGGATTTTGAAAACTTATTCTGTCGCACCGATCTCAAAGGTATTACCTGAACTTTTGGAGACTGGCTGAATCTTGAATCTCAACATCTAAAAAAGGCTTAGGACTGTAGGATTGTCATATTTCTTTTTGTTTAATTTTTTAATGGAATTCTTGAGAATTTCATACGATGTATTTTAATCATTTTTAGACCCTCTCCCTTTCTGTACCCTTATTGCCCCCCCTCCCAATTTCATGTACTCTATAATTTAGATGTTTTAAGGCCTATATACTTAAGGCCTATCAAGTCAAAATTGTGTCCATGAATGCCTTTGGTGTGTGTCCACACCAAATGGTAGGTATGACCTACCATTGTCATACCCTTAAAGAAAACCAACCTGCCCTCTCCCAGCAGCTATCTGTTGTTAGTAGTTCTCAGCTAAGGTTGGGGTTTCTTCTGCACTTCCCCACATCTATCCTGGGATTCTGTGTGGCTTGAGCTTACATGGGTCTTGTGCATGCTGTCACCATTGTTGTGAATTCATATGAGTAACTTCCCAGGTCAGGTGGTCTAGGCTGAGCAGCCAGGGCAGCAAGCCAGTGAGCAGTGTTCAGTCATGGCCTCTGCTTCAGTTCCTGCCTACAGGTTCCCCTGAAATTCCTGCCCTGACTTTCCTCATTGACAGATGGTGACATGGAAGTGAAAGCCTTTCCCCCCTCAAAATGGTTTTGATCGGTGTTTTAGCTCAGCATCACAAACCAAGATAGGACACCCTCCTTGAGGATCCATAGCTGGTCAATGGCTGCTGCTGGGAGGGAGAGGCATTTTCTTCAACTAGCACATGCTCCTTTAAGCAACAATAATGAAGCCAAAAAAAAGAGACATGGAAATAGGAGTGGGGACTAGTCAGGATGAGGAAGAGGACCAGCTGGAGGGGGACGGGAGAGGAGAGGATAAACAACGGAGAGAATATGACCAAAATACAGTACACACATGTGAAAATATCACAATGAAACCCATTATGTACTTAATATATACCAGCAAAAAAGAAAAAAATGATTGAATTTTGAGAGTTGTGAAGAAATACGAAAAGATACAGTGTATTTAGTCTTTGGAAAATGATAAAATTATCATAGAAATATATAATAGGGTTCCATAATTCATTAAAAATCCATCCATTAAAAATCTGTATTTGTGGAAAATAAAAAGTCTTTTTTGAGATCCACCTGCCTCTGCCTCTCAAGTGCTGGGACTAAAGGTGTGTGCCACCATACCGATGGCAAATGAAACTTCTAGCAGCCTTCTGGGCTGTTTTCCCTGTCCAAAGCACTGTCCCTCACGATCTCCCTGGTCAACCTTCTGCATTCTTCTACAGATATTTCCTTTTAGTTAACATATGATAATTATAATTATTTATGGAGATATAGTGTAATATTTCAGTACATAAATTCAAAGTGCAATGATCAAATATCATTTATTTGGCGACTTGGGCTCCAACCTTCTAGTCCTTTATGAAATGCATGATAGGTTATTGTAAAGTCAGTCACCCTGATATGTTATTTCAACCAAACTATGTTTCAGTACCCATCATTCCAACCTTCCTCTGCCTTCTCTCCAACTTGTCTAGCCTCTATTCTCTTCTACTTTGATATCAATCTCCTCAGGCTCCATTTGTGAGACATGCAGTATTTGTCTTTTTGGGCCTGTCTTATTTTGTTCAGTATGAATATCTTCCTGTTTCTTCTATTTTGCTATAGAGAATAGGATTCCATTCTCCTTTACTAGCTGAATAACACTGCCCTGTGTTTGTATGCCTACATTTCCTCCATCATTTGTCTGTTGATAGCTATCCAGGATATTCCGTACCTTGGCTATTATGAAGAGTGCTGTAACAAGCATAGGAATTCCAGAACTTCTTTAATATACTGGTTCATTTTCTTTTGATGTATAGCTGAAGTTGGATTGCTAGATCACATGGTAGGGCTATTTTTATGTCTTTTTGAGGAACTTCCAGGCTGTTCTCCATAGTGGCAATACTAACTTACATTCCTATCAGAGTGTGCAAGAGTTCCTGCTTCCATTCATCCTCACCAAAGTTTCTTTTTTGGCATGAGTCATTCTTGTTTCTTCAATAGTCCCTTTAAAATTATTTATTTATTTATTTCTATTTCATGTGTATGAGTGTATTGCCTGCACGCGTCCAAGTGCATCCGTGTTGTGCAATGCCCACCGAGGTCAGAAGAGGCTGTCAGATCCCCTGGAAATCGATTTACAGGCGGTTGTTAGCTGCCGTGTGGGTTCTGGGAGCTGAACCTGGGTCCTCTGCAATAGCAGTCAGTGCTTCTAACCACTGAGCTGTCTCTCCAGCCTCTCCTCCAATAGCCCTTCATCGCCTCTGTGTGGTTGGGGTCTCACTTGTCTTCCCACCTGTTTCTTAGGGCCCAGCATTTGAACATTTTCCATCCCACCAGTCTTGTTGGCCCAAGTCTCACTTTTGGTAGATTTTGTCTTAGTGCTCATCGAATGAAGGAAAATAAAGCCTCTTGTCCCTGTTCTTCCACCCACCCCTGTCATAGGAGAGGAGTTTAAACAGAGAATTCCACAGGACACAATTCTCAGTAAGATCAAGACTTATTGGTGCTATTGTAATGATAGGAGAACTGAATTAGATATAGGCAAAAACATAATTCCCTAAGAAATATTTCTCTGTATGCCCCATTTTTTTTTGTATAGAAACTTTAATGTAGCATTTGTAAGAGTTTTCATTTATTTTAATTTTTTAGACAGGGTCTCATGTATCTGAGGCTGGCCTCAAACTATACTTTACGTGTAGTCCACGATAAGTCTGAACTTCTTGATTCTCCTGTCTCTACCTCCTAAGTACTGAGACTCAAGTGTGTGCCTCCATGCTTGTTTACATAAACCCAGTTCCGTACTTCATATTGAAGACAGGGTTTTGTGGATGTTAGGTAAGCATTCTACCAACTGAGTTACAGCCTTGGTTCTCATATCTATCTTTAGAAAATGGATAAATACAAGGCTGGAGAGATAGTTCAGCAGCTAAGAATACTTACTGTTCTTCCAGAGGACCTGGGTTCAATTCCCAGCACCCACATGGCACCTAACAACCGTCTGTAACTCCAGTTCCAGGGGAGCTGACACTCTCTTCTGGCCTCTGTGGGCATTGCATAGCATGGATGCACTTACATTCATGCAGGCAAAACATTCATACACATAAGACAAAAATAAATATTAAAAAATGGACAAATACAAGGAGATGCACATGTGACTTTAGTTATGTATCTCCAACTTATAACATAATTATTAACTATTGATATAAAATATCTAATGTTTCAAAATCATGTAGACAATCAAGTGACCTTAAATTAATAGATATTTAGTATAAAACCAGGGGGGATATACTTTTAGCTTTTAAGAGATGATTTATTTAGTACGCTCTTTCTGTGTTCTAGACATAGACTGAAACTTAAATCCTTGAAAATTCAGTTATTTTAGTGTTACAGCTTTGAAAATTGAACTTCTCTTATAGAACTCAGAAGTGACTATAAAAATGACTTGAAGTGCTCACAGCTCTCCTGTCTCCTCTCCAGGAGGACCACGGAATCAAAGGCCACAGCTAATTTCTGAGAGCTCAAGAAAAATTTTTGAAGAAAGTTTCTTTGTGCGTTTAAAAATTCTAAGAGTTTAAGTCTTCTTCTTTCCCTCTGTCTTAGTTACTTTTTTGTTGCTGTGACAAAGCACCATGACAAAGGTAACTTATTATAGAAGGAAATGTTTATTTGGCATCTGGTTCCAGAGGGATGAGAGTCCATCACGGTGGTGGAGGCGTAGTGGCAGAGGTGGCAAGAGCAGAAAACTGAGTATTCACAGCTCAAAGCACACACGGGAAGCAGAGAGAGAAACTGCAAATGGGGCATGGCTATGAACTCTTAAAACCCGCCCCCATGACATTCTTCCTCCATCAAGGCCACACCTCCCAGACCTCCCCAAATAGTACCATCAACTGGGGACAAAGTACTCAAATACTTGAAGCCTGTGGGATCACACCTCATTCAAACCCACAACCTCCATCAAGAGTTAATACTTTCCCCCCACCCTTACTGAAGGTTTTTCAACATTAAATTCTTTCATCCTTGTCTAAAGAGCTTTTGGAATAACTTTGGAAACATATGTGGTACCTGTATTTCTTCCAGTGTTTCTGAATGTTGGATTAGAATGTTGTGGTCCTGTATTGCATTAATATCAATGATTCAGTAAAGCCTCATTTATTGATAGTTGTGATGTCCAACATGACAGCTATTAGACTTGTCTATTGAGCACTTGAAATATAGTCAGTACAAATTGAAGTGTACTGAAGTGTAAAAAACATAAAATATCACATACTTAGCACAAATAAAATAATGTAAGAAAGTATCATTGATAATTTTTATGTTGATCAAATGTCACAATAATATCTTAATATAATGAACTAAATAAAATAATAATTTCGTGACTATTGGGCTAAGTATCATTTATTAACTGAATTAATCTTACTAGCTTTTAAAAATATTTAATTTATTATTTTTGTTTTATGTGTATGAGTGTTATGCCTGCTTATATATAAGTGCACCTGTGTCATGCAGTGCTTGCAGAGGTCAGAAGAGGACGCTGGATCCCTTGGAACTGGAGTTACAGATGGTTGTTAGCTACCATGTATGTGCTGGAAATCAAACCTGGGTCCTCTGCAAGAGCAGCCAGTCCTCCTAATCACTGAGTCATCTCTCCAGCCCCTAATCTTACTATCTTAAAATCCCTTTGAATATGACTACTAGGAAATCAGAGATTACATATGATTTCCATCTGTGGCTTGTATTTATATTTTTATTAGACAGTGGTAATTGAGAGTCATTGTGTAATAAAGTAGTTTATGTGCTTATATTTTCTAGGTATATTTAAACATCAAAAGGTTTACTGTATTTTTTGGGAAAATCTACTTAAATATGTTATACTTTTTAATCCTCTTCATCAGAAAGCAATTTAATATAGCATTTTTTGATAAGCCAGTGCCATTTCAAAGCACTTTTTAAAAAAATATGTTGTGTTTCCTTGATATCATATGAATTAATGAATCTTGCAGGGCTGTCGTTCTCATGAAAAAGGCCTCTGGCTGATGTGTGATTACAACGGATAATTTAACTGTGTTTTCCTCTGTATTTGCAATTGCTTCTTAGAGATTTCTTTACACCCTTTCCAGTACAACATAGATGATCCTTAGAAATTCAGTAAACCCAACCATTTTCTAGGGAAAGTTGACAAGCAGCTTGTGAAGTCTGTAAGCCCTTACAAAATTATAGGTCACAAGGCCCATGACAGGCTCTGCTTCTTCTGTAGATAATGTTGCTGAGCTTTATTACAGTTGGTTTCCTCTCAGGGCAGAGATCTTTTTAGCTTCTGGATTAGTCATTATGGATGAGATATCTATGGCTGCCAGAAGTCTCTCTGTTAATCTATTACTTGCATTTCCAAATGACATTGGAACCCAAACATACAGTTGTTGAGAAATCATATAAAATATATAAGGGATTAATAAGCTCAGCTAGAATTATTCGGTTCGTTTCTGATTTTTAAGATGATGCTGTGGGTATAAACCACACGTTAAGCTCAAGTGCGGTTTAGTAGGTACATGTAGAGTGAAATTTGACCCAGGATTGGCAGGTACAGCCTGTTGTTCAGCTATTTGCCAGCATTCTTGTCTGGGGATGTTTTGTGTTCTGCTGCTGTTCCCCAGCAGTCCAAAGCTCCGATGCATTGCTTGATGCTGGGCTTCGATGTTCTTAGGGCATTTATCCTGCGCTCCTAGCTTGTGATTTTCCTGACTTCAGCTTTCTTGTACAATAGCTCCCTGAGCATCCTGCTGTCTTCCATTCTCTGTGTACACACATTCCAGTGGTGCATCAATATGAAGACTTCCTCAATGCCGAGATTGACAGTGCCTCTTATGATGCTGGTGAGAGATCTGATTTAAGTTACCATTTTTAAATGTGAGGCAGTACTGCTCCCTAATACACAGACATCTGTTATGAACCACATCATATAGCTATTTATTAGCAAATACTAACAGTAACTGAGGAGTTCTAAGATGCCTCATTCTGTATTGTAATAGTTTAGGTATTCTATTTTAGATGTTGAGACTGTAAGTACTTCTGCCTGGAAGGTGCAAAAGATAGACGTTTTGCAATGAAATAGGAATTTACATTTCATTCTTGCTTTGAGCCTTCATTTTGTAATGCTAGAGTAGTAAAGGAATTCACAGGTAGATCAAAACTTGGTGTCTCCATCTCACGCAAGAAGACACAATTGGATTTTTTATACTTCTCTCCTTACTATCAATAACTCTTGAAGGCAAGTGGCTTTTTAAATCGGCTTCCAGTCTATTGTCCTTGCCTAATAAAGAATTTCATGTTGAATTCATATAAGCTGTTTTGTTAGTTTGAGGAAAATGACAATGCTTGTAACCTAGACATTACCCTTCAGCCTGGATCCATTGAAACAGGTTGCATAAAGCAGGGTAGGGTACTACTTTATTACTGATGTGGAACAGACTAGACAGGTTATCACCTATTATATCACAACTGTGTAAGTCAACACTGCTGTGTAATGAGCAGTGCCCCAAATATCAGTTGTTTATATTAGTAAGCATTTCCTTCCTTAGTCCTATGTTTATAGACCAGTAGGTTCAGCTGGCAGTGGCTGAGCTTGTGTGAACTTGACCAGATGAGTATTGCCTATAGATCTTCCTCATAATTCCTCATTTTAAAACTAGTGATTTTCCAAGGCATACATTTCTAATGATGTATCACAGGAATCAATGGAAAAGTCCAATAATCATTTGGAGCATCTGTTAATTGGGTAAACTAAGTCACATGGTCAAGTCCAATGTCAACAGGATAAAGACTTGTACTCTTGTTGATCTAAGGAGTAATGCTTTAGGGCCATAAAATAGAAATATTTTTTAGCTATGATATTTTGAGATGAGTGAATCCTCTCTGCAAAAGCATCAAAAATAAAACCAGACAAAATTTTCAATAACAAATATTTTGGGGCCATGGAAATTGAACAAATGCAGGCAATAATTGAAAGGTATTTATTCCTGAAAAATATAAAAGAATTGTGGGTAAGAGCTGTGGGCACATGTAGTGTTTTCCTCTCGGGCCTGCTCCCATGCTTCCCCTCACCCAGGTAGGGGAAAGATACAGCTTTATCATAGTAGCCCTAGTTGTGAACACAAGTAAGTTTGCTTCCTGGGGAGAAGACTCAACTTGGAGAAAAAAATATATTGCTTTACAAGGTACAAGTGGCAAAATCAGCAGAAAACAAGTGGGAAAACTAGAACTTTGATGCCCTTAGGTTCTTCTTCATCTACGTGATGAACATGGTGGACGAAGCAGAAGTTTAACGGCAATCTTAGAAGAGCAGTTCAGCAGCGCTCAAGAAGCTTTCCGTACATTTCTGACAGGGAAGCTACAAGGTATGCATATTCATGGAGATGATGAAAAGAATCTACTAGAGACTGAAAACCAAGGCATACCTGAGAATTTCTAGAACTCAGAATGTATTTCTGAATGTACACATAGACCGATTGGGAAGGAGGTTTGAAATGCTTTTGGATCTGAGGTTTAAACCTCTGTCCAGATCATTAGCTCATTGCTGAGCTATTACTGAGTCATGAGTGAACTCTAATAAGGCAGATTGTATGAGGAAGAGTAAATGTACTCAGTGGGATTAATGAAGAAGAGGTCATGAATTTGAGAGGGAGTTGGGGGGATCGGAAGAGTTGGAGGGGGAGGGGTATAATGATGTAAATACAGTAAGTAAAGTCTATATCAAAAGCTCTAGGCTGCTGGGGCTACAGGGAGACTTGGTCTCAAAAAGACCCAAGCAAAAATCCATTAATATGTTATATAAAATGTTATATAATATAACATGTTTTATATGTTATATAAAATGTTTACTTTTCAACAGAAATATGAGATTTACATAAAATAAGAAGGTAAAATTCATACTTAGGGAAATAAATGATCAATAGAAACTGAATGTAAGGCCAAGATTTTGAATTTAGCAGACAAAGAAATCAAAGCATCAACTCTAAATATGTTTGAGTTATTAAAAGAAATCAATTAAAAGAAACAAAAGAAAGTATGGTCACACTGACACATTGACTATAAAATCTCACAGGGAATAGGAACTACAACAAGAGAGCCAGATTGAAACCCTAGATTTGGAAAGTGCAATAAGTGAAGTGGAAAGTTTACTAGATGGTGATAACAGAAAATTTCAGAAGGTTGGGAAAACCATCAGGTTGCTTGAAGATAGAACAAAATAAATTAATTTTGAAAAAATAGAAGACTTTGTTTTAAATTTTTCATTTTTATTTTATGTGTATGAGTGTTTTGCTTGTATCTTAAGTGCATCATGTATGTACAATGCCTACAGAGGCCAGAAGAGGGTGCCAAACTCCCTGGAACTGGAGGATGGTTGTTAGATACCATGTGGAGTCTGGGAACCGAACTCAGGTCCTCTGAAACAGCAGTCAGTGTTCTTAACTATTGACCCATCTCACGATCCCCAAGGCTTTACTTCTCATCCATGCACTTACAATAGGAATTATGAGAGGAATGGAAGTGGGGGAAGGGGGATTTCTTTTTAAGAATTAATACCTATAAACTCCCCAAATTTCATGAAAAGCCTTAATCTGTATGCCCAGGAAGATTAATAAATCCCAAATAGGATAATATGAAAAATTTCACACCTGAACTCATGATGGACAAAGTCTTGAAGCAGCAAATGACTCATTATGAAAGTGGATTAACACTATGTCTAAGATCTGATGTCTCATAAAAATATCAAGTGTAGAAGGCAGTAGAAGAAATATCCAGTGTGGTTATAGGAAAAAAAAAAGTCTGTCAACCAAGATTATTATATCTAGGAAAACCATCATTCAAAAGGAAGAATGAAAGACTTTCCCATGAAGAAGCCTAAATGTGGAGCTTTAGACTGAGAGGAAATGAGAGCAAATGGTAATTGATTTCACAGGAAAGACCAAGGAGCAGCAGAATGCTATATGCGTAGGTGAAACCAAGACTGCCCATATCTAACTGTACATGAAACTCTGGCTTCCATATGGTCATTATCCTCTTAACTCAGTGGCCGTGATTGTCCACACCAGACCAGCACAAGATTGGACCCATTAACATCCCATCATAGAGGGGAGGGATATGTAAGAAATCAATTTTAAAAAGATCAAAAAATAGGATTGAGGCCTCCATGAGGATGTACAAATGGGGTGTGTGTACATTTTCTTCAATGGTGTAGCCACTGGAAAGTCACCCATGATCCTGTAGGTATCCCTCACACATGCTCCTGTAAGTGACCCTAAGTAAACTAATTGGATCACCAATTAGCCTTGGGTGAAATTGCTTCTCTTGTCTGTTGTTGAAACCCAATCTGGGGTGAATGATATTTGTTCATCTTCCCAGGAGAAGTTCACCCAACAACTCCCTCCCTCCCTCCCTCCTCTTTCTTTCTTTCTTTCTTTCTTTCTTTCTTTCTTTCTTTCTTTCTTTCTTTCTTTCTTTCTTTCTTCTGTCTTTCATTCATTCATATGTGTGTATATCTGTGTGACATGTATATGTATGCATGCTTACATGTGTGTACATATGTACTGGTGTGCATGTGTATATACATATGCATGTGTGCGTGTGCATGTGGAAGGCAGAGATTGATGTCAGGTATCTTTCTCAATCTCTCTGCCTTATATACTGAGGCATGCTCTCTTACTTGACTCACAGATTCATCTAGTGTAGCCAGGCAGCTTGCTCCAGGGAGCCACTGTCTCCACTGGGCTTACAAGTGGGCTGCCATGCTGCCTAGCATTTTCCTACATGGGTTCTGAGGATCTGAACTTCAGTTCTTAGAAGTTGTGAGGCAAGCACTTTACCTACTGAGCCATCTCCCCAACACTACTTCTTTTTTTTAAAGATTAATTGAAGCAATAATTATGTTATGTTTTGGTGGGTTTCTTATATTTACAGATATGATATATATAATGATCCAGCATTAAATTGATAGGACAAAGTGGATATATATTATAAGCAAAATTGCTGAAGATTTATCATAATTAAGCAAATTATGATCAATTGAGGGCATATATTGTAATCCTTAGAGAATTTTACATGTAATTTAAACACCAGCATAAGAAAAAGTAAGCTCCAGCTTCACATTTTCTATGAGCAAATCTTTTGCAGGTAAATGGATGGAACTAGAAACTGTTATACTAAGTGAAGTAACACAGACTCAGAAAAAGAATCGACATATGTTCTCCCTCATATGTGGATCCTAGAACCAAACCCTCATAAGTGAGGATGTATCCAGACATAACTACAGGGACCAGGATAATGGAAAGGAAACAGGGAGGTAAAGGAAAAGAAAGAACCTGAAAGAGAAGAACAGTAGGAAACAGGCCTTATTAAGGGATATATGGATAAAAATTGGGCTAGTTTAAGAGGGGGGGAAGGAAGGGTATACAAGGAACCTAGGAGGATAAGGGGAAAGAAGGAGCTCAAGAGAGGTAGGATCATAGGAGAAGTGTATTGGTAAGGGAGAAAGGGGGTAAATGGGGGCATCTTAAGTGGGAAAACTATGGTGGAGGGGTGAGACAATGTGAGAGATAAATAATGCCTAGCTAGTTTTGAAAACCAGAGGGAACCATATTACTCCTACAACCTACTGACAAATTATACATAGCAGATCAAGAAATTATGTCTAGGTAAGGTTTATCTGAGAACAGTTGGTCTTTGCCCAAGATTTATCTACGTGAAACCCAGTAATTAAAAGTACCAGACTGGTGGAACTTAACTTCTTGGGTGTTTAACAGACATACTTTGAGGCCTATAATAATTTGGTCAGGGGACATAAAGGACACTTTTTGCTCCTTGCCCTCCTAGGTCGACTAGTTCCAGGTGACTATGAGCATCTCTCAAAATGTCCTGTAATTGTGGTGGGTCACCTGTCCTCTTGATCAAGGAGGCTGAGGAGACCCCACCAGATGGACTTGAACTAGTGTCCAGTCTACAAAGAGGAGGGTCAACACAGAGGAATCACTTCCTCCATGCTTCCAAGCGAAGCCAACCATGGTCGAGCAGGACCTTTGACTTATCTTCACATAGGCAGAACTGGTAAAAAAAAGGAGCCGGGGGGGGGGCCCTCCCAAGCCCATGTGACCCCTGAGGAACAGATCCTCAAACGACCTTAAGAGTAAAAATAAATTGGTTTATCAGGGCCAACTGTATGGCCTTAAACATCCAAAAGGAAAGTATAACCAAATATTAAATGAGTCAACATAATTTCTTAAGAGTCCATATGCGTAGCTAAAGGTTACATAACAAGCAACAATGCCAGATAGGAGATACCTTCTTTTGAGTTGTTGGCCAGCGTAAACAAAGGGAATCCCAAATAGTAACCCAGCATAGAACTGGGAAAATGAACAGCAGACCCTAATCTTACCTAAAGGAGTATTGACAACTGATTGCTGCTAGAAGAGAAACAGCTGACCCTCCTAAAACAAAGACCTCTAGATAGGCTGAGTAGAGTCAACAGAAGGGCAAGTAGTGGGGAATGGCTGGGGTGCTGACAACACAGCAGACAGTAGCAGGGATATCAGAATATAAGGGCTCTAGTGGGGGGGAGGGAGGTTATGGGAGGGTGCCAACTATGAAGTGGGTGTACAGTCGAATAAGATGGTTTGGGATGTTCTGTGTGGTATACACACACACACAGACACACAAAATCAACAATTTAAAAAATGTATTATATTTGAGGAGGAAGCATGGAAATTTATGTCATGCTAATTAGTAGAGGTGATAAACATTACCACTGAAATCCACCTGATGACTTTATAGACATACACAGGTGCCAAGGGTCCAAGTGCAACCGATTATGACTAGTAATAATCAGGTACATACAGATTAGAGATGCATGCACCAAATTTCATGCTCAGATGCCGAGGAGCTCAGAAGGTGGGCGACTGTGACCAGTGATAGTCATGTATATAGAGATTTGAAATGCATGTGAAAACGTCTCACTGTCAATTGCTTTGGAATGAATTCTTTTGTATGAAAAAGAAATAATAATGTTTAAAAAATAATAATTAGTAGATGTGAAAAACATTACCGCTGAAATCTACCTGATGACATTATATCCATGCTCAGATGCCAAGGAACTCAGAAAGTAACCGACTGTCATTAGTAATAATCATATATATAGAGATTAGAAACGCATGTGCAAACATCTTAACATCAGTTGCATTGAAAATGAATTTTTCTGTATGAAACTGTGTATTTTAATAATGAAATGGAGATCTTTTATAAAGGTTAAAACCTCATTCAATTTTATGTCTTATAGGGTTTATACTGAGTACAACATTGTATAACTGTAACAATTCAACTGTAAAACTAAAAATTTACAGCCAATTTAGAAAAAGATACATCTTAGCTCAGAAAATTGTTATTGAATATATCAATGCTGTTGTAATGAAATGCTTCTTCTAAGTAAGTGGTTATTAAATAAACAATTAACTGGGAAAAAATCCAGACTGGGTTGGAGATATGGCTCAGTGGTTAAAAACACTGGTTGCTCTTGCAGAGGACCCGGGTTCAATTCCCAGCACCCACATAGTAGCTAACAATCATCTGTAACTCCAGTTCCAGGGAATCCAATACCCTCTTCTGACCTCTGCAGGCATTGCATGACATGGGTGCACTTGCATACATGCAGGCAATACACTCATGCATATAAAATAAAAATAAATAATATTAAAAAATCCAAACTGATCTCAGTAAATGGATGGAAAAGTAAACAGCAGGAAAGAACTAGACTGCTTTATTAATAGAAAATACAAGAGAAGTTTTTCATGACTTAAAGACAAAAATGATACTAAAGGAAAATTTCCTGGGACTGGAGAGATGGCTCAACAGTTACGAGCACTGACTGCTCTTCCAGAGGACCTGGGTTCAGCTCCCAGGACTGACATGGTAGCTCTCAGCTTCCTGCACACACGTGGTGCACATACATACACTCAGGAAGGTACATACATACATAAATTTAAATAAATACATTTTTGACAGGGTTTCCGTGTAGTTCCAGCTGGTCTGTAACTCACTGTGTAGACCAGGTTGACCTTGATCCACCTGCCTCTGCCTTCTGAGTGCTGGGGCACCATGTGCCACTATGCCTGACTTAAATCAATAAATTTAAAAAGAGAAAAATTTTCTGATAATAAACTTTTCAATACATTAGGAAGATGAGTCATTCTAAAGGTACAAATAGCTAAAATAAGAGCCCCAAATTCTGACAGAATTAAAGAATAGACCATTCAATATTGTCGTACTTGGGGTTCCATTATTCTTATCTTAGTAATTGACAAAAACCTGGACAGAATACCAGCAAGTATTCAGAACTTGAGTAGTGCTATTGACCAATTTGATGTAAATGGCATATAGAATGTATACCACAATGATAGAGTATATCTTCTTTTAAACTGCACATGGGACATTCTTTATAAGATGGGGCATAAAGCAATTCTTACTGTATGTTTTCTGACTCTGATAATGAAACGGGAGGAAGGAAACTCAACAGGAAGCAATTAAGGATGTTCCAAATATTTGAAATTTCAACAGCATTCTTATGGAAAAATATGCCGAGATGAAAATATCAAGTAAGTTCGAAAATATGCTTAATTGAATGAAAATGAAAACCAAGCTTCTCAAAACTTAAAGATACAGCAAAAGCAATGCTTAGATGGGAAACATAACTTTAAGAGCTTGTATTCATTATGAGAGTGAGCTAAAGCTATGATCGCAGTGTCACCTAAGACGGTAGATACAGAACAGCAAATCAAACCCCATGTAGGGTACCAGAGGAAGGAAATAAAGAACACAAATAAATGAAGTGGAAATAAGGAGAAATAGCTAAACTTCACAACATCCAAAAGTTGGCTCATTTAAAAGATCAATGAATTCATAAACATTTAACTCCACTAACAAAGGGAGGGAGGGAAGGAGGAAGGGGGAGAGAGGGAGAGAGAGGAGCGAACTAAGGATGAAAGAAAAACCAGTACCACACATGCACAGAAATTAAAAGGACTATACAGGACACTATGAGCACCTCAATGCTAACAAACTAGGCAATGTATACGAAAATAGTATTCTGGAAGAATAAAAATTGCCATTGTCTGAAGAAGAAATAGAAATCTGAATGGAGTTGAAATACATAGAAATCAAATTAGTAGATAAAACTCTTGTACAATGGAGAACCCGGATCTAGGTGGCATCAATAGTCATTTTATCAAGCATCCAGAGAAGAAATACTATCAATCCTATATAGAGATTTCAGGTTAAAAGGGAATATTCCCATCTTGTCAGCATTAGCATAATGTCAAAGCCAGACAAAGTTACACAGGAAGTGTAGCTACAGAACATTCTTCCTAATGAATTTGGATGCACATTAAAAACATGAAAACATTTGGAAAAGGCAAGTTAAAACCATGAAGAAGGACTGGTGAGATGGTTTAGACAGTAAAGGGGCTTGCGGTGCAAGCCTTACATCATGAGTTTGATTTCCCAGCCCCACAGTGGAAGAAGAAAGTCAACCCTTAAGTGTTGTCCTCTGACCTCCACATGCATGCTGTGGCACAGGCATGCCCACATTTCAACACACACACACACACACACACACACACACACACACACAAACAGAACAATAATAAAATTAAAAATTAATAAGCAACACCAAGTGTGGTGGTACATGCCTTTAATCCCAGAACTGGGGAGGCAGAAGCAGGTGGATCTCTGTGAGATTGAGGCCACCCTGGCCTACATAGTGAGTTCCAGGCCAGCTAGGATTATATAGTGAGATCCTATTTCCAAAAACAATAATGATGAAATATCACTAAAGACCCACTGGAGAAGCTACTATTAACAGGTCTGACAGTATGCTGGTAAGAATAGGAACAGGCAAGAATTCTTATACAATGCTTACGAGAATACAAAATGTCATATCTACTTTGAGAAACACTTTCAGTATCATTAACTTCTCTTAACTTTTTGACAATTACACAATTATTTACCATCCTACCCAAAGTTTCTAATCCTCAGTATCAGATTTAAAAAGGTTTTTTTTTTTTTTTGTGGTCTTTTTGAGACAGGGTCTCCTTGTAGCCCCAGCTGGCCTGGAACTTACTATGTATACCAGGTTGGCATTGAACTCACAGAGATCTGCCTGCCTCTGCCTACCGAGTGCTGGGACTAAAGGTGTGCGCCACCATGCCCAGCCTTAAAAAGTTTTATATGTATATGTGTCTGTGTGAGTGTATGCCACATGTATGTAAGTGTGTACAGAGGGCAGTAGAGGGTGCCAGAGTCTCTGGAACTGGAGTTACAGGTGGTTGTGAGCCACTGGGAAACCCAGATCCTCTGGAAGAGCACCAAGCACTCTTAACCATTGACCCATCTCTCTAGCCCTGACAGGAGTGAATCTTAACACCACAATTGGCCATTATGCAAAAAACAACATACAAAACAGTATATATTGCATAATTCCAGTTATATATGATTTTAAGAAGAAAAACAATAGTACATGGTTACTTGGGGCCAGAGTAAGGAGAAAAGACTGATTATATATGGTGGGAGTGAACCTATGGAATTGGGGAAATTCTCTAAATCCATACTGAAGTGATGTTTCCATTATTGTACAAATTTACCAAAAATCCCCTTTTCCCCAAACCCATTTTCTCTCTCTCTCTCTTGCTCTGACAGGATTTCATCAGGGTTTCATGTAGCACAGCTCATGCTGGCCTTGAAATTGCTGTGTAGCCCAGTGAGAATGATCTTGATGTTTTGATCCTCCTGCCTCCACCTCCGAAGTGCTGGGATTATAGGTGTGCACATTGTGTGTGTGTGTGTGTGTGTGTATGTGTGTGTGTGTGTGTATGTGTGTGTGTATTTCTAATGATGGAATATTATACCTCAAACCCGTTTTTAAAAGTTTCACATGAAAAGTTTATCTGATGTTAATTATATGATAAGGAAGTTAAAAATTAAAATAATAATCCAAGCTTCTATGATCACTCCAATTAATTAATGTATCTCTGAGATAGACTTTTACTATGTAGCTCATGCTGGTCTGGAGCTCACAATTCTTCCTGTCCCAGTTCCCCTAAGTGCCAGAGGTACAGGTGTGTAACATTGCTCTGGGCTTATGTAGGTTTTGGTTTTGTTGTTGTTATGGTTGCTTACTTGTTCATTGGCAAATTCAATGTGTTCTTTTATCTCCAACTTGAATAGCTAGTTTCCGCAGCCGTGTCTGATATTGGCTTCAATTAAACTATAATGTTCACATTTTTGTGATTTATTACAGTATTCATAGCAATTACTATCTAATATATGATAGAAGCTTAAAAATTTCCTTTTGGATTTGAATTTTAAATGAAATAAGGATATCTTGAAATCCTACACAGTCATATGCTACATGGGAAGGTATCAGTCAGACTGCATATGGGGCAGTGGTCTCATCAGATTATAACTGAGCTGAAAAATCCCTAATGATGTCATCGCTGTTGCTGTGACAAGCGTCAGTGCATCGCTTACATGTGTATGGTGTTGTTGTTGATGGAAACAAATGCTGTGTTACCAGTCGCACAAAAGGACAGCACATAAATCATGTTCATAATACTGTCTGATAATGACCACAGATTATTAGGTCAGTGGTGTTTAGATTTGCTGTACCATACTTCTAGCTTTAGAGTAAATTCTTTCTACGAAAAACTAGTCTACCATGAAAGAGTGCGATGTTACCTCAGCAGCAGCCTCAAATATGTCAAGATTATCCTGTCCCTAGATTGCATCAAGAGATCACATCAATTGAGGAACCTAGTTAATGTAGGTCTGTACAGATGTATGCCTGATGTTTTCATGTCCTCTGTTAGGTGACCCATGTCTTTAGGGGGATGTCTTGATTGTTAATTGATGTAGGAGGGTCCAGCCCACTGTGGGCAGCACCATTCCCTGGGTAGGTATAAGAAAGATAGCTGAGGACGACTTAGTGGAAGAGCTACGAAGCAGTGTTGAGAAATGATTTCTGCTTCATGTTCCTATTTGAATTCCTGCCTGACTCCCTCAGTGCTGGACTATGATCTGAAAATGTAAGCCAAATGAACAGAACAAAACTAGATCACCATGCAAGTATATAGACCCTTAGAAAGCCCTGCAGCTGTCCACCGCCCTCTGTCAAGTTCCAGTAGCCCCAAGGATCCCTCCTATAGTTTCCATGCTGATACCCTCAGACTTTTTCTGGGCAGAGTAGCTTCTATAACTTGGGCTTTTTTCACTTTTGCAAGTATAGAAGACTGGCCCTGTGCTGTGCTGTGCTTTGCTGTGAGCAAGGGCCTTGCATCTGTTTAGTCAAACCATTGGCCCTGGCAAGGTGGCAACGATGAGGAACAGTGTTGGGCTGTGCATCTCTCTGCTGGTGTTATCCATCACAGTCATGTACTTGGGGCCACACCAAGGACCGCAGGATGATGTTTTTGAGGTGGTCTCAGATGCCTTTCTACCAGGAAGTTAAGTGTGTTGTGTTAACTGTATCCCAAGGCAGTACTGCTTGGGCCTCAAGTGTTAAAGTTTTGAGCATTTTTTTTCAATTTGTCTTCACAGTTTTCTTTCTACATAGGATCCATCAGGACAGGCTAGTTCTCTTGGTCCCAACCCTGTAGTTCTCAGCACCCCTGATCTCCTCTGCCTTCAAGGGTCAGTGTTGGCATTCTTGTCTTCTTCCCTTCCAATCAGGACGTTAGCCATCCTCAGAACAAGATTTTTATCTGGCTACTCAGTCAGTTTGACAAACACACCTAGACATGCCTAAACATAGTAACAGATGATGGCTCAATATTTATCTTTACTATATTTGGAACTTTGTCACTGTTATTAAGAAATATTAATATGCACCTTAAACAATATACACATTTAAAGTTTTTTATTTTTATTTTATGTGCATGAGTGTTTTGCTTGCATGCATGTAAGTACACCATGTGCATGCAGTGCTCACAGAGGCCAGAAAAGGGGTGTTGGAGCCCTTGGATCTCGAGTTACAGACAGTTGTGAGCTGCCTTGTGGGTGCTGGGAATAAAATCTAGGTCCTCTTCAAGAGTAGCCAGTGCTCTTAACTGCTGAACTATCTCTCTAGTCCCAACAATGGACACACACAAAATGCTTGGACACACTATTTCCTTTATATTTTGTAAGAATTTTCTTTATGTAACTCACTTATAATGTTGATAAAAGCGTTTCTTTCCTATTTTAGATGGTATTCAAAGGAGATAATGGATAGGCCATGTGTCCCAGTGAGGGGTGGATTTTGCATAATAACCATGACTCTGAGTCTGATCTTCCTCAGAAGCTCACCCTATGGCATGTGTACATACTTTGCTGCGTCGCTAGTTGCTAACGGTCTCCTAAAATCTCTTGTCCTTTTGTTTCTTACTAACTAAATAAATCCTTGAAGGCTGGGAGGGAGTGTAGCTTGGTGATAGAGTGAATGCTTATAAGGCCCTATGTTAATTCCAGTACCATCAAAAGAATGTATGCACATATATACACATATACATTATACATACAGACAGACACAGACACTGACACACACACACACACACGCACACACATCTATATGAGCTCAGCTAAAAACTTCATTTCCCAGCCTTCCTTCGAGCTTGGAATGACCAATGAGATATAAGTGTAATTGTTTGCAAGACTTAGAAAGGCTCCATAAAAACAAGGAGATAAATAATCTTTTAACTCTTCCTTTTTCATGGGGATGCAGCCATGGGAATCCCTTAGCAACACAGGAACTGAATAAATGCTCACAATGGATGCTCTGCTTTGAAAGATAGGGTGTCACAAACCTGGACTCTGGGGACTTGGAGGACAGACTATGGTGTGTGGTCTGCCCACACAGGTCTTCTTCCTAGGGTTAGTGGAGAAATGGACTGCTGTTGTTTAAGGCATTGGGTTTTCTCCTCTATACAGTCAAGAGTTATTACCAAAGAATACACCTGCTAAGCATAAGTAGGTGATGAACTTCTCTGGTATCAGGAGAACAAAGCCTCTGATGATTATCGATTCAGGCATGAGACTCATTAAGGAATGACATTCAGATGAGCAGCTGTTAAGCATTTTTATCTGAAGAGTTTCAAATATTAGTTAAAAATAAATGTTTATGTTTATGAGTCACAGAATTAAATGGCTCTGAGATGAAGCTGGGCTAAATATCAAACCTCTGAGATTGGAGTCAGAGAGGACGATTCCGTTTCCTATGCTGTGTCTCCAGGGAGCCTCACCGAAGATTGTGCTAAATAAACCCCAGTTCTTGTCCACAAACTGGATTCCACAGTGCCATATGTCAAGTGTAATAATGGCTTTAATTCCTCTGATTCTAAAAGAGAGCCATCTATTTATTAAACAACAATCCACATAACAAGAAATTCAAACATTGCAATTGGATCAGATGGTATCTTCAAGCCAGTAAAACCTCAATCTATTCTTTCCTAATGGCTTGTAATTAAGAGGTGTGTGTGTATGTGTGTGTGTGTGTGTGTGTTTGTGCATGTGTGTAATAGAGTGCTTAGTGTATTTTATCCTATTAATTGATAAATTTTTATGTGGTAGTAACAAGTTTTTATAACTAGATTATTAGTTCCCAGAAGACAAAAGCTGTATCAAATGTTTCAGCTCAAACCACTGACTTATAACAATCATGAACATAATATGTCACAATTAAGACACAATTAAGATTAAGCATTTTCATGTGATCTCTTGGGACATTTTGGAATTCAGGTGTGGTAGACTTTGGAGCAGCCAAAGTCAAGTCATCTACTTGGCCTTGGGTGCCCTGATGATTCTTCCCAGCAGGTCACATTCAAGTTCACACAGGAGTGGAAGACTCTCTTAGGAGAAAACCACCCACTGTCTGACCACACCATCTTCTTATGGAGGCCCAAACATATAAAGTCACGTGTTCCATGGGGCGACTCCAGTGGCAGCAAAGGACAGCAGGACAATCGAGAATAAATTTCCCACAGTGCAGAGTTGAGTCTGTGATAGAGAATTGACTTTGACATTTAGAAATAAGTGATTAGAGAGGAGTGATGGCTCTGGGAAAGACTGTAGACTGGACACAAGATTCATTACGGCTCAGGGTATTAGCTTCTCAGGGCTGCGGAAAAAAATTACCACCAGCTTGGTGGCTTAAAACAGCAGAATGTATTTTTGAGACCTTAAATCTGAACTGAAATCATGGTATTGCAGACGGCCACAGTCCCTCTGAGAGCTGTTGGTGCTCTCTGCAGCTTCGAGTAGTTCCTGGTGCCAGCACAACTCCAACCTCCGTTCTCTTATCACAGGGCTTTTCACTCGTTTCTTTGTCTCTGTCCCCTTCTCAAGAAAGAATTTGTCATTGGATTTAAGGCCCCTGCTAAACCAAGATGTTCTTGTGCCAAGATATTGAAATACATTAGCAAAGATTCTTCTTACTAAATAAGGTCACATTTACAGGTTCTTGGTCGATGTATCTTTTGGGAGGCCAGTGTTCAATCCATTATAATCCACCCTCTGTCTGGTTCCTCTCAAGTTCGTTTCACCTGCTAGACACATTCATCCCATCCCAATGTTATGTCCCCCAAAGCCTTAACCCATTAAGTGCCAAGTCTTAGCCCCCAAATTTCATTATCTAAATCACAGGTATAGCTGAGACGCTAGGCAGGATTTGTCCTGAGGCAAAATTTATTTCTGTATGTTAGCCTCTGAACTCAGAAAACTCTCTCAAAATACAATTGTTGGATGGGTACAGTCAATATAGGTGTCTCCAGAATGAAAAAAACTGGAAGGCACGAAGTGGTCACTAGTGCCAAGCAAGTTCCAAGAATCTTCTGTCACACTATGTGTCCCGAGGCAGCTCCGCTGCGTTCTGTGCTCTGGGCAATGGCTCCATTTCCTCAGCCTGCTGGTCAGCAGCAGCTTCGTCCCATGAACCATTGTTTTTCTTCCTTTCTTTTTCTTTTACATACAACTTTTTTTGACACCAACTGATTCTATGTACTCATTCCTTGCCTGTAAAATTTTGTTCAGTTTCAGTCTATTTCAGTCTAAACTGGTGCTATTTCTGCTGGTATAAGTGTTCTTCAATGTCATGTGTGACCTTAGTTATGGGGATGTACACCATCAGCCAAGGGCGTTCCCTAGAGATGCTTCCTGGATGACCTAATCTTTACTCTTTGAGTCTGATAAGGTGGGTTATTGGACCCCCAAGCCACAAACTTAATTTCCAAGCTCTGTTTTTCCAAAATAGAACTCAGTTCATCCCATGTCTGCCACTCTTAATAAGGATGACATTCCTTTGATTTCCAATAACATGTTGCTCACTCCTGAGACTTTGGCGAGAGCACCTCTAGCACCTACAGTTTTGCCAGCTGTCTCTGCTAAGTCCTTTAGATCTTCGATCAAACACTTCAGAAACGTTCAGTCTCCAACCCAATTCCAAAGTCACTGCTTCACTTTATGTATACATTATGATAATGTTCTTCTTCCCAATTCAAAATTACCTACTTTAATCAAAGTTTGACCAGAGAAACAGAACCAATAGGAAATCTCCCTCTCTCCCCCTCCCACACCTCTTGACTTATGTGATTCTGGGGCAAGTTCAAGATCTATAGGGTTTCATCAGCAGTTGAAGATGCTTTCTACAAGTAGATTTTCTTCTTTCTCAGGGAAACACTTCACTTCTTCCACCCCCTGCTTAAAATAGTTTGACACACAATTTACCTGCCACATAACTTACTCATATAAGGTCCACAGTTCAGTAGTTTGAGGAACTATGACCACGTGAAGACTACTCTTCATTGTCAACATGACTGAATTTCGAATCAGCTAGGAGATGGTGTGGCATAGCTATGGTGTATCTGTGGGGTGTTTCTAGAGAAGATTAGCTGAGGGGAGAGGGGGACCCACCCTGAATGTGAGTAATACTACACCATGGACTTGAAACCTGGAGAGAACAAAAGAGGGAGAGAAAGCTGGTTATAGGCCTACGGTCCCCTTTCTTGGCTTACTTGACTCCTCAGGACATGAGCTGCTCTCATCTGTCATGTTCTCGTCACCATGAGGGACTTAACCCTATGAAACTGTGAGCCAAAATAAACCCTTTCTCCTTTAAGTTGTTTCTGTCACAACAGGAAAAGTAATGAATACACAACATATTCAAGTTTCCAATATTTTTATCACCACAAGAAGAACTCCTGCCTTCTTCAGCGCTCCTTTACCATCTCCCCAAGCCCATGTCCTCCAGCCAGTCCCAAAGAACACTAATCTTGATTTCTCTGTGGTTTCTTTTAGGGTACCATAATTCATGATAAGAAACATCTTATCTCTCAATTCAGAACTTGGAGAGACATCCTTATTCGATTAATATTAAGTGTAATAGACTTTCTTTTCTCAATTTCTTTTCAATTAACTGCCTCCTTTTCTAACCCTCCATTACTCTTTAAGCCTGTCTCCAAGAAGGCCTTTCTACCTGTGGTCAGATTCAGCATTGAGTGAATCCTTCATGTTGTTGGTCAAATGAGTTTTCTAGATCTTATCACAGTGACCCAACCAACTGCTTTTGTTTATAAACCGTCTTTAAGCTGTTTATCACCTAGAAGACAAATTCTATTCTCTATAACTTAGGATGTAATAAATAAGTCTCCATACAGAGCCCATCACTCTATCCACTTTTAGCATCATGCCCCCACCTTCATAGTGGGTCCTTAGCACAAGCTTCTCCACTCCAGCCACACCCACATACTTGCATTTACATAAAGTTATCATATTTGCTTTGGCTCTTCCAACATTTTGAATGCTCTCCTTTCCTTACTACATGTTTTTTTTTCTTCTTTGTCCATTTAGTATTAAAAACATAAAGGAAATAAAGGGAGGAAAGAGCCTTTAAAGAAGGTTGAAGAAAATTACACGTGGGAAAATTTGAAGGACAGTTACATATACTGAATAGCTTTAGGAAATTACATGGTTGCTAAAAAAATTATTGTGATGAAAGTATAGAACTGTTTCCTGAGTGCTGTCCTCTGATCTCCACATGTGTGCTGTGGCACACAGGCACCTTCACCAACACACACACACACATACACACACACATACATGCAAAATAATAAATACATAATTTCTTAAAAATAATGAAGAAGCCAGGGAGTAGAGAGATGACTTAGGTTAAGAGCACTGGCTGCTCTTGAAAAGGACCTGGGTTTTGTTTCCAGCACCCATGTGGCTGCTAACAATCATTTGTAACTCCAGTTCCAGGGGATCCAAACGCCCTCTTCTAACATCTGTGGGCATTGCACAACGCAGGTGCACTTACATACACGCAGGCATAACACTCATACACATAAAATTATAACTAAAATATTTAAAAAATAAAAATAAAGAAACCAGTAAGAAAATATTCCCTTGGCACTGTAAACAGTTATTAAATTTGACCAATATAGTAGGATAGTCTCATACACAAAGATATACAGGCACTTTATAATGCCCTGAATAGTTCATTACATTTAAAAATACTTTATTATTTTTATTTTATGTATATTACCTGCATGATTAAAAGTACCCCCATGTCATGCAATGCCCGTGGACCTCCAAAGAGAGCATCGAATCCGCTGGAACTGGAGTTAGGGACAGTTGTTAGCCACTATGTGGGTGCTGGGGATCAAATCCGGGTCTTCTACAAGAGCAACCTTGCTCTTAACCGCTGAGCCATCTCTCCAGCCCCAATTTATTACATGTTGATAAACTTGAGTTGTACTCCTGACAGAAGTAATGTGTGTATGTGTATATATAATTATATATGGATTATGAAGATTTTTTCTAAATAGTGATGTGTACTTTAATTCCAAATCCAGTTATTCATGACTTTCTTGCCTATGGAAACCATTTATGTTGTCACAGGACCTGTGATGAGTGAGTATAATCATATCTGCATATTATGACAGTCCTGGCCTTTAATAAGTGCACCTCTGGATTTCTGCATAGTTTGCATCCATTAAAACCCCAAACTAAGTTATTAAACTTTAAAGATGCCTAGGGAAAAAATAGCACACAATGGCTCTATGAAGACAGTGCATGCATTTATGTGTGCATGAGTGTATGTGCACTACGTGCCTCTACATGTAATTGTCCACACATACACAGCACATTTTTTTCTTGGTGTCATTTTAAGTCCAGTGTGTTTGCCTGGTATTGAGTGGAATGTAGTTAAAGCTTGTCGTAATCTTTTAGACTAGACACTTAACACCATTCAACACTGTTACTAAGTCATCTCTTGCCTGTTTATTGTCAAAGAAATGTGTAATTCTTTCTTCATTTCTCTTCATTCTATCTTCCCAGTGGAAATCCTTCCATTCTAAGGGATGCTGTCAAATGGTGGCAGGCTTTGCGCTACCAAAATGGGGTTCCCTGCTTCATCGCACTGAAGGTAGACGTGAGTGGGAGGATTTTTTTCCCCAGGGTTTTCAACGCGATGCTTGTATTTATCTGGATATTAAAATGCTTGTGGCAATAATCACACCATTTTCCATGTCAGATGTCTTCGAGGAATTTTAAAAACACAAAATTCTTTGAATAATACAGCGAGAACTGGTTGCTGTGCAGTTTCAGAAAACGGCAAACCTAAAAATCCTTTTAAAAAAGAGTTATTTTTAATCATGTGTATGTGTGTATGTCTGTGTATATGTATGTGCATGTGATTACAGGTACCCATAGAGACCAGACGCATCTGATCCTTTGGAGCTCGAGTTACAGGCAACTTGATGTGGGTGCTGGGACTCGAACTTGGGTCCTCTGGAAGAGCGGTATGTGCTCTTAACCATTGAGCTGTCTCTCTAGCTCCAAACATAAAAATTCTTAAAATCCTGGCTTTCTAAAAATTTTTTGAAAAGTGGCCCCCGGTTTCGACAGTGTGCAGGATGTGACATTCACTGGTAAGCAAGCCAGAATGAAGGCCCTATTATCCTGTAAGATTACATACCCTTGCTTGTCAAGAACATTTTTATTATACAGATGTACTTGTGTATTTTTTTATATCTTTGATTACTATTAATGTTAGGAGTACTTTACCCCTAAGATTTAAGTTTCAGTGCTACTTGCTAAAAAGGGAGATATTCATTATGAAAGGAAGATTCTCTTAAATCTCTGTTGTGATGAATAGACCTCAACCCAAGTTCTGCATGATGACTGTAAACCAGAAAGAAGAAAGAAAGATCCTGTACCCTGTGTGGCTTGTCAAGAATCAGTCTATGGTGTATGTGTTTGAATTTTATCTCTATGGATATGTAACAAAGGTATGGTGAAGAGGAAGCATGGATTGGCCTCATGTGCTGGAGCCTAGATCTCAGTTGGGGAGGTGAAAGCCCTGAACTTGTCCATTAGAAGGAGGAGGGGATGGGGAGATGGCTCAGTAAAATGCTTGCCTTGCAATCATGAGGACCCAAGTTCAGTTTCCAGAACTCCTGCAAAGCACACAGGCATGAAGGTATGTGTTTATAATTTCAGTGCTGGGAAGACAGAGGCAGGCCAGTGAGCCCAATGGCAAGCCCTAGGCTACCGACAGATGCTGTCTAGGAAATAATGTGGATGATGCCTGAAGAACAACCCCTGAGGTTGTCCTCCACACACACTTACACTCGTGTGTGTACACACAGACACACACGCATGCACGCACGCACACAGACACACACTCACTCAAAGCTGAGATGTTCCTGGATGGGAACTGAGGAACAGAGGAAGACCATGGTGGTCAATTTTGATTTTCCACTGGATTAAATTAAGAAATACCTAGGGCATTAGTGAGGCACACCTTTGGGTGTGCTTTGAGGGAGACTCACTTGAGGATCACCTGAGACCTACCCTAAGTGTGGGTGACACCATCCCATGGACTGGCATCTGAGACTCACTGAAAAGAACAGAGGGAGAAAAGCTTCTGAGCGTCAACGTCCCTCTTTCTGTGCTTCCTGTGAACCAATATAACTCATTCCTCTCTTTGTCAGATATTTCATCTCAGGGACTGAAAAGTAACTAATACAAAGAAGAAGAGAAAGATGAACAATTGTGTGTTATCATATACCTGGACCAACCCAGTTTTATGCTAGCTATGCGTAATCAATCGTTACACATTTTCTCCTATGTTTACATCTCAGAGACTTTGTAAAGAGAATGGCTACTATGTTAGTTTTCCGTAGCTGTGATCAGAAGACCCAAGAGAACAACTTAAAGGGGAAGAATAATTTATTTGGGTTCATAGTTTCAGAGACTTCAATTTGCAATAGTTTCATTAAATTTTGGACATGGTAAGTCAGAAATCATTTTAGCAGGAGTGTGTGTGTGTGTGTGTGTGTGTGTGTGTGTGTGTGTGTGTGTATGTGTGTGTGTGTGTAAGGGGGGTATGTTTCTCCACTTCATGGCAGAGAAAGCGGAAAGGACTAGGGGGCAGGTATAGTCTACAAAGCTACACCCTAAGTGACACACTTCCTTCAGGTCATCTCCACCTCCCAAAGTTTCCAACACCTCCCAAAATAGTGCCGCCAGCTGAAGACCAAGGGTTCAACATGTGAACCTGTGGGGGACATTTCACATTCAAAGCATAACAGTTTTTCATGGAAGGGTGTACGTTTGAGAAATGGCTAGAAGCTCATGTGTGCATTATTGTGCTCCCAAGTAGAATATTGAAGAAGTTGACATAAACATCAAGCAAGTGAAACCCGACATACAAATCTACTTCCTTTGAATACAAAATACTCTATGCTCAAACCTGTTAGTAAAGCAGCTTTTACCCTCCTATTCCATTTGAATGCCATGCAATACTCTGCACGTAGTTAGTGCCATCAAACTATTGAGGCTTTCCTTTTGCTCATCTAAAAGAAGTTTAAAAAGAAAACGACCCCTCTCCTGCCTCTACTCTTGTACTGCCCACTCTTAACTAGAAGCTTCCTGCTACTGTTCCTACTGCTGATGAGTTTCCTCTCAGGGAACATTTACTTAATAGTATAGGAACATCTTTTCATACATCTAGGGGAATGGTAATAACCCATCCAATTGTCCCACTTTTTAAGATCTGGAAAGATTTTTAAACCATGCTGATCAATAAGAGTGATATTCTTCCAGATTTACAAACAATCCAGTTAGTATTTTTGTGAAATATGTATTTATGGGTAAGAATTTCTTATAGCCCATCATAATGAATAGGACTTTTTTGAGGATGCACATAATATTTAGAACAATCAAGTATTTCAAAGGCCATTCCGGTTTACCCTAGACTACTTCTCCTTTGTCTTCCACAAACCTCATGTGACTTGACTGAAGTATGCAAGACATGAGGAAACAAATTAGAGAGAGAAAAATCATCCAGCTGCCCTATAGCTTTCAGGACTAAACATTAAAGATCTTTATTTCTTATGTCAAAGGTAGGCATTATATATTAGGGAAAATAATATTGAGCTCTATGCATTTCACCTGACAGCCTTTTATTTTTGTAATTTTTTTGAGCATTTCATACATGTATACAATGAAATATGACCATTTCCACTCCAATCCATCCACCTCCCCTGGATTTCCCTAAGCACATATCCCTCCCAACTTCATGTCCTGTTTAAAAAATAACCCACTAAGTCCATTTAGTGCTACCTATACGTACATGTGTGTAGGGCCATCCACTGGAGCATGGACAACCTACCAATGACTACACCACCAAAGAAGAATGGTTCTCCCTCTCCCAACAGCTATGAACTGCCAGTAGCTCCTTAGGAAAGAGTCCGGCCTTGTGCTCCTCCCCCACCTCTGCTGGAATTTTGGTTGGTTTGATCTTGTGCAGGTCTTGTGCAGGTAACCACAGCTGCTATGTGTTCATTACTGGCAGTCTGAGAGTGAGAGTGAGAACGAGAGAATGCTGTACGGAGAATGGAACCCAGGGTCTTGTGCATGCTCGGCAAATGTCATACTGCTGAGGCACATCTGCCAGACACTCCGACAGGTACAGCACGGGGGGCGGGGGCAGGACCAGCCTGGGTCCCTCTCTTGGGGGCTGAGCAGGATGGTGAGTGTCGGCGACTCAAAAACCACACCGAGTCGGGAGTCTTGTCGAGGCAGGAACTCACTTTATTGCAACAGGCATCAACTTATATAGTCAAAGCAAAAGGGGTGTGGAAAGGGGGGTGGGTATAGGAATGTGTCATCTGGGGTGATGACTGTGGGCCACTGGGAATTTACCACGCCAGCTGTTACTGGGCAGAGGTAGTCTGAAATCGGGCCCTGCTGAGTCACCTCCACGAGGAAGTGACCAGCCAGAGACAGGTCTTAGTCAGGCTCAGGAAGTTACATTAGGCCTTATTTTTCTTTATGCCGCAAGTATGAGGGTCCCGAAGGCCCAACATACATCCATAGCCCAAGAGTTGTTATTAGTTCCACCTCTCTGAGGAGTAGAGAGGAAGCAATGTGCTGATGTATTTCTAGGTGGGATGAGTACCTTGGAAGCTGAAGGTCACAGAGTCAGAAAACTGTTCCTTTGATTAAAAGCAATTCATCTTTCCATCTGACTGGTGCTCTGAGCACAGCAGGGCCAAGGTGCTTAGGCCCCTAGTTAGGAATGTCAAGAGAGCTAATGGACTAGGAAGACACTTGCACCATTGGGCAAGAATTGGAAGTTCCTAGGTGAAGCTGTAATTGATAACCTGAACATTATGTTTGCACTTTTTCTCAATAAAGCAAGAAGGGATCAAGTACCAGTTTGTCCTGGTTTGTTTCTCCATTGCTGTGACAAAACACTCTGACCACTACCAACTTGGGGAGGAAAGGGTTTATTCAGCTTACATCTCCCAGGTTGCACACAGTTCATCAGGAAGCCCAAGGTAGGAACTCAGGGCAGGAACCTGGAGGCAGGAGCTGGAGCACAGGCCATGGAGGAACTCTGCTTACTGACTTGCTCCCCTGGCCCCTGCTCAGCCTGCTTTCTTATGCAACACAGGCCCACCTGCCCAAGGGTGGTACCACCCACAGTGGGCTGGGTCCTCCCACATCACTCATCAAGAAGATGCCCCACAGACATGGCCACAGGCCAGTCCAATAGAGGCAATCCCCCAATTGAGGCTCCCTCAACCCAGGTGTGTCAAGTTGACACTAAAGCTATCCAGCACACAGTTGTTTCAAAGGAGCTGATTAAAATAACAAACAGCAGGCTGTTGAATTCTTTTCTTTTTGGTGCTTCTCTGGGGCCACTGTATGGTTTTCTTGTACCAAGGACATTTAAATAATATTTTTATTGAGTTTTTGTGCATTTAATATAATAGTCTTAATCAAATTTAGACCCCCTTCCCCATCTGTGCCCCTCCACAGCACCCCCAACTGGATTTCATGCATTCTTTCCTATATGTTAAGTCCTATCCAGTCAAACATTTGTACCCAGATGTCCCTTGGTGCAAGTTCATCCACTGGAGTCTAATTAGTCTATCTAGAGTCACTCCCTTAAAGAAGATATACTCTCCCTCACCCAGCAGTAATCAGTTACCAATAGTTCTTGGACAAAGGCTGGGGCCTGCTCTCCTGTGCTGGGTTTTTGTCCGATTGAGTTGGCATGGGTTTTATGCATGTTGTCATCATTATTTCAAGTTCACATGAGCAATTTTCCAGTGGCCTGAAAGCCTTTGTTTCCTTATATTCATGTATCAACCCTGGCTCTTACAATCTTTCCACCCCCTCTTCCACAATGATCTCTGAGCCATGGGTGGGTGAGGTTTAATTTAGGAGTCCTATCCAGAGACACATACTCTGCAGTCTCTTGTTCTTGAAAATTTAGCCGGTTGTGGCCTTCTGTGTGCATCACAATTTAAACAGGGAAATGATTCTCAGGCATATTACGGACCCTGGAATCCAGAGGGAGAGTGTTATGGGAGAACATGAACTTGGTCAGCTGCATTTCCTGTCCTCTGCCACATGCCCTGGTGACATGAGTACAAGAGAGAAAGTCAATGTGATGAGACAAAAGAAAGCCATGTAAGAGAGACTAAGTCTTATCATGCATCTTTCTATGACAAACACTCATGGGGGAGGCATCTTAGAGATGCCTCTGAATATTCAAAAGTTGAAGCACAAGAAGATGTTTCATGGTATTCTGTTCTCGGTTGGAAAGTGATAGTTCTCTACATATGTTTTATTTAAGAAAAGGAATACTAAAATGGAAAGTCATCCAACTGTGGAAGGAGGAGGGTGAGTCTTGGAAGTGATTTTAGAACATAATTTGAAGAGAGTTAAGACAGTTTTATGGTTTTGCAATTAGCATTGTAAAAGAAAAAATTTACATGTGTAAATATTAATACATTGTGAAGGAGTAATTACTGGAATATAAAGAGATCAACAAAACATTCAGCTCACCAGTTACCTTAGATACTTTCAGATCTCCCTCTTTTTTTTTTTCCTTTTTTTTTGAGACAGGGTCTCTGTAGCGCCAGATGGTCTGGAACCTGCTATGTAGACTAGACTTGCTTTGCTCTCACAGAAATCCACTTGCCTGTACCTCCAGAGTGCTGCGATTAAAGGTGTGTGCCATCATGCCTGGCTTCTTAGTCCTTTTGAATTTACGTTGTGCTCCTACAAGCCACTGATTTCTCTTTGTCATTACAGTGACTGTGATTTTAGTGACATGTGATTCTGACATAATCTATGTCACACGAACAATGAACACAACAGGCCACGACTGGCCAAAGTGTAGAGAATAGGAGTCTGAAGAGTGTGGGTCCCTGGATAGGGCTCCTATATTAAACTTTAACTGCACAGGGCTCAGGGACCATTGCAGAAGAGGGGGTGGAAAGATTGTAAGAGCCAGATGAAGAGGACCATGACCATATGGAAATAGAGTCTTAGAGGCTCTTGGGACCTTGCTCATAAATGTACAGCCATATTGTCAGCATGCACAGGGCCTGTGCAAACTCAAGCAGACAAAAACCCAGCATAGAACTGGAGAAATGGGCAGCAGGCCTCACCTTAGCCAGAGAGCTATTGGTAGCTGATCACTGCTGGGTAAGGCAGAGACTCTGGATAGACTGACTAGACCCCAATGGATGAACTTGCACCAAGAAACATCTGGGTACACTAACTTGACTTGATAGGTCTTAACATATATGCATGAAATCCAGTGGGGAGGGGGTAAAGAGGTAGCAGATGGAAGAGGAGGTATAAAGATGATTAAAATGTTTTATATGAAATGCACAAAAATTTAATAAAAATATACATTAAAAAAGAAGTGAAAAAATGTGAATTTGCTAACAGTTGAGACAGAACTCTCAGGGGTCACCATCCAGATGGCGCCAAGAAATTATATATTTTTTAATTTCAAGGTTTTTTGAGATGTCTTGCTTTGTAGCCCAGACTGGCCTCAAACTCTCAAGCCTCCTATCTCTGCCTCACAAGTGCTATGACTACAGGCACATGTCAACACACCGTGCTGAAAAACATGCTTTTCTGTATTCATACACTATTTCTTCCTCCTGAGTGTGAACTTGAAAGCTTTGTGATGGAAGCAATGTTTTTGATTCATAATTGCCCCACCATATATGTAAATATTTTGTGCATCCATGTTCACAGCTACTTTTACTGTCAGAACCTCCAAAACCATTCTACAGTCTCCTCACCAATTTCTAACATACCTTTTTTTTTAACATAAGGAATACTTAAAGTCACATTTCTTCTTCTTTTTTTTTTTTTGCTTATGTTTATTAACATTTCACAGGAGCAGGCTCAGTCCTCAAATGATAGCTCCTTGATGGAAGGGTGTTGGGTAGCTATTTTTGGGGAGATGTGAACAAATGTCTATTCACCACAGAGCCAGTGACAGACCAAAGAAATAATTTCACCCAATTCTAGCTTCATGAACCAATGAGCTCATTGGGGTTATCCACAGGGGCATGGGTGGGAGGTTACTCACAGGGGCATGGGTGGGGGGTTACCCACAGGGGCATGAGTGGGGGTTATCCACAGGGGCATGGGTGGGGGGGTTACTCATAGGGGCATGGGTGGGGGGGTTATGTACAGGGCTTGGTTGGGGGTTACTCAGAGGAACATGGGTGCGAGGTTATCAACAGGAGCATGGGTGACAAGTTACCTATAGGGGCAGGCATGAGGGGTTAGCAACAAGGGCATGGGTGAGGGGTTTCCTACAGGAGCCTGGTTGACCAAAAGGCCACTGCAATGCTGAAATGCCCACCCCAGCATGGCTGATAACTGACATAAAGCTGCATCCCTGGAGCTCTGTGCTGTTTGCAGGCAGCTCCACTAGAGAGTCTTTTCTCTCAGCAGTTGTTTGCTGCTTTTATAAACTTGGGGAAGGGCCCTGTGAATTTTGTAATTTTCATGAGCTTCCTGAGTCTTAGGAGGGAATTCTATTTTTATTTATTTTTATTTCTTATTTCAACAAATAGCATAGTGGTTTATTTACAGAAGAGTGGGCACCCCACATGTATGGGTCTACCATAAAGTCCACACTCAAATACAGATTCTGTGACCTCCAAACAGCTGCACAAAATTGTGAGACAGATGCCTTTTGGTGTTCTAGGCTTACACATCCTTTGCCCCTCCCCCACATACAACTAAGTTCTACTTATTGGGTGGGAGGATAACTGACACCCCCTTGACTCCTTGATGAGCGTAGGAAAGAGATGTGACTATAGCTTGCTGGCATAGGGGTCGGAGGACATTTCCAGTTAACACTCCACCCCTTCATCCAGCTCTTACATTCTTTCCAACAACCTCTTCAGCAAAAGTCCCTTAGCCTTGGAGGGGGTGGTAGGTGTGGGATGACCTTCCTCCCATTGTGGCAAGGCACTGAGATTTTGAGTCTCTGCATTATCTGTTTTCCATGGACTGTTGGCCAGTTTGAGTGGGACTCCATCTACTATAAGAACACACACAGCAAGAAGACTATCCAGTGACTGTTGTGATAACTTAACCTATGGGTGTAAACACAAATGCTTTGTAGGTACTTTAGCAGGTGCATAATTTCCATATAACAAAGCAATTGCAGTAACTTCCCATTGGGGTTAGGAGGGAATTTTTAAAGTCAGAGGAAACAGTTACATAACTCAGGGAAAGGTCTTAATGATTTTCCTTAATGTCTTGTAGTGTGCCTTTTGTCCTGGTGCTTCCATGACTGTTAAATGGCTAACATAACTGAAGGTACACAAAGATCCTAACAGATGGAACAATACTTCATGTTGTACCAAGTTTGGAAAGCATAGGGATGGTGTCATCTGATCTTCTCATTCATTCCTAGACAAGAATATAAGGGTGACAGGAAACTACATGAATACCTTTTGAGGAGAGGTAGAATTTAAGATAGATAAGCACACATATACTTATCCAAATACATTTCAAATTAGTGTTTGACATGGACCCAGAATTTTAAGGTTCAAGTCTTGGTATGTTATGGGAGGCAGCATAGTTAGTCTAAGCCCCATTACTGCTTCATAACATTTATGCCTCTACTCATTCTAGACAGGAGTGCACTTCCCTTACCCTATGAAATAAGGGCTAGGCCATCGGACTGGCTATGGGCAAGTAGAGATATATCACATTCAGGTCAAAACATTTCATTGCTAATTTGAAAAAGATCTTTTTCCTTTCTTACTGTAGCTGTCTTGGTAGAACATGTTGCTATAAAGTGATATAAAATATAGCAGAGAATGTTTTTGTCAACCCCTGGAGAACTAGATAATGAAGGGTTGATACAGTAGATTTTGAGAGAGGAAGAAGTAACTTTTTGTTCTGTTAAGCTAGTGTTTAGAGGCTCTTTACTGCAGTGTGACTTTGACTGTCCTAACATACCTGTTAGTACCAAAGCCACCCATGGTTTGAAGAACCCTTTATAAAATGTTTACACTATGTAGTTATCAACAATCCTAGAGCTGGGTTTTGGGGAGTTCATATCCAAGTACATCTGCTACTTGGGCAGTTCCTTAAGTTCTTTGGTTTCTTTATCAATAGCGTTGGATACTGTTCTAATTTCACCTCTGTTGCTTTGACAAAATACCTGAACAATGAACACCCTAGGGGAGAAAGGGTAAGAAAGCTCACAATTTCAGGTTGTAGTCTATCATTATGGACAAATCACGGCAGAAACTTAAACATTTAGTCACATGAGGTGCGCAGTCAAGAACAGAGAGAAATGAATGTGCGAATGCTTTTTTGCTTGCTTGTGCTCAGCTCAATTTCTCTACCGGGATACGTTCGGGACTCCCTGGCTAGGGGATGGTGCTGCCCACAGTGGACTGGGTCTGCCCACAGTGGGCTAGGTCTTTCCACACCAATTAACTTCATTAAGACAACCCCCAATAGACATGCCCACAGGCCAACCCAGTGTAGACAGTCCCTCATTGAGCTTCCCTTTCCAGGTGATTCTACATTGTGTCAAGGTGACAAAGTTTTCTGTCACAAATGCTAATAATATAATACCTACCAATTATGCTCTGAATGAGAAATATGTGCAATGGGATCATGTGTTTGAACACTTGCTCCCCAGCCAATAGTGCTTTCAGGGATGTTGTGGAACTTCTGGAGGTAGAGTCTTGTTGCAAGAACTGGGGTGGGGCTTGAAGTTCTCTAGCCTGGAGCACATGCCCCTATGGCTATGGAACTGCATGTCGTTATCACCATCATGGTGGACTGTATCTCCTCAAATGAGCCAAAATAGACTTCTTTTAAGTTGCTTTAAGGAGGTATTTCATCACAGGAACAAGATAAATAACTGATAAACTACCTCCCATTGTGGTGTGGATAGATGAATTCATTCCTGAAAACACTAATGCCAATCCTTTGGAACAGTGCTCAGATGGAGTTATTATTAATGTTATTATTGCTAGTTAGAACGTTTCTTAAACTTAACATACTTAGGTTCGTATTACCAAACTTGTTTGACCTATATGCCTTATCTGGAAAGGCGTAACCCTTCGGTTACTGGTAATGAAGATGTGGCATCTTACCATGTTCCATCCCTATATGTTCAGCCAATTGCTGTACCCTGGAAATTTTACTTCAGCAGTATAAGTAAATAAACATAATAATTTATAATAACTCCAAATATATTTTCTCTTCTTTTTTTTAGTGCCACTGTCACATTTCGTTACTCCTTCCCAGGAGTAAATATCTCCTAATTTTGTCTCCTTGTGGCCAATGTTTGGGAGGCAGAATGGTATTAAGAAGAGCCTATAATTGCTTTTTTTTTTTTTTAAAGACTGGGTTTCCCTATGTAGCCCCAGCTGGCTTGGAACTTACCATGTAGACCAGGCTGGCCTCACAGAGCTCTGCCTGCCTCTGCCTCCTGAGTGCTGCGATTAAAGATGTGTACCCATCAAGGAGCACATCTTTAAACTAACTTTGGCTTTGGCTATTGCCCAATGTGTAACTTGAAAGTTTTTTTTTTTTTTTTGGTCTTTTTGAGACAAAATCTCCCTGTAGCCCCAGCTGGCCTGGAACTCACAGAGATCCACCTGCCTCTGCCTCTTGACTGTTGGGATTAAAGGCCTGGCTGATCTCTTTTTTTAAAAAAATTTACAGGAGAGATCAATATTTAGTTCTGTGGTTAAGACTTTATATGAGATCACTAAGGGGAAGCTCTCAACACATGCTGGGAATCAGCCATTCTTCATTTGAGTGCTTTTTCCTCCACTGAATTTTGCCTAAATTATTGTCAATTTTCTTTTCCAAAAGGTTAGGCTAGGTGATTCCTTTTGTACTTTACAACCATGGCTGTAAAATGAAGTACTGTTCTTTATCTTATTTCTTCCTGTTGCTCGGAAGTCTGTCTGGAATCTGCCCATTTTTACTCCGGTTTGGAATGCCTAACTTTCTCCATCAAAAGTCTTTTAAGTTCAGAACTAGCACCATGTACTCTGAGAAACACGTTTTCCTGTATTGGTCTGTGTGTCAGCTAGCTATGGCCACAAAGCTAATGGACAGTGAGTCATTCCAAAACTCAGTGGCTCAAAGCACCAAGTATTTATTTTTATAGATCTATGTGGTTGGCAAAGGTCACCAAAACAGGTTGTGGCTAGTTAGATTGACTCAGTTTTGTTCTGCATGGCTCTTTTCCCCCTCCTTGGTGAACCAAGAATGACGTTTTCTTAATTAGCATAAGTTTGGTGATCAGAAAGAGGGTCTCTAGGCTGCTACCCTGCTTTAGGCTGTCCACTGGTAACATATCAGGAGCTGCATGAAGGCAAATTCAGTCGAGAGAACATCTTGTGGGGCTGGGCACTTGCAATCTCATCAATTAGGAGATGGAGGCTTAGAGAATGTAGAATTCAGGACCAATTCGGGGGTGGGGTGCTACTTGGTGAGACTGTCAAACAAACATATAAACAAAATCTTAAGGAAATAATGATTGTTCTTGAAATGTGCAGAACTGGAAAACAGCTCCTGACTAGAGGATTAGAATTAGACATGTAGCACCTGATTTAGATGAGAAGGCACTCACCAGTCTGGGAATGACCACCACTGATAATATAAGCCACTTCTAAGTCAGCTCCTGGGCAAGACAGATGGACAGAATCTTCCATCGTCTCCATCCAGCTTTCCAAATACAGTCGTCGTCCTTGTCTCAACTAGACCTGGGCTCTTATCTTAATTAGCCCAGAGGGTGACAAGCAGCCAGAATGGCATCCACAACACTAGAATAAGTAGGATGGTCTAGACATGCTCTTCTCAGGGCTCAACATGAGTGTGAAAGCGGGAGCAGATGTGGTCAGGTTTCTTCAGCCTCAACGGAACTGATGCTCCATCAGCTCTGCCTCATTCTGTTGTTAAAGTAAGTCACATTGCCAAACCCAAAGGCAAGGTATAAGGAAGTATACCTCTCCCAAAGTGCAGTCTGTGTGAGTACGTGTGTGTCTCTGTGTGTACATGTGTCTGTGTACATGCATGTAAGTGTATGTGTATATGCACCTGTGTCTACGGGTGTATGTGTGTGTGTGTATTTGTGTGTATACATGTCTGAGTGTATGTCTGTGTGTGTGTGTGTGTCTGAGTGTGTGTGAGTTGTTGTGACTTTTCTCCACGAGGGTGGGGGGACTCAGCAATGTCCTCCCTCACCCTTCTAGGGTCCCAGTGATAAACCAAAGTTCCAGTCCACCAAAGTTTCCCCTGGGGAACTAACGAGTTTACTGGGCTTCCTTACAGAGCCTGGGTGAGAGGTTTACAGGCAGGAGCATGGTGACCCCAAAACAGCATCAGTGGAAAGTCTTCACTCAGTGTGGATGTTGGCTTCGGGATAGCCACATAGATGGAGCCCTTCCCCTATACTTCCCCAGCCTACCTACACTAGCCCCTCTGGAGGACATGAAATTAGGGCAGATTGCATACAACTGGTTGGAGGAGCAGTTGGATACTCAGGTGAGGGTCCAGTGACCCTCCCAGCCCCTCCTTCTTGGAGGGAACTTCAATGGTCAACAGGCCCAGCTGTGATGATCCTTTTGCAAGTGGGCACAGCTGAACTCATGAAGATGGTGGTTGTTTGGCTGGAAGGAAAGCACTGTGTAACGTGAGCATTAGATATTCCTGTATTTTAGTTTTTTTTGTTTTTTTTTTGTTTTTTTATACATTGGTTTCTTTTCTTTAAACTGTGCTATGGCCTGAATGTTTATGTACCCTCTTCCCAATTCGTATGCTGAAGTTCTGGTCCTCGAGGTGATGGTATTAGTAGATTAGGTCGTGAGTTCATAGTCCTCATAAATGGGATTAGTAGCCTTTTAAGAGTCTTAAGAGGAGCCACTCATGGGGTACACACCTTTAATCCCAGTACTCGGGAGGCAGAGGCAGGCAGATCTCTATGAGATTGAGGCCAGCATGGTGTACATAGCAAGTTCCAGGCCAGCTGGGGTGACAGGGAGACCCTGTCTCAAAAAGACCAAAACAAACAAACAAACAAAATATAAAAGATTTCCTAAGAGGGTCATCCCTCTTGCACTAGGTGACAATACAACTAGGTATCATCTATGAACCAAGTAAGACTCTCCCAGACACTCCTGGCACTTTGATCTTGAGTTTCCTAGTCTTTATAACCATGAGAAATAAATTTCTGTTGTTTGTAAGCTATCTAGTTCATGGTATTTTGTTATAGCAACCTGAATGGATTAAGAGACTGTAAACATCTAGAAGATGGAGAGGTGTTTTGAAGTAAACTAGTTAACTAATTTTGAGATGTGCTTTAGCATTTTTTAAAAAAGAAATTTGTGGAATGTTTTTGTACCAAAGAAATTCATTTTTTTCAATGTACTTTTATTTTATGTATATGAGTGTTTTGCCTGCATATATGTAAGTACACCCATGCATGCAATGCCTGTGAGGCCAAAGAAGATACTGAATCCTCTGGAACTGTAATTATAGATGGTTGTTAGCCACCATGTGGGTGCTGGGAACTGTACCCAGGCCCTCTGGAAGAACATCCCGTGCTCTTAACCACTGAGCAATCTTGCCAGCACCCCAAAGAAATTCCTAAATTGCTCCTAAATAGAGGTTAGCAGTTTTTTCTCTATAGAATTACTAAATTATATGTGAACCAATACTCACAGCAATCAACCAACAGGTAAGAAAAAACTTTCCAAAAAGGAAATTTGGATGGATTTGTAAAATGCACTTGTAAACACAGATCAAGTGGAGGGAGAGTTTGTGTTTGTACAATATGAAAGCATACATAGGATATGATAATTTTTCAGGTTAAGGATAAGGTTATGATTATACTTTGGCAAGGGCCAACATCAAAAACCCATTGATTAGCATTTACAGATAGTCAATCATTACATGGGAGGTTGTGAAATGATGATTTTCTAATTCACAGCAACTTTTCTTTTGTATATTTACCACTTGTAAGCATCCTTCTGAGCTGACGGATTTTTTCAATGTATCATACTCTATAATGGACATTATTTTTTTATACTAGAATAGTTTCCAATTAGGCCTGTGGGGGACTCACTAAGTTTAAACCCATTTCCTTTCAACATCTCATTATTCTAAGAGCAAATTCTTGTTTTTGAGTCAAAGGAGGCAGTGGGTTTCAACTTACTACTGGCCTAGAATTTGTTACTCCTCCAAGCATCCCTTGATTCCTTTCAGTGGAAATGTGATTTAGAAGCCTGGATCTAGGTGATGGGTGGATGTGCCTGTTTTTAGGAGAATGTCATTGCCTGTAGACCTATAAACTTGTATACATGGAATTTCCCAGCATTGTTTACAACTACTGTTCTAACATTAGTGCCAACAACAGATACAGCTCATAGCTGTGTGAAGCTCAGAGCTTGTTTCAATATTTGCTGTTCCTCAAGCCATTAGGCAACCAGGAACAGGAGCATGGTCCCAAATTGTCACCCAATACATTACTTGTTTTTTTAAAACTATTTTATTTATTATTTTATGTGTATGAGTGTATTGCTTGTATGTGGGTAAGTGCACCTGTGTCATGCAATGCTCACGGAGGTCAGAAGAAGGCATTGGATTCCTTGGAACTGGAGTTAGAGATGGTTGTTAGTTGTTATGTGAACACTGGGAATCAAACCCAGGTCCTCTGCAAGAGCAACTAGTGCTCTTAATTGCTCATCCATCTCCCCAGCCCCCTAATGCATTACTTGTTAATGAAATGAAGATGCTCCTTAAAATGCCAACCCCTTAGGGCTGGAGAAATGGCTCAGTGATTTAGAGCACTAGCTATTCTTCCAGAGTGCCTGCATTCAGTTCCCAGCACTCATATGGTAGCTAACAACTGTCCATAATTCCAGTTATGGGGGATCTGATGCCCTCTTTTGGCCTCCATGGGTATTGCATTATGCAGTACACTTACACACATGCAGGCAAAACACACACATAAAATAAAAGTAATAAATATAATAAAATTAAGTAAAAATAAAATGCCAACCTTTAGCAGTCACCTCCAAATCAGTTATCAACATTGACATCATCAATGACCAGACACTTAATATGATGCACTGGAGAAGTTTGCAATATCACCTTGCAGAAAAACCATTTATTCTTTATCTGTTCATAAAGAAAACAAATCAGTCATGTCTCGAATGTGAAATATTCTGTAATTGTGGCTGTGATGTTGACCTTGATTGTCAACTTAAGGGACTTAGAATCACTATGGAAACAAACCTCTGGGCATTCCTGTGAGGGATTTTTCAAGATTGGGTTAATTGAGGTGGAATAACCACCTTAACTGTGGGCAGCACTATTTCATGTGGTCCAGCACTGAATGGGAAGGAGAAAGGGAGCTGAGCATATACTCATCACTTTCTACAATGGACTGTGGATGCAGTGTGACCAGCTGCCTCAAGCTCCTGCCACCATGGCTTCCCTGCCATGGTGGACTGTGCCCCCCAAACTGTGAGCCCCACTATGGCTTCCCTGCCGTGGTGGACAGTGTCCTCCAAACTGTGAGCCTCACCATGGCTTCCCTGCCACAGTGGACTGTGTCCCCCAAACTGTGAGCCCCACCATGACTCTCCAGCCACATTGGACTGTGTCCCCCAACCTGTCAACCCAAATAAACCTCTCCTTCCATAAATTGTTTTATGTCAAGTTCATCACAACAAGAAAGATAACTAATACATGTTGGCCCACATTATTACAACTATCAATATCAGCCACTATTCTGTCACATGCCTATCATCCCAGCATGCTGGAGGTGGAGGCAGCATGATTGCAGGTTCAAGGCCAGTCTGGGATAGACATTGAGACTCTTTCTTGACAAAGGAAAACCAAACAAAAGTCAATGTCATGAAAAGAAGAACTATTCTAGATTAAATCAGAACAAAGGGACAGAATAACGAAACATAAAACATGATAAAGGACATTTATAGAATGGAAACTCTGTGTATCAGTTTAAGTGTAATTATGGTATTTGTATATTGGAGGACTTCTAGATAGGAGATATGCATATATGATACATTTGCAGCAGACTCCTTCCTTTGGTGGATGTTAATAGATAATGAAATGAGCTAAAAATGTAATATGTAACAGTGCGTGTCATTTTGCATTTTGTGGGAATATACCAAAAGTTTCGAGGAAGAGAACTGGAGTTTGGAGAGTGAAAATGGTGGAATTGGGGAGATGGGGGACAGCGGCTGAATGGTTTGATCGCTTTAAGCACTTCATTCGCACAATTTTGAAAAGTCAAAACTTAAACCTCAATTTTAAAACAAAATTGAAAAGTGGATGTATTTTATGAAGAGATATCGAAGGGAAGGAACTTGGGACCAGACTGTGAAGGACCCTCACATCCTGGGAGAATTGGAACCAAATCCTAGAGTAGCCTGAGGGGTCATTCAGGTAGGGCCACCACACTGCAGCCATTACAGAGGAAGATCTCTTTAAATATTTCCTGACCTCATTCCAAGTCATTCATTAATTCATTCAGATATTGCTCAAGGTGCTTGGAAGGTGTCAGTGAACATGTTTGTAGATTTTATATCATTCACTTCTTGGAACACTGAATCTGAGTGACTTGTGTTGATTGTGGACACAACCCTACCACCATCTCAGATGTATCCTCTGTGTGTGTGTGTGTGTGTGTGTGTGTGTGTGTGTGTATTTCCTAATGAAATTCAGCCTTCTTTATATAACCTCACATTTATGTATACGACCCTGTCTCTACTCACAAATGCCACACCCCCTGGTACTTTATGATTGTTCACAGTCTGTCAGTCTCCTTGTGGGATTCCCCCCTTTGACCCAACTCAAGCTGTGTTGTCTATATCTCCTTTAGCAAGCCCTGCGTGAATTCTCCTGGCTGTCCACGGGGACTGACTGGTGAAGGGTGTCAAGAGCTGAAGGGCTATGTGTCTTTTTCAAAAATGGGAAGAAGTTTCTGTCAATGAAAGCTACTTTGGAAATGACTTGCCAAAGAGAGTTTGAAAAAGAGGTGGTGTCTCCTTGGGGGATGATGCCAACAATTCTTCAGGAATGAAGACCCACTTGAGAACAGAGAGATATTAAATGGAAAAGGAATATTGGCAGCAATGACACATGCTCACAAAGAAAATCCTGAAATAAAATTTAGAGAAGATGGAATGATGAAGAAGATGGACATTATCTGCCAACCTGTGGCAAGGTGTTCCAAAATGCCTTGAAAAGAGATGGCATCTCTCATTTGTATTGTTTCTGATGAAAAAAATTAGGGTATAGATCTTAAGAAACTTGAAGAATCTTATAGTAAATATCTTCCCTATATAACTGTTGTGACAATGAAGTTTTTTTCAATGTGTTTTGATGAGAGACAGAGACAGAGGCAGAGACACAGAAAGAGACAGAGAGATGTATTCAAATAGATGGAAATTAAAATTCTACAAAATTTCTTTTTAAAAAATCCAGCTGGATCAGATACAATGTTGTATCTTTGCTGCTAGAAGTGGGGGGTGGGTGAAGGGTGGGAGGGAGCAATAAGCAGAAAAAAGCCTAAAAACCAATAAAGCGATGCCAACTCTAACTGTGCCTAATAGGGGGTTATTTCCATTAGGGGTGTGTTTCTGCAGGAGGTGAGTGATGTCAGAATCAACACCGTGCAAATCCTCCCTTCTGTGATCCACAGAACCTTCTGATCCCTTTACATCTGCTTCCTCCCTCAATTCTACTCTCCTCTCTGAAAAAAGTCTTAAATTCCCCTCCTTTCTGTTCCCTTGTATAATTTTTTTTAAAGAAGGGGCATACTTAGGGAAGTATTAAAACAATGTGTCTCTGAGTACGCAGTGTAAATGTCTACAAGGGTATCACTACAGTGCACACAATGGCTCAATAAAACACACTAGGAAATGAATAATATTTTCAGGACAGCAGGACAAGCAGGTCTTCAGACAAGGGGATGAAGGTTGTTTAACTCTCCCTCTGTAAAAAGATTGCCTTGAAGCCAGGCGTGGTGGTGCACGCCTGTAGTCCCAGCACTTGGGAGGCAGAGGCGGGCTGATCTCTGTGAGTTCAAGGCCAGCCTGGTCTACATAGTGAGTTCCAGGCCAGCTGGGGTTGCAGGGAGACCCTGCTTCAAAAAGACAAAAAAAAAAAAAGATTGCCTGAGTTGAATAATTAATATCATTATGATAAGAACAAAATAGAGATTCTTTTAAAAGAGTAATGACTGGGCGGGCAGGATCTTAGCATGCTTGTGAGAGGAATTAAAATTGAATGCCCTGCCTATGTTTCCTGTATACTCCAGAAACTGCAAGCAAAGGAAGATGGATTAGATTTAGCAGAAAGCATTCATATGCATGTTGTCAACCAAGTCTTTAACAAATTACTTTTTCAAAGATAAAAATCATTCAAATATTTTTTTTTCCAGAAATGAGAAGTCTGCTTTTCAATTAGGTAAGGAGCTGAGGCAGTCTGACTTCGAAGCTAATATGGATCCTTTGTCAGAGCCCCATCTAGCGCCATCACCAGGCTCTGATAATGTATCTGAATGTCCTTTTTATTTACTTTTTGTGTGGGTGTGTGTGCACATGAGTGTGCAAGCCAGGGGTCAACTTCTGGTGCTGTTTCTGGGGCTTGCCAATTAGGCTAAGATGTTTGGTCAGGGATCTCCAGGATCTGACTGACTCTAGCACTGAGGTTACAAGCAGGCACCACCAGGCTCATGCCTGGTTGATAAAGTGTCTCTTTTAAACAAGCTTGACAGATTAGAATTTTGTTTAGAGAATCTACTGTAATGTTTCCCATTTGAAAGGGGCTCAAAGCTTGGATTGCAAGTCCATCCACATTGCTTCCAAAAGTTTTTATAGATTTGGAAGATAAATCCAAATGTAGAGTTGAAAAGTTTACTGAAAAAATTCAAAGCTTCACTGTGTTACTTCAAGTATGATTTGGAAAGACATTTTGGGCATTTTAATAAAACTGAAGAAGGGGACTGGAGAGATGGCTCAGCAGTTAAAAACAGTGGCTGCTCTTGCAGAGGACCCTGGTTGATACTCAGTAGTCATATGGTGGCTAACAACTGTCTGTAATTCTAGTTCCAGGGGATTCAACACCCTCTTCTGATTTCCACAGGCATTGCACGACACAGATGCACTTACATATAAATAGGCAATACACTCATCCACATAAAATAAAAATAATAAATATTAAAAAAACAACTGAAGAATTAGACTGTACCTGAAGACACAGAGTTCCTTCTTTATATCTACATCTATTTATTTATTAAAGGATCAAGAGAAAATTCAATGGGAACTAATATAACATGAAACAGAAGAGACAAAGCCAAGGACTCGCACCAGCAGAAATTAAGTTGACATAAAGACCCCACTGCAACCCCCACATCAAATCATACAAGAACTATAGTTCCGTAAGAAAAAAAGAAATTTTGAATAGAACTAATGAGCAGACTCCTGAATTATTTGATAATCTAATTAATGAGGAAGAGTGAATCATACAGATACAGGAAAAGCAACTTAAATTCTGGATGATTTGAGAGAAAATACTGACAATGTTGAAGATAATGTCAGACCTATAACACATTAGGGACTAGTAAGAGTCATCAGGTCAAGGGACAGTTAAAAATATTTATTATTTTTATTTTATGTGTATGATCATATTGCCTACATGCATGTAAGTGCACCTGTGTCGTGCAGTGTCTGTAGAGGTCAGGAGAGGGTGTTATTTTCCTGAAACTGGAGTTATGGATGGTTGTTAGCTGCCATGTGAGTGCTGGTAACTGAACTCGGGTCCACTGTAAGAGCAACCAGTGCTCTCAACCGTTGAGTCATCTCTCCAGCCCCTCAAGGGACATTTAAGTTTAGTTAAGAAAATGTGGAATTCTGGGCTGGAGAAACGGCTCAGTGGTTAACAGTACTGACTGCTCTTGCAGATGTCCTAGATTCAGTGCTGAGCACCAACATGGTGGCTAACAACCATCTGTAACTCCAGCTCTAGGGCATCTAGTGCCACCTTCTGACCACTGTGGGTGTTGCATGCATGGGTACACATATACATGCAGGCAAAACATTCATGCATTTAAAAGAATGAAAAAAAAAGGAAAATTTGAAAAGTTTTGAACCTTACAGCTATATTAAAAAGAAATTTGGTTTCCTTAAATTTGACAATCCCCCCAAAAGTACATTTTACTTCTACCAATAAAAAGGCATATTCTAAATTATCTCAAAAATGAAAAACAACTGCCAAATAGTCATGTTGCATTCAATTATTTTCTTGGACATGGTACTTTAAATCATGATGTAAGGAGATGGTAAAGGATTATGTATCAAGCACAAAAGCAAGCATTACAAAGTATCAGACAGTTCGCTAGTAAAGACTGTTATTTAAAAATTTGTTTCATGATATTTGTGAATATTAAAGACTTAAATTGTGCTTGATTTTTCATATTTTAAGTATTCACTTTCACATAATTTTTTGTATTCTTTCTCTTAAACAGGTTATCCAAATTACAAAAGCTCCAGGCCCCACTCTTTGCTATAACTGTTTGATCTGAAAGGCATTGCTGTGTGTGTGTGTGTGTGTGTGTGTGTGTGTGTGTGTGTCCTGAAAGGTATGGGCTTTATTCTGCTCACTGGGCTAAGGACATATGTTTGCATCTCCTGGAACCTTCTCTTTGGTCCAGTGACCTGATAAAATATCTCCAACTATGCCTTTAGCAGCCTCTGGGAAGAGCTTTTTTTTAAACAATGCTGGGCAGTTCAGTCCAACATATTATCTTGTTAGAATACTGCTTTCTGTCCTGCCTGTCTAGAAGTAAGCAAATGTATTCTTTGCTATGTAGAGAAATAGTATGACAAAATTCATGAGTCTGGGTGGTCTGTGAGATCATTCTATTCAGAAGTTTGTGTTCCATGGAGGCAAAGGCTATTTGTGAGAAGCCTGGCCTGGTGGCTCAGGTTTGCAATTCAGCTACCCAGGAGGCCAAGGTAGGATGATCTCAAGTTTGAAGCCTCCCTGGCTGTAGAGTTGAAAGTTGGCCTGGGTAACTTAGTGAGACTGTCTTAAAATAAAAAGTAGGAAATGTGATGAGAATATAACTTACTGTAGAGTGGTTGGTTGGTATGTGCAGGGCCCTGGGTTCATACCCAAACCAAACCAAACAGAACGAAACAAACAGAAAACTGTCAGGAAGCCCAAGAATAAGGGGGGCTGTCTTGGTCCCACTGAGTGAATATTGTAGAGAAAGAAATGATAACACTTGCCACTCCATAAGCTGTGTGGTCCCTATGATGAGCGATACCTAATGCCAAAAACCACTTAGGAAAGTGGTATCAGAAAAACCTTAATGTTCATTGAACCCCTCCACTGAAGAAGCAACAGTGAAGGGTAGAAATGATAAAAACGCAGTGTACTCATGTATGAAATTCACAAAGAAAATTTTAAAAGGAACTAAGCAACTAGTTGCGGAGGGAGGAGATATACCAAAGGATAGAATTCTCAATTGAGCCTTATGAAATTGTCTTTTAGTCTAGATCAGCAATGGTTATTCCACATGATTGGCCATCCCGTGACTGAATTGTCAATAATGCCATATGGCTCAACATAAATAGCTATGGGGTATTATTTTTTCTATCTGGTGGGCCAGTTCTTCATAATGCAGGACCAAATGTCCAATTTGGTCAGATTAATATCTTGTATACCTGAAAGGTACATGGGAGAGAAATCTCTCAGATGTGATAACCTATGAGAACACCTATGCATTTCCATACATAAGGCATCAGAGGGTGTGATGGAGTGATGTCAATGCTCATTTACAAATCCTTCAAAGTTTTACAGAAAGCCATTCAGGCTTGGTTGACTACAAACTACACCTGGAGGTGGTGGAACTTGAACTAGACCCCTGAAGAAGAGGGTGGACTACATGGGGGGGGGAGAGATGTGTTTCTTTGCTCTATGCTTGCCAAAGTAAACAGGCCAGAATGGAATTGGTGAATTTGGGCAAAGAGGGAGATTAGATAAAACAATATGCAATTTTAATAAAGGATATCGAAGCTAGAAGGGGAAAGATGGGCTATGAGGTGAAAAATAAAATTAAAATTAGAAAAGTGGGATAACAGTAAACCCACCAGAGTGTGCAAGTGAATTTGGATCTTATTCTGAAGGTAAGAGCCATTTCTGGAAGATCCAGGGAGGAGTGTTTCTGGAAGGGTCCACTGGGCCCTGGTGTTCTGCATCCTGGAATCTGTGTTTCAGTTACTGGAAATCTGTATGTGGGTGGGCTTGGGTTAGCTGCTGTGCACTGACAGGCATGCCACAGTTCCCCAACGGGGTGGAAGATCAACTGCACTCTGTTTTTGGAAAATAAACAAAACTGTTACCATGGAAGAGTAATTTGTTTATGAACACACTGTATGTGTGTTTTCATGTGTATATCTTAAAACCTGACAAAGGGAACTGGAAAGAATGGGCTCAGATGTATTGGGTACTGCCAGGTCTACAGGACAGAGCACGCATCTATACCAGAGGTACCAGCTATATGGTAACCACTGAACACAGCCTTCCTTGTTCATGTGTGTTCCAGCCACTGCTTCCCAGGATTGTGAGAAACTGGTGATGTCACCACTACAAAAGTTCCACCACTGTAATATTCTGGAGCATCCCAGAGACAATGAGTGAGAACAAAAGGAATGCGTATTCAATATTAATATTGACAAATAAATAATACTACAAGTGGTAGTAAGGACTCTCAAAACATAAAGCAAGAGGGAGAGAAATGAATGGTTGTGATCCTTTTAAGAGAGACTGGGTTTGTCAATGCTGCAGAATTGTTTCATATGCAGAATATACACTTGTACCTCTTCTCAAGATCTTTAAATAACAAGATCCACCGAATTAAAAAAAGAATCCTAAAGCCCTCAAACCTCCCCTAGCAGTCAGAAAAGCATGGACATAGCTCTTCCTATACAATTGAGCTTTTAATTACATTTCGCATTGTTTTACCATCAGCCTTGTGTGCTCAAAACAGATTTGAAGCGCCTTGAAGGCAAGCATGCGGTCTTCAAGTTGCGCCCAGTACCCAGAATGCAGGTACCAAGCAAAGGCTGGTGTGGGACATGAACTGGGGAGATGGGGTGTGCCTTAATTTTCATGGGTAGCAGGGACACAGTCTCGCTCCCCTCACCCCCAAGTCGCCCTGCCTTGCTGCTGTTCCCCGGTGCGGCCAGGAGGAGGCGCCACAGACTCGGGTTAAGCCTTTCCCACCCCTTGCTACCCCATCGCCCCCCCCGCCCCCCTCGTGACGTGGGAAGTCGCCTCAGTTAAGAGTCTCAGCAGTAGAAGTGAGGGGGTGATGGAGGGGTTTGGGGGTGGGGAGGGGTGGGGGGTAGGGAGCAAGAGGACACGCGCGAGCACACACACCCTGCTTCGTGGGTTTCTCCACCCACTCGAGCTCTAGTGTGAGAGGTAGGATGCGTGTGTGTGTCTGTGTGTGTGTATGTGTGTGTGTGTGTGCGCGCGCGCGCGTGTGTGTGGCACGTTTCTGGGTGTGAGACCCAAATCCAGACAAGAACCCGTGATGTCCCCGCCCTCCCCTCGTCGCGGGTGATTAATACCCATTTTTCTTACTCTTCCCCCTCCTCCCCTGCTCTTTCTCTCCCGCTCCACTTGCCCCTGCCCGCTTCCCCTCCCCCGGCTCCCATCATCACCAACTGGAATCAGGGCTCTCCTGCCTCTCCACCCCCCTCCCCCTCCTTTTTCTTTTCCTTTTCTTTTCTTTTTTTTTTCTTTTTTCTTTCTTTCTTTTTTTTTTTTTTTTTTTTTTTCTTTTTTTTTTTTTTTTTTTTTTTGAGAAAGGAAGGTTCTCCCTCACCCGTCTCCCAAAACCACTTCCTTGGGCTCCTTCACCTCTAGGAAATCCCGGGGCTTGGCTCTGTGGAAAAGTGCTCCTCGTTTAAGGCTGCGTCTCCATCCTCGTCATCCCTTCGTGGAGACGTCCGAATGCATTTCCTTTTGCTTTGCCAAGAGTCGTGAACTTCAACACCCCAGAGACTGATCAGTCCATCCTGCTTTGCAGGAAAGAAAACCCCTCAAACCCTCTCCACCTGCGACTGGTCTCCAGAGACTGGCACGGCCGGAGGCGCTGGGAGCCGGTACGTAAATGCTAGCTTTGGAGTCTCAATTTGGGGGTTTGGGGAAATCAGGCAGATAAAAGGTCGAAACCATGGCACCATTCACCAGCCTGGTGTTGGGTGCAGCTCTCAGACCTGGGCACTTGTAATTTGGATGAGGCTTTTTGTTTTGTTTTAACAAAAGGATTTTTTCAGGGGGAGGGGGCAGGGCTACCTTTGATCTTTTGGAGGGGGTTAATCCCCTCTCCTAGCGAAGAGGCCGAGCAGGGCTGCCCACGGCGGGAACCACGCGCCTCGACCCACTCGCTGCAGGTGCAGCTCGCTGCACATCAGCGCTGCCGCGGCGGCGGCGTGAGTGTGCGCGGGGCGGGGGGGAGGTGAGTGTGAGTGCGCGCGGGGGCGCGTGCGCGTCGGGGGCGTGTGTGTGCGCGCGCGTGTCAGTGTGCCCCTTCCAAGAAATGCCCAGTGTGCAGCAGGTACACAATCAGAACCCATTCAGCCCCAGCCAGGGGTGGGAGGAGGCGCTGGGGCCGGAGGAGATGGGGAGAGCGAGACAGACGTGTCAGCAGCACTGCGGATGGGGCTGGGGGCCGCACTCGCTGGCGAGTTAAGTGGGGATGCTGTTCCTGCGTGCTCGTGTGTGCGCGCCTGTGAGTGTGAACTGCCTGCCTTGTGGAGTCTCCTTCCCTCCCTTCCTCCTCGCTTCCCTCCATCCCTTTCCTCTTCCATTCGGGTTGGCTTTTCCCACCTCTCATCCATGCCTGTCCCAGGAATGGTATAGCCAGACCTTTTCTGAATTATTTATAGATCGGTGCCAGCTGTTTTCAATTCCTCTCGCGTGCACTCTGTGGGAAATGCGGGGTTTCCTCCCCCTTTTTCTTATAACGACTTGATATCTTCTTTTTTTTCTTTTTTCTTTCTTTTTTTTTCCGGCATGCATTTTGCTCACCCTCTGGGCGACACTGGAATCAAACCCTGACAGCCTCTTTTTCCCCCTTTAGGAAGGGGACGCTTTGGGAATGACCATGCTCCACGGAGGGACGGAGCCGACCCCCAGCTTCTCCACACAGAGCCTCCTTCACTAAAGCTCCAAAAATCAAAAACTGTAATTGCCAGAAGACTCCTTAAATGCATAGATTCCGGTCACTAACCTCACTTGCAGATGGAATAATTACTCTGGATTCTGCAATGTGAACTGCTCTCCACACCCTGAAATTACCTTTTGATTTAAAACCTTTTTTCTTTGAATTTGCATCTCTTCAAGACACAAGATTAAAACCACATTTACGCTATATTGGATTTTAAATTCTCTTCCGTTCCTTTATCCTCTTCTTCTTTATGTGGATATGCAAGCCAGAAGAGGATCCTGGATATTCCCAACATGCGCTCTCCCTTAATCTGTCCGTCTAGAGGTTTGGCTTCTACAAACCAAGGTAGGGCAAATTCTATTTTCTTCTTTTCTTCACCTGGGGTAGGGATTCCTCATTTTAAATCTGTCTCTTCCAGTCCCTCAGAGGAATTTTTTTTTTTTTCAAAAAAAGATAACAGGATACCAAAATAATGCCGTTTGGGCGAGAAGGCTTATGTGACAAAGAGGGGGACCTCCTAGGTTATTCCTTTTCTTCTCTCATCAAACATGTTTTGGGTTTGGGGAGGTGGTGGGGGTGGGTGTATCTAGGCACAGATGTTGGAGGACATAAGGAGTGTATGTCTGTATGCACACGCGGCCAGCCGGGAGACCTGTATGATTTTCTACTTAAACGGCATTTTATTACCCTGAGCTAATGTTAGATTTTTTTATGGGAATCTAGTTGTTTTTTTTTTTTTTTTGTAAGCTATCCTTCTTGCTGTTCTTGTTTCTGTCTCTCTATGCCCTGTCTTTACCTTTCTACGCATCCTGCCTATGCTCTGTAAAAATAAATTAATTAATGAAAGAAAATAATGATTAGGATTACTGTGACCATTGCCCTGAAATCCACTTGGTGTCTAAAGAAAGGGTTGACACTGGGCCCAGAGATCCCTGGAGGCCTATTGCAGGGGGCCAGGTGTGGAAGGGGGGACGTCTCTCTATGCCCTGTCTTTACCTTTCTACGCATCCTGCCTATGCTCTGTAAAAATAAATTAATTAATGAAAGAAAATAATGATTAGGATTACTGTGACCATTGCCCTGAAATCCACTTGGTGTCTAAAGAAAGGGTTGACACTGGGCCCAGAGATCCCTGGAGGCCTATTGCAGGGGGCCAGGTGTGGAAGGGGGGACTGGGCTGCTCTGAGAACACCTGGATGCTGCAGGTTGAGGTCTTCAATCTTAAGCTTGGAAAGGAGGAATTCTGTCAATATTCTGCTTTTCATTTGTATTTTTTCCCCTGTGTGCTATTATTTTTGAGCTGTAAATTTCTCCTTCTGTCTACACATCTATTTATACCACACATCCTCCGAGCAAACTGTTACTTCCACACTCTTGCAAAATGGCTATCTTGCAGAGTTCTAAAATGCTGTGCATGGGGAAGGGGTGCAGAATTTGACACGTGAGTCTTTGTGTGAAACAAAGAGATGTGCTGCTTGCATGTATTTGTCCTGAACCCTCCAAAAGAGAAGTGACATTTTAATTTTTGACCCTCTCGTCCATTTTTGCAATATAGGAAATATGGTCCGGTAGCGTTTGAATGTACATGGGAAGAGAAATAGCAGCTATTTCTCTTAGCTGATGAAAAGACTTAGCTACTGTTCTGCTAGTCACTTAGGCAAGCCAAGGCAACTCTTGAGAAAATCAGATCATCTCTGGATTGAAGGCCATGATGGTGAGGTGCCTGCTCATCTTCTTGCTCCATTGACCATATACCCTTAAACTCTGAGGATACGCTCATGCCAGAATCAGTGGGGAAAAGTCTTCAATAATATGTAGCAGCATCATTAACATTCAATAATTCTTCTCAAAGCATCTCTCCCACATAATTGTTTTCTGGCATTTAAAAATAATAATTATTTAAAATAATCCAAAAAATACTGAAAGGTTTTGAGGGAAGTAGTGGAGGTCTTCGTCAGTCATTCAACATGACAATGGGCAATAGTTCTTCATTGCCCAGAAAGGATGACTACGGATGTCATCCAAATTTACTGTCCCTCTCTCTTAGGTTATGTTCTTTGAGTTTTCATTGCTGAGACTCTAAGCTGTAACCATGGTGCAGGAGAGCAAGAGGGTGGGACCTCAATTTGAACCATGTTCTCACCATGTCTACAAATAGCTGATGTTATCTGGTGTGTGCTCACCTTAGAGACAGATACCCGAGTTGGTTCCCCCTCTCCTTCTCCTCCTTCGAGTGGGAGGACGAACTCTTAATTTCACTTCAAAACAGAACAAAGGTATGGGTGACGAAGGCAGTTCCGTGTGCAAATCTGTTCATGAATGCTGGTGGACAAAGAAAGGTGGGTATCTGTGGGGCACATGGCTCCTTTTGTGTCCCTCTTGCCTGTGACAATGCCATGCAACTGAGTAGGACCTTGGGAATCTTCCTTGGTGATAAGGTTGACTGGGAGGCCCTCAGACAAGATCTTAGCCACTTCATTCACCTTGGGGGCCAGTGATGAAGTCAAGTTCCAGGCTGTATTCAGTTCATCCAAAGACTAGGCAAAAGAGGAGAGATTAAAAAGATAAAGTGCCCTGGAAGAGAAGGGAAAGCGGGTGAGAGAAGTGGTCATTGGTAAAGGCTTGTTGGGACTCAAGGAGGCACTGCCACAGGTGGCTGGTAGCTTTTTAATATTCAAAGCCATTTTGGACACTCTGTTGAGGACACAGGTGTGCCCTGTCCTTGTGAGTAGTGCCTACAAGGATACGACTCTGGTATTCTGGGCTTTCTCCAGGCCATTGTTGCCTCTCTTTCCTTCCCAGTGCAAAGAATTGACCAGGTTCTCTTTCGTCTTCTTGCCTTTCTCCCTCACCCTTGGGGTATGGGATACATGGAAAGCAGGGGGATTGCTGACCAGGAAAAAGAGCAAATTTAATTGCAATCAAGAAGCCTTCATGATGTGTTATTAAGGCAAAAAATTATTGGGAAATTGACTTCCTGGGGAAACGTGGTTAAGGATGTTAGCATGGTGATTTTAAGGGAAACAGAACCACGTGTGGTTCTGTCCCTGTGTTCCAGGGACAAAGTAGGATGGGTCTGTGAACAGAACAATATGGCAGATCCAATGTGCAGGGAAAGAGCACGGTGTGCCACCAAATTGTCTTGTTTATCTCTCTCATTGGTTTCAGCTCTAGGATTCTGCAGATTCTTGCTGTGCTGCTGGGTGTATGTGATTTTTGTCAGGGGTTGATGCAGGCTGAGAGGACAACTAAGAAAGGAAAATGACAGGGGAGGAAGAGGAGAGAGGACAATCCCTCTAGTCACTACTTTGCACATCAGGTGCTTTTTTTTTTTTTTTTTTTTTGGTCTTTTTGAGACAGGGTCTCCCTGTAGCCCCAGCTGTCCTGGAACTTACTACGTAGACCAGACTGGCCTTGAACTCACAGAGATCTGCCTGCCTCTGCCTCCCGAGTGCTGGGATTAAAGGTGTGCGCCACCACACCAGGCAATCAGGTGCTTTTTTTAAAGGGGCTGGTTAGGAAGAGTGACTTCTCCTGGAGGAAGGGTGAACAGGGAGGAACCTTGACTTTGTGTTCCTGTTTTATCTCCGGAAAGACAGCTTCAGAACCTAGGCCCTTTTCCTGAACCTTCAGCTCTATGCATCCAGCTTTGTAGAGGAAGCAGTAATGGCCACTTTTGAGAGAGATAGGAACAGAAGTTGGCTGATAGAGTGAGTGGGTAGTGTTGGACAGAAGCAGGACTGAATGGACCTAGTTATCATGAACCTGTGAAGCATCCTTCCAGTTCTCCATGGCTGTGATGGACTTGGGGTCAGGATTTTTTCTTCTACCTTCTTGTTCAAGAATCAAATGAAGGTGATGTCTTCACTAGTGTTGACAAGCGAACGTAAGCATTTAGTGAATGCTTACAGACTATGAAATACAGAAGGTATCAGAGGAAAGGATAGATTGGATGTGAAGAAACCATATTCTCAAACCAGCCTCTAGAACCAGAGATGAGAAGGAATCCAGGGTAGACCTGAGTACTGTGTAGGTGGAAGCAGGTCTTCTAAATAATAGTCCTCATTCTTTAATAATAAAAATGGGGACTGACCTAATAGCTCATCTCTGGTACCTTGATGGGATCAAGGGTGGATAAGCTACAGAAGCAAAGCTTTCCTTTTTTCTTGTTGCCTTTCTACGTCATCCGTAAAAATTCTAGAAATCCCTTCCTTTCAGTAACTCAATTTTCGGTCTTCTGTGACCCAGAGCACGATTGGATACTAGTGTGATCTATGTCTGTAAACAAATATAGATCAACAGTGTTACTGGCCTAATGAATTGTTCACGTTTATTAAAGTGCATCTCCTCTTTGCAACCACAAGAAGAAGTCTCCAGGGACAGTAGATTAGTGGTTGAATTAAAATTATCTTCCAGGAGGCTGAAAATGGAAGAACAGAATGCAGTCAGTAGAGGGAGCACATGTAATTCAGAGGAGGTGGGTTTCTGAGGTCTACCCAGAGTGCAGTTGTTAATTGTTGTCTGTGGTCATTACCTTAAATCCATCGAATGGATACGTGTTTGGGGGGATTGTGAATCAGAGAGACTTTTTTTCTTCTCTTGATGTTCGACTGCCTTATATTCATCTTGTCACTTTCTAGCTCCATCAGCTGAGGTTGGCAGGAAAGAAACCCAACCAGTCTGTTGTCCCCTTGTAGCAGTACTCCATAACCACCCCATGCAGTGTGATTATTTTCCACTTTCTGTGTTTTACTGGCATATATCCATGCTTCTAATTACACCTTTCCTTCTTTTGTTTATTTTCCCTCTTTCCCTCCCTAAGAAGTTTGCAAGCTCTTTAAGGGCAGGGAGAGATGTATATTCATCTTGGAATCTTCGTACTTAGTACAGTGACTGGCATACAATAGATCCCCGGAAAACATGGAAGGAATGGACAGAGGGAGGAAGCACAGTATTCATTAGTCAAGGATGCTATTTGTTTTTTGGGGGTATAGAAAAGGTTGAAGATATGCTGTGTGATGAGATTAAAACTAGCAAGCTCTGTCCCTGACGCTTCAGGGGGCATCTACTCTGTCTCATCTTGTAGATAAAGAAGCTGAGATCCTGGGAAGCGATTTGCCCAAGGTTATGTAGCTCCTTAGTGCTAAAGCTTCATGCACTATTCCACCAATTGCAATGAGAGGTGACAATTATCTGTGGATTTCAGCCATCTAATCATTGCTTCTCAGACTTCATTGGCTACGTATGGGAGTCACCTGGGGGTGCTGTTAAAAGGCACATTGTGATTTGATAGGTCTGTGATGAGACCTGGTATTCTGTATTTATCTTCCCCGAGATGCTGTACCACGAATCTCAGGTCTACACCATTTCTGAATCTGATTAGGTATCATGGTTAATACTGAATTCCTGTATGTATTCTATTCTGTGGCCGTATAGCATCTTTGTTTCGTTCTTTGAAAAAATCAGAAAGTAATCATATATTTAAGCTTCCCCATTTCCTCTGGTTAAAAAAATGTAAAACTACATACATCTGTTTGCCTCCTTTTTTCTCTATTCTGTGCTCACTTATTCTGATCTTTCTTATAATGAATCTTTCTTTCTTTTCTCTTTTCATTTTCTACTGCCTCTTAGTTTATACCTTCATTAATACCCCCTTGCTTTTTCTTGGTCACACTGCCCTGTCTTCAATTCAACAAACTGGTAAGAACAAATATTCATCAAGCAATTTTCTGAAAAAGATTTGGCACTGCCTCTTCCGGTAGCTGATGACCTAGGTCCTGGAGGTCTAGAGGGACGCTGTAAGGAAATTACCACAGAGTTGCTTAAGATCTTTAAGGAGTTCAGGAGAGGTGAGAAGGGATTTATGGAGGGGCTGATATTTCAGTTAATTCTTAAAGAATAGAGGGGTTTTGGAGGAGAGGCGAGAAAGGTCATCTCAGGAAGACATCCATGAAGAGGAAGGCTAGTGTAGAAGGCCAAGCCTGCTTGTCTTCCTTGCAGCCCCTGAAGACCAACACAGGAGTGCACTGGTGCTTCCGTTAAGATTTTGAGGTTGCAAATGACCAGGGTAGAGAGAGAAAAGAGGCTCTTTTGTTTCTAATTTGATGACTCTATAGTTAATGAATCTTTACCATATTTGTTAGACATGCCTCTAGAATGAGCAAATGATGTAGATTTTAGACCACTGGATTACAGCTAATTTTATTGATGGCCGTTACAAAGAAAGGGATAGCTGCTAGCTAATTCATGTCCAAAAAGAGAGCTGGATTCCAGCCCAGGTCAGGCTACTTGGAATGAAGGACTAGCCCAGCCCCATGTGTTTTTGGAGTAGTGAGGTAGAGTTACTGTGCCATCCAGCCACTAGCTGCTTCTATAACAGAGCAGAGGAATGATGGGTAAGAAGGTCCCACTCTTCCTAGGCATCTCACAGTGCACTTTAACTGCTCTATTGGGTGGTCTGATATTGTAGATGTTTTTACTCTTGAGGATGCCTGGGTATAGAGAAGATGGGGAGATCCCTCTTTATTCTTCAAGCAGATACTCCTCGGTTAAACGGAAGCACAGGTGCCTAAGGGAAGGTGGATTCTAAGGGATGCCTCCTTAAATTTGTTTTCTTCTTTTTCTGCTCCCCATTCTACTTTTTCTGCTTTCATCACTTTTCTGTACATTGTCATTTATAGTCATTTCATTAGCAAGAGGAATTTAAAGATCTGGATCTGAAGATTTTTATTTTCATTTTTGTACAAATGGGCATTGAACCTAGGATTTTGTATATGCTAGCCAAGCACTTTTCCACTGAGCTATACCCCATCCCCACTTTTTTCTTTTTTGATTTATTTATTTTTATGTGTATGAGTGTTATGCCTGCATGTGTGAAGTGCACCTGTGTCGTGCAGTGCTCATGGAGAACAGAGAGGGTGTCAGATCCCCTGGAACTGGAGTTACAGGTGGAGTTACAGCTGTCATATGGGTGCTGGGATTTGAACCTAGGTCTTCTGTAAGAACAGCTGGTTCTTTTAACCATTGAACCATCTCTCCAGTCCCCACTTTTTTTTTCTTTTGAGACAGGATTTCACTAAGGTGCTCAGGCTGCCCTTAAACTCACTATGTAGCCTAGGATGGCTTTGAGTTCACAGTCTTCCCCCTGTAGCTGCCTGAGAGCTGAGATTACAGGTGTGTGCCATCAGGAATGCCTTTCAGGCTGGAAATTTTTAAAAGGATCATTGCATATAAAAAGGGAACCAGGGGACTGAAGACATATGGGTGAATAATAGTCTGACTTAAGGATCATGCGTTCTAAGCTTATTGGCAGGGGTAAAGCAATGGAGGCAGAGAGACAAGGCTGTTCCTTCACTGACCAGGGGAGAGGGGAGCAGAACAGAGACCAGGCTGGACCTGTGGATAGACCTGAATGGAGAGAAAAGCTTACCCTTCCTTAGGGATGGGTCTTTAGGGAGAGGAAAGCCCCGAGGGACAGTTTCCTGGATGAGGCTGATTTGTGTCTTTTACTCTGGTCTTCTCTAACTCTTGCTCTCCGTCAAGCCTGTGCTCACTGGCTCACCAGGACAGTGGATTCATTTCTTCAGAAAGAAATGTCCACTTCCGAATTCTCATTCTTCTTTATGTAGAGCTTCTCAGGGCTTGAGCTGGCTTTATTTTCTTAGAAAATGTGATCTTGTTTCTCTTTAAGTAGGGCCTCTTAGTGAAAGAATGCTATTTAAAAGCATTATATTAGGGGAGTGGGGGTGGATACTATTCCTAGAGTTTAAACAGTGTCTGTAATCCTTCTTGCATAGCTCACTGTCCTCTGAAAATGACCAGACTTTCTAAAGTAAGGCTCCCACTTTCTGGTGCCATGTTTTGGTCACTCACATATCAGCAGCTGAGTTAGGGCTCAGGATATCCTGTGCCTATCTAAACACATCCCCCAGCCCATATTTGACATATTGTGTATGTATGCTGTTTCTACAGCAACTTACCTAGCCCAAACAGTGGTTCAAATAACCAAATGCATTGTGTGAAATATATTAAATATGTGCATTTTAGATACAGTCAAGGGCAATTGTTTGTGTTTGGCAGGGGCATAGGATAATAAACATGGATGCTGGTAGTCACTCTGGAGGTTTTAAATCTCTCTCTCCCACAACTAAAACCATAAAAGTTGTCCTAAGGTTAGTGACAGAGTGGAAAGTTATGTACGTGGAACAAAGCCACAGCCCTGTCCACTGAACCCCTTGTTAGAGCCTCACTGCCTCTGCTGCTCTACCCCATCAGTCTCCCGAGTCAGCCAGTGATGGGCATTCACTTTCCCACACATCCTCAGAGCCCAGGGCTCCTTTGTAAGTTGTGAGTCTTTGTAAATGTTCAGTTTCAGATTATCCAGCAAACAGTGCAAGAGGTGGCGGTCTCAGGGGTTGGAAGCTTGTATTTATTTCTACTGTGCTGTTTGTTTTGTATGTAAGCCTTCAACTCTGGGCCTCAAGTTTTTCACTCTATAATAGAGGCAATGGTGTAATTCAGTGCTCCTTAACCCCAGTACTGCAGCAGAGCTTAAACAAAAATAAATTCAAAAAGCTCAAAAACTCAAAATGAATGATGCTCATGCTCAGGTCCTACCCCAATAGTTGAATTAAACCTCTTAGGAAGGGGGTGAGGCAATGGCTCAATTGGTAAAGTGCTTGTCTTGCAAGCACGAGGACCTGAGTTCGATCCCCAGAACCCATGTCACAAAAACAGAGGTAGGTGTGGTAGCATGTGCTTATAATCCTAGGACTGGGGTGATGGAGATAGCGATTTGGGAGGGGGGGGCTCCCTGGCTAGCTTACTTGTCAAGTTCCAGGCTTCTGAGAGACCCTGCCTTCTAAAACACCACCAATGGCATCTGACAAAAGACACCTGAGATTTTCTTCTGGCCTCTATATGCGTGCGCACACACACACACACACACACACACACACACATAAAATCTCAGGAAGAATTCAAGCAGTAGTCATTTAAAAAAGTCTCCTCAAGGAATCAACTGTGGTGCTGACATTTTATTTTATTTTATTTTATTATTTTATCAATATGAAGTCTCACTTATGTAGCCTAGACTGGCTTCAAGCTCATTGTATAGCCCAGGCTGGACTTGAATTTGTGATATTCCTGCCTCAGACTCCTAAATGCTGGGATTAAAGATGTACACAACCACACCAGGCTATGTGCAGCTCCATCTGAGGCTCTTCTGCCAGATGCTTGACAAAGCACGTTGTTACCTCTGGACATGATGCACTGTAGCATTTTGACATGTGCAGTGAGACCCTATTGTCTGATGAGGATCAGGGATGGGAGGGGATTTAGTGTACAGAACACATGCAATAGGTAGAGCCATGGTTGAATTAAGCACAGCTCTCTGTTTACCCTGCAACTGAGCTCTCTCAACACTGACATAGGCCTGGTGTTTAAAGTTAGAAAACAGAGGACGAACACTTTCCCTTATGTCCCGGTGCAGGTTGTGAAGTAGGGCAAATGGCCTTCGGTTCTGCTAGTATCCCCTGTTCCACTTAGTCAGTATTGAGGGTGCCCCATTTCTTATTTCAGAGAGAAAGCCTCATTTCACTCCTTTGTAACACTGTAAATGTAGGAAAACTATTAATAAATGGGGCTGGATAAGCAGCCCCTGATTGACTGGTGAGGGCTATGAATGGTGCAATTATCCTGGAGCTGGTTGGAATTCACTAGTCCTGCTGCCCTCCCTCTCTGTGCCTGAAGTGGAATATTAAAGGCACGAAGAGGAGGAAGACGGTAGGAGGCATTAAGATGTCGCTCTTCTCTGACTGTAACTTTAATCACTGATTATTAGGTTGGCTGGGTTAATAGTTTTTTCTCATCCGTCCTTTTGGGCTTCTTCCCTTCCCTGTTTTAAAATAAATGTGAACCTAAATGTAGAGTGGCAAGAACAGAATCCAGATTTATGGATCTGTTTTCTTTTTAAAGACAAAGACAAACCATTGTTCTTTTTGGACATCTGCTAATAGGCACTGGAGATGAGGGAGGAGGCTGCAACTCTCAGTGATGTTCGGTGGGCACAAAATATTTAGGAGAGAACCAGTCAAGGTCTTCATTGATCTGAATTTCAAAATATCTTCAGGGTGGACTTTTATAGGCAGTCCATTCTGTGCTTAAAACTGCTAAGCCTTTATCCTGGAATTGGTTACCATATCAGGCCTCCCTGTGAATTCTGCGGAGCCAGAATGAATGTCTCAGGTTTGTGACCCTCCCTCTTGTCACCTTATTGCAGACTCTAGGATTGTTTTTGAGTTCTTGAGGAATGGAGAGCATTTGAATCCCTCACAGATTTTATTCCTATCTGTGTCCTGGATTTTCCTAAGAAGACCCACCAAAAAACTACCCCGGACAAATATAAATGCTCAGGCTTAGGAGGTCTTTTGGAAAATGTTGGGATCTTCAAAGAAAGAAATACTTAGCTGGGTGTTCTCAGAGCTTGTATATAGAAGTGAATTTTGTTTCTTGCTGAATTTTCATTTTTTTTTCCACAAGGACAAGGGGTTCCCGTTTTGTGTCACTTTGTGACCTCAGTACTTAGGAAAAGGCTCTTTATACATGACTATTCTCTGGAAAATGCTGATAGAGATGGTGATGGAAATGAATGTGCATGGAAGATAAAGGTGACATGCATCTCCATTTCTTTGCCATCTAAACACTTCTCACTGTGTTGAGTGGGGCTGGCTGGAGCTGAGTGCATAAATGCATCTTTATGTCCAGTTTAGGTTGATGGAGTGGATGTGTCCATTCCCAGTACCCCACTTTGTTGCATTCAATGTAGACATTTATTTGAAAAGCTCTCTTTATGTTAGTCTACTTTTCTTCAAATTGTGTGTAGATACTATTCCTTCTTCAAAGTCTACCTCACAGGCAGTCTTCCATCACTAAGCCTTGCTTGGTTGCCTTAGACAGAAATAAGCTTTCTTAGGTCATTTGTTCACAGACTCCAATTCTGTTCATATTGTTCCTCTTATGCTGGTTTTAGGAACAAATCTCTTGAGAGATTTTCAAGTTCTGTCCACTGACTCCAACACTTTCTCTGTCCCTGGCCTTACTGAAGTCTATGGGATCATCACTCTCGACTTGCCAACCTCTCCTTTTTATTCTGTACTTATTTACAAAGATGCTTTGATTTCAAGATGAAAATCATGGATGGCACTGAAATTCATGAATGATCTTTCAGTAATCATAGCAAGGAATCTATTTTATTGATGAAATTTACATTTGTGCAACTGAGACAGAGATAAGAGGAAAGGACTCAGAAGGTTCTGGAATTGGGGAGCCATAAATTGTAGGCAGTTTTAGATAAAAGGTGGATTGAAAATCCTAGCAATTATTGCTGTCTATTCAAATACAATATTACATACAAAGATGTGCTTTATCTTGCCTTGAGACAGCTTTCTATGGAAACGGGACCATGAGTTGGCAGGAGACGCTTGTGGTGTATCCATTATATTATGGGTTATGTTAACCTGGGTTATTTCACTTAATTCACAAGGCTGATGCTGTGGTTTTGTTTCTTATATTAACAGAATGAGGATTTGAAGGCCCAAGAATACACAACCATAAGTTGCAAGCCAGCTTTCCAAATTATGTCTTCCGAGTCTAACCTCTAGTTCTTTAAATCACAGGGAACTGCTGCCATGTGAAAAACAGATAAAGGTTTATGCTGCATGTAGAGGAACTCATTAATATGATGGATTGTGTATGTGTGTGCATGCACATGCACACGCGTATGCATTTATGTGTGGTGTGTGCATGCGCTGTGCACATGAGTGAAGAGATCATAGGTTGGATGTCGGGTATGTTAATAATTCTCTACATAATATATTAAATATTGTACTTTATACCTTGAATATTCCCTACCTTGGTGTCTCTCTCCAACCCTGGAGTTCACCAATTCAGCTAGATTGGCTAGCCAGCAAGCTCTAGGGATCCTCCCATCTCTGCCTCCCTAGCACCACCATATGCAGCTTTTTATGTGGGTCTTGGGGATTTGAACTCAGGACCCTTTGCCTGCGAGGCAAGCACTTTGCCTACTGAGCCATCTTTCCAAACCCTAACACAACAGACTTTGAAATGTCAGCCGAACTGACTTTCTTCTAGATTCTTTGCCTTCTGGCTTTGCTCATGGCAAAAGGCAAAGTTATTTTAAATGGAAACATGAATTCCTATGAAATGGCCAATTTCTGGACCTTAATTTAATTTGATGAGGATGAAAGGTGAGGAATTCATGGTGCTGTCTGTTAGCAGCTCCTTATTTCATACATAGTTAGGGGTTTGGGTAGACCTTTCTTTATCTTCTAACATTCTGTAAATATACTTTAATCTGAATTTGAAGACTGAAGTTCCCCTAGGATGGAATAGTCTTCTCCTTGCTCACTTAATCATGGACACATTGAAGACCATCCATTTCTGGTATGTCTTTATTTCTGAGGTCTATGCTAAACTACTACTTCCAGTGGAGACTGACATTTAGAAGAGAGTGACAGCCAGGAATACCACTTTGATGTTGGGTTTTGCCATGAATGGGAATCATTATTTTCAGGACCAGGTCCCAGTCAGTCCCACCAGGCTGTTTGGTGTGATTCTGGCAAGCTGTGCAACCTCACAGAACTTGTTTCATTGTCTGTAAAATGACACCTTTATGGCAGGGAATTGTATTGCAGATCAAATGAGAAAAATGTAAAAAAAATCCTCTCAAAGCAGAGGTTTAATATCTGTACATACAATATCATTATTAAAACTCTGTCCTGCTCTGGGTTTTCAGTGCATTCTGGGGCCTTCTGTGCATCCACTCCCAGTGGACAAGAGAACAGAACACATTTAATGAGGGAGACAGACAGCGGTGGCAAAGCATTCTGAACACAGAGCGGCACACAGGATTGTGACCTGAGCTCTTTAATCTTTGGTTGGTGATGCCTTCCTAGGTTTCTCTTTCACAGTGTTTACCTGGAAAACGAAATGAATATTGTCAGAAAGGAGAGCAAGACATCTTTATCGCTTTATGTATGGAACTATTTTTTTTCCAGGCTTATCTTTGATCTTTACATGATCCAAGAAGAGTAGAGGTGGAAACAGTGACTGAAGCGGAGGGTAGGATGAAAGGAAGGTCCCCCACCACCCTGCTCTCCTTTCTGTGTATAGCCTCCTATCTCACCTCCTGTAGCTCATTCTTCCTTCATCCTTGTGGTCTGTCTTTGGAACCCTCTACTCCAGGTTCCCCCCTGCCCCCGAGGCTGAATGACCATGTCCTTCATGTTCCTAGCCACTACACAGGTGTGAAAGTATCCTGTTGTATCTTCATCCCATTCCTGTGAACTTCTAAGGGGCAGAACTGCGTCCAACCTGTGTCACTGTGTGTGCCTAACCGGGTGCTGGCACACTCTGCACATTGACCAGATATTGCTGACCCATTGTGAAGGCTTTAGGTAGCTGTAGATGCAGTGCTCAGGGCTTTAGGTAACACCTAACTTAACCCTTTCAACTAACCTAGGAGGGATGTGAAATCAGTATCTGCACTTTACAGATAAGGTAGACACGAAGAAGTTAAAATCCTGCTTAGCATAAGCAGCAGAGCCAGGATTGGAGCCTAGGAGTCTGGCCTGAGCTCTCACTCTTAAGCTCTTTGCTCTACAGCTTTGTAGTAAATGTTTATGGGTGACTTGCAGCCAGAGGCTTAGGAAGGACGCATTATGTGCTTGGCTCTACATGGTGTGAATAATGGAGAAGGGAAGAAGGCACACGGTGGAATCTGAAAGGATCAGCATTTGCTTGAATATTTGTAGACTTCATTCTCCCAGATAGAGGGCACACCCAGGACAGTTTTCCAGAAATGTAGAGGAATGTAATCGTCGTAACTGTTGTTGAGGTATGTAGAGCGTGAAGTGCGCTCCATTCCCAGTACTTGCACATTGTAGGTACTTCCTGCTACCTTGGGGTTTCTGAAGTTCGCTTAGCTACCATCCTTTTTTACATTTTTTTTTTTTGATTGCACGTGCAAAAAACAGAAGTTGAAAAGTAAGAACTTTAGGAGTTAGACTGCCAGCGTTTACTTTTTAGACCTTATTGGGACATCTTTACTTCTCTATGATCCTGGATTTTTGGTCTCTCATTCCAGCTTAACTATAATTCTGCTTATTTCACTCAGAACAGTACTAGTTTGCAGTAAATCTTCCATAAGTACTAATTGATGTGACTGCCTCTGCAACCCGCTCGGTAGCTCCTCGATCTGAGCCAGTTTGGGGGAATGGAAGAAGATGCTTAATTGTCTCATATGTGGGGCCTGCAGTCACTACTGCATTTCACAGGCTTCCAGATGAAATCTAGTATTGACTTCTGTGAGCGTTTCATCAAATCATACCTAGAAAGAGAAGAAAATATGGCCAGAAGGTGACATGTTTTGATAATACTTGGGGGACATGTTGTCAGTACAGAAAAATGCAGACGCTCTCCACAGATAGGGACTGGTTCATTGAGGACTTGAAGGTTGAAGTGAGCCTTGGGCAAAGTCATCATGAACTGATCTATTAGAGAATGAAATGAAGAGCTGTAGAGAAAGCTGAACATAAGCAACAACAGTTAAGAAAAGAAGGTTTTCAGTGAAAGAAGTTGACAGGAGAAAATTAGGCAAATTGGATGCAGTAATAGCACTCTCTTGCATTTCCGGTACGCTTCGTAGTTTATTCAGAGCTTTCTCATAAAGTTTCTTCCCTGAATGTTATTTTATTCTTTTAGAACCCATTAGGAAGAATCCTGGACATTAACTTTTATCTCCATTTTATACATAGGAAACCAAGGTATGAAATAATGTTTTTCTAACTACACAGGAAAGAGGAAGAGCTGGAATTCGTCCTCAGTTTCTCTGAGTGCCAGGTCCTGAGCTCCTTCTGCTCTCCCTGAGCCTTGGGCACTTTAGGAGAGCAGCTTTCCAACTTAGACAAGCATGTGTGGAGATACTCACCTAGGTGAGCAAAGAATACTATCAAAAGTAGCATCACTGGGCAGGTGAGCACATGCAGAAATGGTAAACGTTGTAAAACCTGAAAAGGCAAAGTTGACATAGCACACAAAAGCCATGAGAGGAGGTAAAGGCCAAACCTCATGACCTGAGTTCAATCCCCAGGACTACTGCAGGCTGTCCTCTGATCGCCACTCGTATGCATGTGTGTGTCCCCACACTTACACGCAGATAGATACAATTTTTAAAATGTTAGACAAAATTAGTATCTTTTTCCTTTTTGGTCTTTTTGAGACAGGGTCTCCTTGTAGCCCCAGATGGCCTGGAACTCACTATGTAGACCAGGCTCATCTTGAACTCACAGAAATCCGCTTCCCTGCTTCTGCTTCCTGAGTGCTGGGTTTAAAGGCATGCGCCACCACGCCTGGCCATCAGACAAAATTAAAAATAACACAAGGGCTTAGAAGCAAGGGAGTTATTGTTTTACTTCTATGTCTTTAATTTCCAAAATTTCTACAATACAGGATATTATTTTCATATTCAGAAAAGATAATTAGGAAATAAAAAATACATTAGTAAGTAAATAAAAGTAAAATAGTATAAGCTGTCACCTCAAGGGTAAGAAGTATAATATCTGTAGATTTTTAAAAATATAATTGGGGCACTTGTGAGATGGCTCAGTGGGTAAAGGTGCTTGCATTCAAGCCTGATGTCCTGAGTTTGTTATCTGTGATCTACACGGCAGAAGGAAAGACCCAACTCCCACAAATTGTCTTCGGTCCTCCACAGGCACACTGTGGCATGCATGGCCCTCCCTAGCACACATGTGCACACACATATATACACACAATAAATAAATAAAATGTGATAAAACACTTAAAAAGAGATATAATTGGTAACTAGTTGCTAATATACATGCTACATGTGTGTGCATGTGGTGTAAGTATATTCGTGTGTACATAATTGGGATTCTGGTATGATCTAGGAAACAAAAGCCAATTTAATGTTAGAATTTTAAAACATTCATGGAGAAAATAATATCCTCAGGTCTTAATGACAGATTCTAAAATGTCTTTAATAGTCACAGCAGGGTCAAAGGCTGCCATTTGAGAATATTGCACAGGACAGAAAAGATATCCAAGGACTAGCTTATAATTTTTTAAAAAAAGAAATACTGACTGGAAAATACAGACTCATAAGCATAAGTGGCTAGTTGAAAAACTATTGAATCAAGCAGCCAGTTACCAACACTTTGAAGTGACTGGGGCATAGCAGCCATTAAAATGACTTTTTAAAGAACAGATCCTACTGGATCTGTGGCTCTGCAAAAAGGACAGGCTTGGTAGTCTTCAGGAAACTGATCTGTGCGATTAAGAGAAAATAAAAACAGTTTTAGATCTGTCTTCCCCTGATCTACCTTTTAAACAGGGACAATGGGATGAGTTAAGCAGAAGATGTGCAAAATTGTGTGAATGACTGCTAGCTGGCTGGGAATTCTAGATTGGTTCTTACTTAGGGGCAACTGGAACCTAGCTGCTCCTAATGCCTTCAAAGGGTGGGGAGTGCGTCTCTGAATAAAAGAAGGCTGAGCCCCTGAAAGGAGTTACATGTTCATCTGGGTCAGCTGTGCAACCATGGGGCCTGGGAGAAAGACATTTATAGCCTTTGTGGACCATTCTGCCACCTCTAAACCCAACTCACTCTGTCCTCGTCACCTCCCATGTCTACCCTTTCCTCTGAGCCACACATCTACTAGGTCAGCAGTGTCTAACTAATGTTCTGGGTCCTCTTCCCAGCAAAGACCAGACTCTGGAAAGTCTCCAGATGAAATATTAGGAGACTTGAGATCCTTGAAATTCATGAACAACACCGGGTTAGGAAGCCTTGGTCTAGACCATGTGCCCAGAATACACCTGGTAAATAACTCCTCTAGTTACATGCTTCTAAAATCTTGGGACTGTGACTCTTTTGTTCTTTCTGAACTAATCAGCCTTGGAGATTCACTTATGGGCTGTCTATGAAGATCTGTCCATGAAGGGTCTCATAGCTGGGGGTCAGGCTCAATAGTGATCCTCCAAGAGCCGATAGACAGGAGCTGAGACTCAGACAGAGAAGGGGGCAGAATCAAATGGGTCTCTAAGGTGGTATAAATCAAATGATGCAAGGCAAGCCAGCAGGACCATGCAGGGGATGGGGAGGAGGGATTCTAAGAGGAGTAAAAGAATATTGGCTTTATTTAGTCTCTCCGGGGTATCAGTGTGTCTCCTAACAGATATCAAATTCTTGTTACAGATGGAGATTTACTCACCTTTGGGACCCCAGAGGGAGGAATTTTAAGATTTCTAATAGGATCCTCCCTCTGCTTCTCAAAAGTCATAATCAATGGTCAGAACTTTTGGGATCTTCCTGCCTCCTCACAGTGGGAGATGATAGGTCTGCCTTCTGCTAGGGCAGGCTGTCCCTTTCTAGAATGGCCCTGACCTACATCCTAAGGTTTCCAACCCGGGATTCCTATGGCTTTTATACCAAGGAAAACCCAGGATTTTGAGTAACTAGCGGTTGAGTGTCCTGGAAGTCCAGACTGATGTTTTGCCACCACTCTCCAGAGAGACTGTCCTTAAGAATCAAGAGCAGGGTTTTGACATCAACAGGACTCGAGCTCAAAATCTTAGATCTGCGCTTTGCCTCTGAGTGACGCTGGGTAAGGCATTTTATTTATTTATTTATTTTTTGGGGTGGGGGGCTTTCAGCTTTTTGTCTTCTGTCCAAAGCAGGTTTAAGTGAAGGTTAGATGAGGTCAGGAAGGTAAAGGACCAGAAATGTAGCTCCATTACCTCTCTTCACGAGTAATGATGCTTCTGGTTTCTCAGTAGGGCAGGAAAAAGAAATAACAGTCCTTATGAGCTTTCTCCATCTTCTCTTTCTCCCATGTAAATGTGTGTTCCTGCTTATGAAAAGCCACCGAACTCTGTCGTCTCAGGTGACCCCAGGAAATTAGGAGTCTCTCGAAATGGGTTCTGAAATTAGCTATGTTGGGGAGGGGTACGATGCAAAAAGACTTGGCGACTTGGAATCTTGAGTTATTAGACAGAATTGGAGAAAAAAGTAAAGAGAAATTGAGAGAGAGAGAGAGAGAGAGAGAGAGAGAGAGAGAGAGAGAGAGAGATATTTTTTTCCAGGGTATTATAGTTACTGACAGAGAGAGAAATAGAGAGAGAGAGAGAGAGAGAGAGAGAGAGAGAGAGAGAGAGAGAGAGAAATGGTTTTCACCAGGATATTAGATTCAGTCAAGTTCTTTTGCTTTTTTGCCCCTTTGTGTGGTTAGGTAGGAAAACAGAGCAAAGAGGGGAGAAAAGGGAAGGAAAAAGTGAGGCAAAAAACATGGGGGGGTGAGTGGGGTGTCAGGAGATGTCTGCTTCCTAAGACCTGTGTGGATAGTGTGCCTGGCCAGCTGTCCCCAGGGAGGGCCCACACTTATGCCCACTGTTCCTTCCTAGCCTAGTGGAGGACGAGTCAGCGGCAGTCTTGGCACATTTCTGGGGGAAAGTCAGAATGCGACAGCTGCTCTGCCACCCTGGGAAGTTCAGTCTGGCCTCCAGGGAGTTCCTGTGACCTCTTTGTGGAGGTCAGCCAGTCTGCCTGCTGTCAGCCCCTCCCGAGCTTGCTTGGGTGTCACAGTCCAGGGACAGTCCAGTCCTCTCCTGAGCAGATATTTACTGAGTGTAAATCTCTGTTTCAGTCCTGCCCATAAATGGTGGCAAACAGGCATTTTGGGAAGGAATTAAGCACAAGGAGTTCACAGAATGTCAAGCATTCAAATGGTAAATGTTAAATCAATTTTGTAGAAAACAAAATTTTAATTTCAGTTTGTTTGTAGCAGGGTGCCTACCAGGAACATCGGCAATCCAGGGTTAATTCTACACAAGATGAATGTAGTTTGCTGCAATCTGAGTTTAATAACTGCAGGGTGCTGGAAACATTGGTCTTCATGACATCCTTGTGCTTCCATTGGAGAAAGGAGGGTGTTTAAGGCACTGGGTCCAGATCTCCCTTTCATTTTGGAGACTGGGAGTGGGAGCCAGGAGAGCGTGGAGGCAGGCAGAGCATCTTGGTTCTGCCTGGTTCCTCGGTGCCTTTGGGTTCATGCCCAGATGCAGCTGGAGGACGGAGCTGTTGCCAAATGAAGTCTTGCTCCCTGCTGCTTCCTGTGAAGGAGCCAGCTCCATGCACGTGTGTGAGTATGTGTGAGTGCGTGTGCATGCGCGTGTGTGCGTGCGAAGACAGACATTATAAGAACACGAATGAGAAGGATATGGGAAGCTTTACAGTGTGATTTTAATTTCTGTGGCCCTGGTGTGTTTACTGCCCAGCCACGCTTGAGAATGACTCTTGCAGACCTTCTCTGCCAGCCCTTTACACCTCTCCTTTGTCTTTGTGTTGACCAGTTATGTGTCATCTCTGTGAGCATTTCCTGCAACATCCATGCTGAGGGAGGAAGACAGGCTCTGACTTCCTGAAACCGCTGGCCGCACTTATGCTCCATTCTATGGCACTCCTGTTTCTTGAAGATTTTGTGGACTGATTAAATAAATGCTCTTAGCTCTGTAATTTTATGCACATGGCTCCTCATGCTGTGGAAAGAACCATTCTTAGATTTGTCATTGCAAGTGGATCGCCCAGCTTTCCCAGAGGGAAAGAACTTTGTCTGATCTTAATAGAAAGTGTCCATTTAGTTATTCAGTTAAAAGGGTCAACAGCGTTATTCCTTATTCTGTTTCCTGCTGTATGTTTCAAGACAGACGTGAAAGACATTTCTCTAGTGTGCTGAGTTCCCAGGTTTTTGCGTATTTCTTTTGTACACTTGCTGGCGAAGACACGTCTTCTTCTTTATCAGCACTTTACCTTCTTACAAATTTCCAGTGAGGATCCTTCCCCAAATTATAGTGTCACTCATCTACTCCCTTAAGACCCAATTCTCTCTCCTGTGATATTAGGGTTTGCTTCCTCTGCTTCCTGTGGTTCATTTACCTTTGACCTGTGCATGTGACATCGAGGGGCTTCCTTCCCCTCAGTGTGGAATCCCCTTTGCTTTGTCCCCCTCCTTTCTAGATCCCCCTCTTCGCAGTCTTGTTTGGTGTCCTTTGTTTTTATCCTGTTTTGTTATTCATGTTATAAAAGACAGAAGGAAATTTCTAGAAGTGAATTCATCTGTTCACTTTGGAGTCCTTCTTCCCTGAAACCACGATGCCTGGACAATGGCGTTGCTACTCTTTACTTTGAAGTTCGTTTTCAGAATACACCTCCCTGAGAATTCTGTCTGCCATATTCCTTTTCTTATTTGCTGAGAAAAAAATAATAGTTTTGGTGTAAATGTCCAGACTCTTTTAACATAAATGTGCACATTTGTCTTGTTTGCTGGAAGCTTTAGAGAAGCCTGTGTTCTAGACCCATCCTTCTCTTCCTTATGGGGGTTTTATTGCCACACCCAATGCATCCCAACTTTCTGACACCCCCAGATTCAGGGCTGTTTTCAACATAATAGCCCTAAACTCATAATTGATTCAAATCCAAATTCCCTTTCCCCAGCCCTTCCCCCTTTTTAGGTCCCTGTTTCCTCATTGGAACTTACATGATCCAGTCCCTGAGGCATGATGCTTCTGTATCTTCACAATGTGTTTGCATATGATCCCTAATTTCCGTGAAAAGGCATTAGAGTCTTTTTAAAAAAAAGAACACATGGGCTGTATAGATGAATTGTCCAGAATTGTCAGTTCCTGGTATTTGGGACTTTGAAAAATTGCATAAACTCCGAGTCTTGGTCTTCTCATTTGGGGATAAGGCGGAATAATAATAGCATAGCTACTTCTGTATGTTGTTTTGAGAATTAAATAAATGAATACCTCTGAAGTCCTTAGAACAGTACCTGGGACATTGCCAGTGCTCAACAAATGGATGTTGTCACTTCATCAATGACTCTTAACTGGGGTCCATTTGGTAATATTTGGAGACATTTTCAGTTGTCACAACTGGGAGCAGGGGAAAGGATGGTCATCTAGTTGATAGAGCCTAGAGATGCTAGGAAACATTTTACCCTGCCTAGGGTGGTCCCCTGCAACAAAGAACTAACCAGCCCCAAACGCCAATGCAGTGGGGTGGAGGAAGCCAGCAGGATCTCTTAGCTCTGCCCAGCCACCACTGTCTCAATGCACAGGTCAGTGCCCATTTCTGATTTTCTCAGCCTTCCATTCCTTACGGAGCCCACTTTCTTATATGGTTTCAGTTACAAACTCACTTTGATGATTCTGAAATCTACATTTCCAGCATCTGATTATACCACTAGTGGTTTATAGAAAAATTTCCCCTAGCACGTTATCCTTGCATTGGAAAATGGTAAAGGGATAAAAAGAAAAGCCCCCAAACAAAAAAGCAAAATAAAATGCCATATTTAAATGCCCACACCCGCCCTGGCCCTTCTGTTGTTTGCAAAGGCGCATTATCCTGGTGCCCATTCCCTGTCTCTGACTGCCCTGGCTTCCAGTCTACAGCGATTTCTGCCAGTTCTTCCTTGGAACGTCTCCTCTGATCCTCATTTCCATTTCTATGGTTCCCTGCTTAGTACTGGACTCTTGCTGGCTTCCCTGCCGGCCTCCCTCCTCCACACAGCTGCAGGAATTATCTCCATTAAACACTGTTTTCCTCTGTTCAAGAATCCATAGTGGCTCTCCATTACTGCTTATTAGTAAAAGGAAATTCCCCCATGAAGCCTTTTATTTCTTGACCTCCCTCCCACCTGGGCCTCACCCAGCAGCCACCTGCTTGAGTTACCACCTAACCACAGTCACGGGACCTTTCTGAACTCTTTCCTGTTCCTCCACCTGGGAGTGTTATCTTCCCTCCTGGAAAGCCTCTCCTCTCCTTTCTGTCAAACCACACCCATCACATCCTTCAAAATCTGGCTCCATTTTCAACTGCCCAGGAATACTGTCCTGAATGACCCACTGGATTTTTCTTATTATTCAGGATTGCACTTGAACTCAGGCACTTGCTAGACTCGGTTTATACTAATTTACACTTACAGATGTTTTTGAAGTCTCTCTAAGTTTATTACTTATCTATTTTTGGCTCTGGGGATTGGATCCAGGGCTTTACCCATGTTAGTCAAGCAAGTCTACCATTAACCTACGTCCTCAACTCCCTAAGTATCTGGAAAACTTCTCAAGGACATATTTTATTCTCTTCCTCTTTCTTCCTTCCTTCCTTCCTTCCTTCCTTCCTTCCTTCCTTCCTTCCTTCCTTCCTTCCTCTTTCTTTCCTTTCTTTCTTTCTTTCTTTCTTTCTTTCTTTCTTTCTTTCTTTCTTTTTCTCTTTCCATCTTGAAGATAATTCCCATGCCCAAACAAACTGTTCTGAATGTAACAAGACTTCAATAAAGGATGTGTCTGTAGCTGTCCTTTTTCTATTTCAAAAGCCAAGGAAGAACTCTAATGACATAACTTCATGAGAAACTTTGAATTAACTGGCTCCTCTCTTTGTGGGAGTGCTGCTGGTCAGTGTGAAGAAGAGGAGGAGGGACAAGATAAAAGTTTAGGTTTGCCAAACATAGGCAGCCAAAGGACCCTGTTGAAGAGGTTTTCCAACAAGAGCAGAGATGTGGTCATGGAAAACAGCGGTGCCATGTCCTGGGAACCTGTTAATGGAGCCCAAAAGAGAGAAGAGGGGCATTAGGACCCTGTGTACCCTGCATGCTTTAACCTGTGTAGGTACTACCTAGCATTTGCTTAGCACTTTGCCACAACTAGCAATTTTAAATATGTTGTTTGGTTTATGAGGTAGATGGTCTGATTGTGTTATGCAACAGAGGAAAAGAAGGCCAGGGGAGATCAGGCGACTTGCTCCATCGCCCTAGGACTGAGCTGATGTTTGGACTCAGCTCTTGTGAAACCAGAGATCCTGATTTCTCCCCTGTACTTGGCTGCCTCTTCCTACTTTGTTAACTAAGGCTTTAGGGGGTCACCTGTCTAGTTCAATGCCCATGTTTATAGATAGGGTGTCATTAGGCTGTTATTAGTAAAGTGGGGTCTGCAGTTAATCTCAATTAATGCTCTTTTTGCTTTATCACAAACACTCCATTTGAGTCCTAATCTAAGGTGCAACCAGACCTTGTTGGCATAGCCAGGAGATCTGTGCTGTCCAAGAAAATTTCTGTCATGATGGAAATGAACAATATCTTTGCTGTCCAATGCAATAGCTATTGGCCACAGGAGACTAGTGAGACGGGAGGACTTGAATTGATTTCAGCTTAAACAGGCACACTGGTAGCTTCTACATCGGACACAGCCGTTCTAGACTCCTATGATCCTCTGAAGGACTCTTTAGATTTAGAAGGTTGCCTAATCTGGGTTTGGAGGCCCCATGAGAGTAAGTAGTGTCTTGTCAAAATGCTCATGGTCTACCATCACACTGAAGATGGGCATTTACAGAACCAGGAGCATCATCAGGAGAGAGGAGTCATCATGTGCTTGTAAACAGCAACATGTCCTTCCCTACCCCCTTTCCTTCGCTTCCTTTTTCTTTTTTTTCCTTCCCTTTTTTCTCTTCCCTTCTGGCTTTCTTTGCCCCCTCCCCTTTTTGGTGTCATAGAACTTACGGCTTCTTACATACCAGGCAAGTGCTATACTTAGGTTACATCCCCAGGCCACATTTTTCCCATTGGACGAATAACATTGTACATGTTAAGTGAAGCAAGCCAGGCACCAGAAGACAAATACTGCATGATTTTTCTCATGTATGGAATCTGAACTTCCTGATCCCATAAGAAGTAGAGCATAGAGTGCTGGCTACCAGGTGGGGAGATACCGGCCATGGACATACAATTTTAGTTAGATAAGAGGAATAAGCTCAAGAGCTCTATCAGTCAATATGATTACTATAATCAATAATGATGTATTGGACCAAGAAATGCAGAGCGAATGTTAAGTGTTCTCACCACAAAATGATAACTCTATAAAGTAATTCATATGTCAATTAGCTTGATTTAGCCATTCCATAATGGATATATGCTTCAAAATGTCATTGTGCATACCAAAAAATATGTACAATTTCATTTGTCAATTAAATAGAAAACAGTAAATAAAAAGAATCAAGAGTTGGGAGAACCGCCTGCTTTTTTGGGGGAGTTGGCATAGTGGAGGCATCTGTGGAGGCGAGGGGCAGCTCCCAATCTCTACTGGTACCCATGGAGAGATCAGCCCCTGAACCTGTATGTGGGTCTCACTTTCATCTTCCATGGAGAGACTGACTGTGAGAGGGAGGAGGATCCTGGCCTTGAGAATGAGCAGATATTCCTGTCAGAGGTCCACATGGAGGAGGTCTATGGTAGTGTGTGACAGCCTGCTTTTTCCATACTTCCAAGTGGAAGTTTATCAGTGAGTGTGGGTGAGTTCATTGATGCCCTGTCTTGAATTTCTATGTATAGATAACTGAGGAGCACCTTGTGATTGAACCTTTTCTTTACCTCCCTGTCTTTCTCTCTCCTGTATTTGTGTGTATGCACATGCAATATGTATTTTACACGCCTTTCTAATTACTGTGTTAACTGGGCCTGGTTCCCCAGAAGATACTCTCAATGGGTGACCTGTTGCTGAACCAGAAAAATGACAGACTCTGAAGACCACAACTAATGACAGTTATAGGTTGATGGTGTGGTATGACGTGGCCTGACCTTGTCTTCACTGGATTCTTTTCTCTTTCTGGTCCACATACTCTGTTTAGCTTGAATTTTCACATAATTCGTTGATATCTATAAAAAAGAGATGCTGAACGCTCCCTCACCTGTGGGATATACAGCACTTCTCACTCTAGATAAATTGAGTCTCTTTACACGTGGAGACCTAAACGTAGAAGAAGGAAGGACTTTTCTGGGAGAGTCAGTCTTTATTTATAGGCTTGGCAGGAGGATTTTGGATGATGATTCTCTGAGTCTAGAAAAATTCCAGAACAAGATATACTTGAAGTGAACTATTCCAGGGATATGGATATGCTTCTGTATAACCGTGCGTCCTTTTGTTCTTCATCGGCACGTTTGAAAGCAGAAGCTGAGTGCTTTGTGGGCGTGAAGGCAGGTCCTCAGGAGACATTCTAGGGTTGTTCCTGATGTTTCAGCTCATTGCTGGGTAGACAGATGTGACAACACACAGGGCATCCCGAGTCCAAATGGAATGAACAGTTGGAGGCAGCAGCTTGGAGAATAAGGCACTTGTTTTCACGCTGAGGCATTTTAAAACAGGACAAGGGTAGATGCATTCAGGGCAGCTGTGACAGAGAGAGTTATTGCCCTGATAAGAGATTTTTGCAAAATTTTCTCTGAGGAATATGGATTTGAGGAACATAACTCAAATGGCCACAAGTTGTCTTTTAAATCAGAGATCTAATCATGTCTGTCTCCTCAGAAACCTTTAATAGCTCATCATCACGTGCAAGATGAAGTCTTGCTTCCCTCTGCGAGGTGCCTGGGCATTGCAGTGTGGCTCTGAGAGCCTCTGCAACGTATTGCGCAGCTCTCTCCTGTCTTTTCTGTTCTAGCTCATTCAAGCACTGTGCACATGACCTTGACGGGCTCCCTTAGCTTTGCTCAAGCTGTTGGTCAGGTATAGCCTCAGACAACCCTCTTCCCAGCACTGTCAAAGTGCTAGCCATTCTTCAGGTTTTTTGTGTATTCCTCAACCTTCTGTGAGAAGCTGTCCCAGTCCTCCAAATGGCCAATGTTTCCCCTTCCTGCATTCTTATGTGTCACTCTGTGTTCTTGCTGGGACTTGTCACCATTCAGTCTTTGTTCCAAGTTATTAATATGTGAGTCTGATCATACCCTGCAATTATGGACCCCTGGAGGGTCTGCGTCTCATTCATCTTCACATTCTGTATAGAATCTCAAAAAGAGCATTGCATACAGTAGGTGCATTTGAATGGAATTGTTCTTTGTTAACTGAAACTGCTGACTGCTTGCCTTTATTTCTTCATTTGGTCTTTGTATCTGTTTACTAACTCAAGGTCTCAGATCCACACACAGCCTCAAGGCTGGAGTGAAGAATTCTGCCCAGTTCATCTCAGTGTCACTCAGATGCCTATCTTGTTTTGGCTGAGTAGAATGAGTAGATTTTGCTTCAGTGAGAACTGGCCCAGCTCATTTCTCAGTTTCTCATGCTTCCTAATCATCAAAGGAAAATTTGGATTTGAGTTACTCACAGGTTCTATTTCATTTGCAGACAGCCAAGGAGGTTTAGGCAAGACCCTAACAGGCCTGCTGCAGGCACACAGTGAGACTGGTTTTTGTTAACCTTTCTGCATCCATAGTACCATATCAAGTACTGGCTTTGAAATAGACTTTCTTCAACTGTGTTTCTGAATAGTAGCTAGGGTATCTTTGCTGGTCAAATCTTGCTACAGGAAATAGCCTGGAAAAATCTTTCTATTACCAAAGAATGTTTGAACTAAACACACAATCCATTTGTCTAGAATAGTATCCAGTTGAACAGAATTTCTGTTTTTGTTATTATTGTGTCTCTGTGTATATGTGCACACAAGAACACACATACTACACATATGCATGGGAATGGTAGAGGACAACTTCTTGGAGTTGGTTCTTTCTTTCCATTGTGGCTTCTGGGAATGGCAGCAGGTGCTTTTATGTACTGAGCTATCTTGCTGACCCTTGAATAGAAATTTTGGTCTTAAAAATATATGATCAGATTATTGATAGTTGTTATAGTATTTCCTTTCTTTGGAGAATCTTAAAGATGTTTTGTTAAAAACTTGCATTCAACCCACACTCTAGAATAAGAAGGCGTCAAGGGCTGTTTGGGTAATTTAGGTGACAGATCATTTATATAATCTCAGAAAGGGAAAAGGGTACCCCTCAGTGTGTCACTCTACCATAGGGACTGTCTCTCATGTACATATTGTTCCCCATGGTGTCACAATGGTCATGCTCAATTGCACAACTTTTGTGACAAGCTATGGTCTTCTTATACCTTAAGATTTGTTTTTTCCCATCAAAAAGAAAATGTTCTTTTTTTTCATATGCTGTGAAGGTCTTTCAGTGGTACTCTGAAGATGGACGGGTCTCAGTCTGCAGATGAACAGATTCATTTGCTGTCTTCAATAACCACAATCACCACCATCCATTTGTGTAGAGCTGGGGATGTAGAACTCTTCTGTATAGTGGATTGAGCTCTTATGATAACGTGATGTGCTGGCCCTGTTCTCTGTTTCTACCTCAGGTGAAGCATCAGGGACTAGCCACAGCCACAAACCTGGCTCCAGTGTTGTCTGTCCCTGCCAACACCGTTTGTGATATCATATAGCCAATTATGTTTGTTTGTAGTGTTGAACTACTTTGAAGGCCAAGGTGAGATGTTCAGAAGTAAGGTCAGTGTAGGCTGGACCTGGATCTTGTGGGCAGATTAAATCTGAAAGATACAATCAGAACATGTCAGTGCCCAGAGACACAACTCACTCTGTGGTTGAGGGCACAAAAGCAGACCCATGGGCTAAGCAAATATCAGAGTATACATCTATGCTTGGTCTACAGCCAGAATGCATGTAACTCAGCTCCTGTTCCAGGGCTCTTTCAATTACATCAGTGATCTGTAGGTTTCTTTAATCACCCATTTTGTTCAATAAAACATTTTGGGATATTTATCCCCCATCTGGGTCTAGTTATTATGCAGTCAGAAGAGCAGAACCCATATCAAGTAGTTCAAAGGGAAGAATCTATCATTGGGAATTAGTTAAAAAAGGCATCATAAGAGCTAAAAAGCTAACCAGGACATGGCTGACCACACATGCAAGCCAGATCAGCAAAGCAGGGAGCCAGTGTGGCCTTGTGGGTCATGGAGAACAAGGCAGAGGTTGTCCAGCGGGAGCTAGAGTAAGTGATGGCTACCTAGAAGAGGTGGGAGCCACCTGGCAGAGGGAAACCGTAAGAAGACATTGCCACTGAGAAGATGCAAAGCAGAGAGAGAGAGAGAGAGAGAGAGAGAGAGAGAGAGAGAGAGAGAACTTATTCTAGTTTCTCTTTTTCTCGGTATCCCCTCAGCCTTATGGGAGTCCATCTATTATTTAACATTACCCAGAATATGTTTGTTTGGTAAGGGAAATGCGGTCTGTAGGGTCTTTGCTCCCTGAGGACTCAGAGCAGACAGGGAAATTTGCGACAATTTTATGAAAGTATCTCCCATTCCATATTTTCTTCTGCAGTGTGACCCAACACATCCCATCCTTCTCTCTGGGCAGTTTTTTTTTTTTTTTTTTTTTTTGTTGTTTCTATATTTTTTCGATATTTTATGATGATTTTTTTTAATTTTCTTTTTTACAATTAAAGTTACAGCTTTAACAATATGCAAAATATTACAGTAATTAAGATTTTTTGGCATAATGATTACAGATTTGATAAATACATTTTATATCTCATAATAGCGATGAGGATTACACAAAAGCTCTTAAAACAATTATGAGAATAAATTCTATTGTCACTTAAGTATCTAAAGCTATTTTCCTTTGCGTTCTTCCAGAATGATTTGTTCTTATTCTTTACCTTAATTTGAGGGACTTCAAGAAGATACTTGTTTTTTTTTTCTCATACAGAAGAATTCATTCCAAGGCAATTGACATTGAGACGTTTTCACATGCATTTCTAATCTCTATATACATGACTATCACTGGTCACAGTCGCCCACCTTCTGAGCTCCTCGGCATCTGAGCATGAATACAAACTCGTCAGATAGACAGCCTTCCTCTCCCACTAGAGGCTCCATACTCTGCCATCCCTGTCACTGTCTACTGTGTTGTCAGCACCCTCATCCATTCCCCCCGTCTGCCCTTCTGGTAAATCTAGTCAGCCAGAGGTCCTTGTTCCAGGAGGGTCAGCTGTTCCTCATTTACGGCAATCCATTGACAGTATTCCTTTGGATAGAATTGGGGTCTGCTGTTCATTTTTCCTGTAGTATGTTGGGTTACTGTCTGGAAGAGCCTTTATCTATCCTGGCCCACAACTCGACTGAAGGTATCGCCTGTCTGGCTTTGTTGTTTTTAACTGCTTTGACTAATGAAGGATAGAGAAAGTGAGGTTAGTTGACTTCCAAGCTCACATCACAAGAGTTCCAACCTGATTCCCTCCATTCACTGTCCTTAGGATGTCCCCACCATGCTATGAGATGACACATTTCATTTCCCCCCACGTCCCCTCATGAAAAAAGAAGTTCTAGGTGACTCTATCATCCAGTTCTTGGAGTCAATTTCTTTCCAAATATTTGCTTCTTTCTACTGAAGGAAAAGTCAGAACTGAACCAAGCACACTCAGCTGTGTCCCAAGCTCTAACAAGTTCAGGACATTGTTTCAAGCTTTTTAATGTAGCCCTACAGAATTAAAGTCCCAATGACCATGATACTTGTTTAATGCATAGTTATATGAGCATACTGTCTAATATATTGTATTTGTTATAAAAACACGTATTAAAAACAGAAATAAAAATGGAGTGTGCTAAAATTAGATGTGAACAGTAATTCTAACATTTTGTTCATCCATGCCTATCCCCAGTCATCCTGGAGACCACATACTATGCACATTAAAATACGTGGTCAGTAGAGAATGTACTGTGACATCTATGGTATGTTAATTAGTCAATGACTACTCCAGCTAAACAGTCAATGACTGTCCCAGTGATTTATGAGGAAGATTGGGAGCAGGGACAGAGGAAGGGCATCCTGGGGAGGTTCTTTGGGAAGGAGTGCTTGAAGTACAGGAAAGGTAAAAGTCCAGGAAAGAAAGTTCTGTAAGATGGAGCAAAGGGCCCTAGGGAGAGTGGAGATTTTCATAAGCTGTATCAGGCTTTGAGACAATTTTGGTTTTATTTCTCTGATGCTATTCAGTGGAACCATCACAAGATCCCAGTTTCCTGTGCATTCCTGTGGGCACTATGTAAAGGTGAGTGGGTAGGGATGTTGTGTTACAATTTCATTAACACAGTGGGTGCTGTTATTGAAAGCTGATTCTAGGATTTTGTGCTTCAGAGATCTGAATCTTTTTAGAAAGAGATGATGCTGAGTTTTTCTCTAATATTTCTCACTTACTTTGAGGAAGCTCCAGTGTGTTTCCAATGTATACCTGATGTCTTACTAGAGTTTTGACAAATGGGGTCAATTATAGAGGTCTACCAACCATGAATTGCATGTGCTTGGTTTTTTGACTATAGTGAGTTTTCTATAAACAGACTGGGTTATTTGACTTGAATATCTTAGTAACAAGACATGCTAATTTACTCAAGGATACCCCTCTACCCCTTTATACTTAGGATACGTGTTTTTCATATTGGATTTTCCTATTGGGGCTTCAGAATGCTCATCTTCCCTTGTGATGAATTCTTTATAGCCTGTCACCAGACACAGACAGTTTAGTGATCACTCTGTTTCTTTTTCTCAATATTTCTACTTCATTACTGACCATAATCAGTCAGCATTTAGGCTGCTACCTATATCCCATCTAGGGTTGCCAGACTACATGAATTAAAACACTTCAGTTAAATTTAAATTGAAAGTAACAGTTTTTAATTTAAGTTTGTTGCAACTTCTGTAACATTTGCATACTTATTCCCATTGGTTGTTATCACGGAAATTCAAGTTCAGTTGGGTGTCCTATGTTTTTACCTGGCAAACCCCAGCACTGCCCTCTCTTGGTCTCATTCTTGTAGCATTCACAAGGGAACAGAATACCATGGAAACTTTTATCTCTAGACAAACCACTTCTGAAGTGGAGATTTGTCCTTCGTTTTTCTCTTTCCTGGTCAAGCTTAGCTTAGTTTTTCTTCTATCTCAGATGTGCCCAGACATGTCAGTCACAGCAACTGTGCTAACTTGTTTCTGATATTGGACAATGGTGATATTAAAAATCTTGGTTTAGAGTTCTCCAGATAGCTGGTCAGTTACTCATATAAACCCACAGCAGTGGTGACAGCATGCACAATTCCTATGCAAGCTCAAACCAGAAAAATTCCCAGCATAGACATGAAGAAATGGGTATAAAATTCCAACCCAACTTAAGGAACTTTTGGCAACTGATGGCTGCTGGGAGGGGGAAAGACAGGGATGGGACTCTTAGTAGGTTAACCAGGCTCCAGTGGATGGACTCACACTGAAGAATATTTGGGGGTACAAATATAGAC
>NW_008329365.1:622654-632122 GCF_000622305.1 Nannospalax galili
GAAATTGGATGGGGGCAGGAAGGAAAGATATGGAGAGAGGAGATCTTAATAGCACCAAATTATAATGTATGAAAATCATAAAAAGTCAATACAATTTTTAAAAATCTGGGTTTTGGTTGACCTGCCTCTACCAAAATGATACTGCACCTAACTAAAACTTCTTTGTCTTCATAAATCCGGAGGGAAAAATCTTTGTGAATATTTGTGCCTGGTAAGTTGAGGGAGCAAATGGTGTTCGCTGAAGTGCAGGAGTCTAGAACATCCAATCATGTTCATGTATTCATTGTTGACTGGACTCTGGCAAACTGGATCTCTGGATAAGTAACTTCTAGAAGGTAAGGAGTCAAACAGGAGCAACAGGAAGAAGGAGCAGTGGGTTATGGCGCAGGTCTCAGATGCCATCAGTAGGCTTGATTGTCCCCACATGTTCTCAGCTAACACTCACAATGATTAAATGGGGGTAGTCACCCTTGTCACCCTTGTTTTCAAAGTGGGGGAAGTAAGCTTAAAGAGGTTGAATAATGTGCCCTAGGCTGCATTGTCTAAAAATGGTCAAGCTGGGACTTATCTGACCAAATAGCTCCCACTTTTAACCCCAAGACTATATTCTATGAGGTTGGACCTGGGCTGGAGCCTTAGCAAACGCTCATGGTTGATTTATCTAGTCTGTTTTAATGGTAATTTTAAGAAGCAGAGACAGTTCACAATCTTGTTAATTAATAACTTCTAGTGTGTGGTATACTATTCTGATAATCTGCTCTTCCATATATTATAATATTTTTCTTCTGCAGTTTAAAACTTCCCTTAGCCTCAGTAGAAATAGAAAATTGATCACTATCTTTTTTTTTTTTGAGATGGTAACGTCTATTTTTCCTTCATCTACCTCTTAATTATTTTTCTTGGGTTCTGTAATCAGCATTACTGTCAAAGATGATTCAAGTGCCTGCTTCTTAATGGTTAGTACGCTTTGTTTCTGTCTTTTGAATTTCTTCTCAATTAATATAATAAGAATCATATGCCTTTCATGTAGAGAGTTCATAATAAATATGAATTTGATTGATTTGGCTCTTGTAGGCTACTGTATTCAAGTAGCATAGCCTGTTAATAGGTAGAACTGAGCACGCTGTGTCGATTCTCTTCAAGGTGTATTCCTTTCTGGTTTGGCTCAGTGTTCATCAGTACACAGTAGATTGAATGAAACTTTGTATTGTGGTTTGTGATCTTACTCTGTAACACTTGAAGATATCCATGGGAAAAATGTTATTAATTTTGTATCTATTATGGTATGTCTGATGCCCCATGTCAAGGCCAATGTAAATGGCAGTGTGATGAGAGAGAGCGAGTGAGCGAGTGAGTGAGCGAGAGAGAGAGAGAGAGAGAGAGAGAGAGAGAATTTTAAAAAATACACACAGTCCCTTGTAGACCAAGCACATCATGTCCAAGTCTCTGAGCTGATTGAAGGATGCCCTGCAGCTTCAATGACTTCAGCAAATCCTATTGTGGTTCTGGTCAAGCTCAGCTTGAGACTCAGAAAACTGCAGCAGCCCTGGAAAGGGGGCAGGCAAGGCGAGATAAGTTTTTGCTCTCAACCTCAAAGGTCTGGAGGATGGGGACGAGCTTAGGAGTTGGAACAGCTGTGAATACTTTTTGTGATTTCTCCATCGCAGTCAGAACCTTCAGAGATGTCTCTGTTAACTCTTTATAACTTAGCTGAGGTTTGCCTGCTGTCCAGGTTGAATTCTAAACCAGCAGTTCCTATCTGTCTCCCTTCACCTCTCTCTAGAAATCTGGGGTTCTTTAGTCAACAAACTCAGCCCCAATTTGTATCCTGGAAAGAATGTAGGGTTGAAACAGGAACTTTATAAAATCCAGCAACCACATAGACTTCCTGCCACTACCTGCTGCAGAGACTAATGCTATCTATGTCCCTTGGAGATTTGAGATGGAGAGGACTAGAGCTCTGGGTGTGAATTCAGCAGAATCTCCTTTCCTAAACAGTTCTTCCAAGGAAAAATGTAACCTTCATTCCCCTGCCCAGTTTGTGGTTCTGGATTTCCTGAGCGGCTCTCCATCAGTTTAAAGGGACCAAAGTGTGGTTTACTCCAAATGGCCCATCTGTCCACAGAATTCCCATTACTGACCAACTGCACATTCAAGATGCCTATCTGAACACCATGACTTTTGAGTCTAAATGCAAACATACCATCTTTGATAGGTTGATGGGAGTGATGTAACTACATTCAGGGGATTTCAGAAATGGAAACAGAGGAGCAGTTGTTCCTTGTAGAATTCAGGTCCCTTTCCTTCAGAACTGTGGCTTTGGAATGAGCAATCTTTGTTAAGTCACCAGTGTTGGCTTTGCTGCCACCAACTGTGTTAAAATCTTTGGCATTAGAACAGAGCCTGATGACTCTGGCAAAAACGAATCTATAGATCCCCTAAGATCCAAGTCTGTGGGATTGTGCTTTGTCTGCATATAAAGAAAAATAGGGCTTCTTTGCTATTTACAGTGCTGTCTCAGCAAGGCACATACTTCAGCCTCTTTCGTTCCCTGGAGGGCAAACAAGGGCCTGTTGTTCTTTCACGGTGGAACACTTTTGAATTTAGCATTTAAGCATACGGGGCAGGGTTGGATTGATCCTCATGAAAAGAAAGCACTTCACCCCCAAGGATCCCCGGCAGGGACTTCCTTTAGTTTTTTCCCCTTGTGAGGCAATGTAGCTATATTTGCTCTAGAACATTCCTTTTTGGTGTATCCATTCAACATCTGCTTAGCATTTGGTACTGAATTTGCCCATGTGCTAGTTTTAAATATCATCCTGTCCCTAATAGTGCTTTAAATAAAAAACAACTAAAAAGCAATTTATTTAAATAGTCTACTCAACCACCTGCAATGGTGACCTCAACCTTGACCCCCTGGCACAACTCTGAGAGACGTCATCTGCTTAATGATCTCGAGGCAAAGGAACTGGCCAGTGTGTCACTTGTGGACTTGTGGATGGCAGGCATCTCATGCCTTAGAACTTTTACTACAAGACATTCAATACTCAGTCTTGGTAAGCTTCCTACTGGTCCTTTGCTCAAGATCCTTTCTCTGCACTTCTGACCAAGTCAGCACAGACCTTCCCAAAGGATGCTGCCTTGTGGCTGGTTAGGGTCATCCTAGTTTAGTGACTTGTCACCTCTGGATCCATAGATGATGATGATGATGATGATGATGATGATGATGATGATGATTGGCATCTTTTTAAAAAATATTTTATTTATTATTTTTATTTTGTGTGTATGAGTGTATTGCCTACATGTATGTGAGTGCACCCATGTGTCACGCAATGCTGCAGAGGTCAGAAGAGGGCTTTGGATTCCCCTGGAACTGGAGTTAAGGACTGTTCGTAGCCGCCATGTGGGTGCTGGGAATCGAACCCGGGTCCTCTGCAAGAGCAGTAAGTGCTCTTAACCGCTGAGCCGTCTCTCCAGCCCCAGTGATTGGTATCTTTAGAGGTCATGGCTTTTCTCTCTTCAGGCAGAGTCAAGAGCTAACAGTCAAAATGGGAGCAGGCAGTCTAGGGCTCCTATGACTGGGATTTTCTAATGAAGGCCATTCATAACTTTTATATCATTAATTGAAGTATACTTGGTATGTGTGTATTTGTATGTATGAACATGTGTGTGCAGGTACACGTGTACATGTGTGGCATGTGGAGGCCTGAGGTCAACATCAGGTATCTTCCTTAATCACTCTCCACCTTCATTTTTGAGACAGGGTCTCCCGTTGAAGCTGGAGCTTACTGATTGGGCTATGTTGGCCAGCAAGTCCCAGAGATTTTCTTGCCTCTGTCTCCCCAGTTCTGGGATTAAAGCTGTGGACTGCCACTTAAGAGAGTAATTCAATACCTTACAACATTGTCCATCTTCTGTCTTGTCTTTTCAATCATCTGTTCTATCTTCTCCCTTTAAGCCTGAAGCCTACCACACAAAGTTGCCACTGGACCAAACATGCTTTACACATGTACACATGTAATCCCAGCACTCTAGAGGCTGAGCCAGGAGAATTGTGAATCTGAAGCTAGCTTGTGCTACAGAGGAGCTTTTATTATGTGAATTGTGAGACATTGAAAGCAGGTCCTCTTATTTATGTGGAAAGCATTTTACCACTGAGCTAAGTTCCCAGTTCTGTGCTTGGCTTTGGAATTCATTCAAATGGCATGTTTTCAGGGTCTGTGGAGACTAAGCAAGGTTGTCTCTAGTTGTCTTTGTGGAGAGCTCTGGAGGAGCCTGGGGATGGCAGATTTCATGGGTTTAATATCACCGAGTTGATTTATAGGAGAATTCACATTTGATTCTTTACTCTGCAAGGCATGCCAATGATGGTTGCCATGGTAATGTTTTTAGTGTCACCAGCAGTGGATTTAGGATGGAAATGATCTGGTCCTTGGGTGGTGACCTATTGGACCAATGGTTACTTTTTTATTATTTTTATTTTTATGTGCATCTATGTGTTGCCTGAATATATGAAGTATACCTATGTCATACAATGCCCACAGAGGACAGAAGAGGGTGTGGGATTCCCTGGAACTTGAGTTATGGACAGTTTTTAGCTGCCTTGTGGGTGCTGGGAACTGAACCTGGATTCTCTGCAAGAGCAGCCAGTGCTCTTAACCACTGAGCCATCTCTCCAGCCTGTCTCTTAAGTTACTCTTGCACACATAAGTTCTACATAGTTATTCAAATTTCCAAAGCTCCTTTTCCTTGATTCTTGTTTTGACTCATCATCATTGTCTTCAGAGTGGTACATAGCATCCTCTGGAATTCCCACAGTACAGCTGTCCTCATTCCCAAGTTAGGCTTGGTCCTTACCTCCTTGCAGTGCCACAGCCTTACGATATGGCAGTGGTTTGGTGTCCTGGGCTGCCCTGTTTGGCGACTATGCAGTCATCCCTTGGAATGAAGTGTTATGATAGATGGTTTATGTCCAAATATGAATGCGTCATTCTATGCTTCTAAAATCATTCAGGCGAAGAACTAGCGGGGTTTTTTTTTTGTACCTTAAATTTGAGTCTTCTTGGTGGTGACCAGCCTGTTCCCACTGCCATCTCCAAGGTGGCGAGGCCACCTCTGATAAGCAGAGCCAGGGAACCAGCTACCCCAGTGCTTTGGTGCATGGTATCAGAGCTGTGGTACTGCAAGAAGATGATTGATGATAGATAGATATAGATAGATAGATGATAGATGATAGATAGATAGATGATAGATATAGATAGATCTATGAGAGACAGAGACAGAGACAGAGAGAGACAGAGAGACTGCCTTAGTCTTCACAGGAACAAATCCTTGTTCTACCAGGTCAGAAGCAGATTCTGGTGTTAGCCACTGGTAGTTTCTAAAGAAGTTCTGACCAGGGTCATAGACTCAAGAGGCAGACTCAAGCAGTCACACCTGGGAGTGTAATAGAAGCCACATAGTACAGAAAACAGCCTGTAGACAGAAGTGTAGGTTAGTTAAAATACTGTAACACCTCATAAAGATGCGTTTCTTCCTGTCTCATCTTCCTGATGTCATAACAACGATACATTTAATGGATGAAGCAGCTGGAATAAGAAAGCAGGAGGCGCTCAGCTCTGTTTGGCTTTATGGCCCTGTAGGTTTATTTTGTTTTTGTCGTCTCAATTTGTTTAAGACCCTGGACTTCTAGTCACTTATTATTACTATATTTAACATAGGAACTTGAGTTGAATAACTCCATGAAAAAAAGAAAACACCTTAAAAAACACATGACTAAAAAGTAAGCTGTTTGTCTAGCCCCTACCATGTGAGAAGTAAAGCGATTTATGACAAAGAACTCAGTGGTTCATAGTTACTATGCAGAGGAACCTAACCAAGTGTCCAGAGACTGGGAAAATTAAAACCGCAAAGGTGTAGGATGGTTGGATGGGAGGCCCCAATTCCTCCTCCTACACTCCTCTTAAGTTTTATATTTCATGTCATGGCACATGCTAAGTTCATGAAAGAAACCCTAAACAGCTAGGGGAAAGCCTTCATGTTTATCTACAATTATAAGAAGTGTTCCTTTTCCTTGGATCCAAGTTAGATCTGGGTTCATATCACTGCCTCTGAGTCACATGCTGGGCTTTCACGTTTCTGATGCTTGCTGTTATCATTTGTAGATTGAAAAGTAAAAAAGCTGCCGTGCAAATTTGGGAGGATGAATGGAATCTGTGTAAACACAAAGTATGTACTTAGCACATAGTACTACTGTTGTCTTTACTTTCAAAGGAATTTTTATTTTTACCTATACATAGAGCCATGCTAGGATACAGCTATGGACATTAAAGGTTAAAAATACAGACAGAGTCCTACAAGCTCCTGGGAACCTGCTCATATGATTCTATGGCATAGGTGTCAGCATACATAAGTCCCATACAAACTCAGGCAGACAATAACCCAGTATAGAACTGGGAAAATGAACAGCAGATCTTATCTTATCTGAGGGAATACTGGCAACTGATTGCTGCTAGATGAAGAAGAGCTGATCTTCCTAAAACAAGGGACTCTAGGTAGGCTGACTAGACTCAGTGGATGGACTTGTACTGGGGGAATGCTGGGGACACTGACAACCCAGTGGGCCTTAACAGGGATGACAGAGTATATGGGCTCCAGTTGCAGGGAGGGCTGTGGGAGGGTGCCAGTGGGGTCAGGGGGTATAAAGATGATTGAGATTGAGATGTTCTATGTGAAATACACAAAAATTCAATAAAAAACAAAGCTCTTATAAAACACAAAACAAAACAAACTCCAAACAAACAGCATCTTTCTGTGGGGAGGCCTTGGAGCTTAGAATTCCACCTGTAACAACACGTGCTAGTCACTTGGTTATGTGGGTTGTGAAATATGACTTATGTGACTGACGTGGTCTTGAAATTGTTCCCTCTCCTCCATGGTATGTTGTTGGAAAATGGTTTTGAGAAAACATGGAAGGCTCTTACAGGTATATGAAAGTTCAGAATAGAGATTTTAGGTTTTAGAGAATGACGTAAGATGTAAATGTGAGTGGAGAAAATGACATAGAATGGGTAATGAACTGGGCCATCTGCACAAGCTTGAAGTGTTTCTTCATGGCTTTATTGTATAAATGAAAGTTAAAGAAAAGTGGGCAAATGTGCATATATTGATAAACAAATTTGTGTTCCTCTTTCATCTTATTCAGTTATAATTCAGTACATATTAATTGAGTTTCTATTATGTGCTGTAACCCATTAGGGTGCCAGGGATGCAGCAGTGAGCAGGAGAGGTCAGGCATGACCGTCTTAAAGCTCTTCTACAAGAGAGACATCAAATAAGCAGGTGCCATTATAAGGGCTTGAGAGATTCATAAGTTCCATGAGTAAAACTGAAGCCAGGTGAGGGAAAGACAGGGATGGAATGTTGAGTTTTAGATAGATTAGTCAGAAAAGTTCTTTTGGATTGAGGAGAGAGGCTTGATGTGAGGGTGTGTGTCACGGTGATGATATCTGGACCATGTGCATCTCAGGTGGAGGAAACAATACAACGGTCCCGAAGCAAGAATGGGTGTTTTCATTTGAGGAAAAGTGAGGAGATGAGGTCACACAAGTGGCCAAGGCACAACACACAGAGGGCTTTGTGGACTGTGATAAGAGCTTGGGGTTTTATTCTAAGTTCAGCAGAGAATTGGTAGAGACTTTTGAGTTAAAGCACTGAGTAATCTGACCCTATGACCCTTTATGTGATCAATTATTACCCATAAAGTGCCATATGATAAATTGCCCGTTGATTTGTGTGATAAGCCTGATTGGTTGATTCCATTTTAAGCACGAATGGCCTGGCCTAACAGCTCAGACCGAATGGCATGGGGATCTTGCCTCTACTTCTTCAGATTTTGTAATTGGGGCAGAATACTTACATTTCTGGTCCTTCTTGTCCTCCATGCTTTAAAGGGTGGAGCGATAAGATCCGGTCAAGCTGAGCATAGTGATGCACACCTGTAATCCCAGGTCTTTGGCAGTGAAGGCATGACAACCAGGAACTCCAGGCTAGTTTGGAAAACATATTGAGTTAAAGGCACCTTGGGATAGCTAATGGGATCTTATCCCAAACCAAACCAGATGAATAAATAAATAAATATAAATAAACAAACATATAAGTAAAAATAAAGTATCACATAAAAGCTACCCATATGGTGCTTATCAGTGTGAGGTGAAATAATATTCCCGAAGGGTTAGTGCATTGGGTGGATGGTGGCCACTGCTCTTTCAGAAAGAGAGAGACAGACAGACAGACAGACAGACAGACAGACACACACACACACACACACACACACACACACACACACACACAGAGGCTTCAAGATGGGAAATTGGGTCCCTCTTCCCTGTGGTACTCTTGTTCCACCCACCTCTTAGCGCTTGCTACCAAGGGGGACTTTCCCATGAACTGTGATGGTTGGATCTCTAAAGGGACAAGAGGGGTCAGGGATGTGATAATAGTGGGGACCGAGCAAGGTGACTGTGACAACGACTCTCAGGATCCTCTGTGATTTATCCTCCCGGGAAGACATGATAATGAGACTGAGAGACTGTGTTCTGTTCCCAAGGATAGTGCTGTGTGCTCAGCAGGCCCTGGACAAATATTTGTTGAGGCTGAAAAATCCTTTCAAGTGACTATTGCCTTTATGAAAGACACTGTTATAAGTTTTCACTAATTTGAATTCTTTTAATTTGTATGAATTTGGACTTGATCTTTGTACTTTACGTGACATGAAGAGTTGGGAATAACTAATTTTTGCATATCAGGACATTATTAATTTGTCTCATTTTACTTATTACTCTTCCATATCTCTGTTAAATGTTATTTGTATAACCATTAAAAGTGATAAAATAATTATTTCCCAAAGATTTGAGTTTTTACTACTTTTGATAAGATATTCTAGCTCTTAAAAATTCAAATGATTAAAAAAATTCATGACTTAGATTGAAGTATATACATTTAGTTACTGAAGTTAGACCCTCAAACAGCAAGTGTCTAGGCTGAAAAGCGTTATATGTGGTGAGCTGGCATGGTAGTGCATGGCTTTCATCCCTGCCCTTGGGAGGCAGAGATATGTTGATCTCTGTGAGATCTGGGCCAGCCTGGTCTACATAGTGAGGTCGAGGCCAACTGGGGCTACAGGGAGACCTTGTCTCAAAAACAAACAAATGAACAAACAACCCTGAAAAACACTGTATTTTGGTGAACAGACAGGGAAAATTCTCAGACACAGGTGAATGAACTGTGACAGGTTGAAAAACAATGAAAAGTGTTGCTCCACAAAAAGTGAATATAGCTGGGCATGGTGGCACACACCTTTGATTCCAGCACTCGGGAGGCAAAGGCAGGAGGATCTCTGTTAGTTGAAGGCCAGCCTGATCTACATAGTGAGTTCCAGGCCAGCTGGGGCTACTGGGAGACCCTGTT
>NW_008329365.1:632865-676316 GCF_000622305.1 Nannospalax galili
CTTCCATATCTCTGTTAAATGTTATTTGTATAACCATTAAAAGTGATAAAATAATTATTTCCCAAAGATTTGAGTTTTTACTACTTTTGATAAGATATTCTAGCTCTTAAAAATTCAAATGATTAAAAAAATTCATGACTTAGATTGAAGTATATACATTTAGTTACTGAAGTTAGACCCTCAAACAGCAAGTGTCTAGGCTGAAAAGCGTTATATGTGGTGAGCTGGCATGGTAGTGCATGGCTTTCATCCCTGCCCTTGGGAGGCAGAGATATGTTGATCTCTGTGAGATCTGGGCCAGCCTGGTCTACATAGTGAGGTCGAGGCCAACTGGGGCTACAGGGAGACCTTGTCTCAAAAACAAACAAATGAACAAACAACCCTGAAAAACACTGTATTTTGGTGAACAGACAGGGAAAATTCTCAGACACAGGTGAATGAACTGTGACAGGTTGAAAAACAATGAAAAGTGTTGCTCCACAAAAAGTGAATATAGCTGGGCATGGTGGCACACACCTTTGATTCCAGCACTCGGGAGGCAAAGGCAGGAGGATCTCTGTTAGTTGAAGGCCAGCCTGATCTACATAGTGAGTTCCAGGCCAGCTGGGGCTACTGGGAGACCCTGTTCAAGAAGACACACAAAAAAGTGACTCTATTGGTTGCTCTGAAGTTTTGGACTCTTGTCCTGACCCCCACCATGTCAACTATCCCAGTGGAAAGTTCCAGGCTCTTCCTTCTACCACTTATACCCAGCGACAGAGACCAAATGAAGAGGTCAGTGGGAGCAGTGAAATGGCGAAGGGCAGGAGAAAAGTTTACAAGGAAAGATGGGAAAGCAGGTCATTTTTCTTTAAAAGGTTTGTAAAACAGTAGATTAAAGCTTGACAGCTGCGGATTCCTCAGACTTCCCTCAGTTATGACTCACACATCTGTGCTGACTTTGACCTCTTGCCCAGGAGAGGGCAGTAACATGCCAGTGTTTAAACCTTTCCAGTTGTCCTCAACAGAGGCTGTTCTGATGAGCTGGCTTGGGATTAGTCACAGCTGGTCTTACGTTCTCACCTGATCAACATTCAAGCTTGTGTTGTTTTCAACCTTTGTCTATTGTGGACTGCACACCTGAGGACCTACAGTGATGTTTTCATTCATTCATAGGTTCTAACGGGCTGCAAACATGCAGCCCTGCTTTTCAGTGTATGGTGCTGTGCATGCTGCATGCTTTGGTGACAGCTTCCCAGTGAGTCAAGTTTAAGGGTGGATTATGCCTGTTCATCTCAGCTACTGAGGCAGCGGCCATGTCTCCAACTTTTCTAGCCAATTGTTGCCCCAATGTCCTTCATCGTCCTGTAGAGCTTTGTAACCTTAGACTTAGGAACAAAAGTTCACCTAATCCCATGCCTTACACAGGGGTTTGAAATGAGGGCTATGTTATGTTTTCTGTCTCATACCTTGGTTCATCTCACAGTGTGAAGACTTGGCAGCCTCCCCCAGCCTTATTGAACATGTGACAGAGGCTATCAAGAGTTCTATGTCAGTTACAGGCACTTTTAGATACAGGCCCAGTGTAGGAAGGTAATATTCTCCTACCACACTAAGAGCAAGGAGAGACATGGAAATAACCTCGACATCAACCAACACATTTCTGATCATTCTTACGGTTAACTGGCTGAACTTCATCCTAGAACCACAGAGGGTACCATCCCCACTTGCTCTCCTAGCTGCTCCCTGCCCACTTTGATGTGTGTCTGCCCTCCCTATGGCCAGTGCCACCTGCAGAGGTGGGTCAGTGGGAATTCAGTGCTTAATGAAAGAAAACATGGGAAATGAAGGGAGATGAAAAGAGGGTAGACAGGTCCAGTGGAAGGTGAGAGGTCAGTGAGGTGGCTGACAACTAAAGAGAAAGATTGATGTGATGTGGAGGCCTAGAATGTCCTTCAAGGTGTGTGGATAGTCACTTAGCTCCTGTCATGGGGATGAAGGGTGTGTAGAGATTATGGATGGCAGAGAGAGAGAGAGAGAGAGAGAGAGAGAGAGAGAGAGAGAGAGAGAGAAAGAGAGAGAAATACAGAGGAGTATTTTCCCCCACAGAATGACATTTAGCAAGCTGTTCTAGGATTTTAGTGAAAGGCACATTTCACCTCTGCTCCCTTCTCCTCGCCTAGCCAGACTATCCTGTCTTTACCATTGTTGAGAATTTAATGATTTCCAGCCACAGCTTCCGGGGTTTCTCCTGGGAGCCCACTTCACACACTGCTGAATTCACATGTTTCTTGAAACTCAGCCTTCACTCCTCCACAAACAGTTTCACCCCATTATCTTCCCTTTATATCCCTGTACCGTCATCATAAATCAATCTCTTCTCCCATAATGTGATAGTTTCTTTCTTTCTCCCCTCCCTCTCCTTCTCCTGTGTGTGTGTGTGTGTGTGTGTGTGTGTGTGTGTGTGTGTGTAAGGGATGGGCTGGAGGGTGAAAAGGAAGGCTAGGAAAAATTTCATTCATACATCTGACTGCGCTACAGGAGTTGTTTAAAAGTGAAGAAGTTTCTTCATTCTGTTCTATAAATCATAGAGTGGTCTGGGGTAAACATCATGGTATCCAGCTGTGTGACTGAACCCTGTGAGGTCTGTGGGTGAGATGGCATCAAGTCGTCAAGAGGTGAACAGCTTTGAAAGGTTGGCCCTAAACAACTGGGTTCATTAATTATGAAGAGAATGTAAATGTGTCTGGAACTAATAAAATTTACTAATAGAGTATGTGGACTTCTCCTCAGATTCATGAGCCTGAAATCAGTTAGGATGAACCCTGAGCCTGGGTTTGTGGGTTTTCCATCTCTATAGTTGCTTTTCAGTTTTTTCAATGATGTTGTGCCCAGCACAGAAGCTCACTAGACCCTTCCCACTTTTGGACTCTGTGCACCTATATGGAGTAGATTAAGAACATATCGATGTACAAGAAGAAGCATCTCTGGTGAGAGTTGAAAGATGCTCTAATCTATGGGTATTGCAATAAGCCATTAGAAGTCAGTTTAATATTATGTCTGTTTAGCAGACTGATAGTAGTAAGTTCTCCCTTATGACCTGTGACCTATCTAGCCATAGGTTTTTGTTCCTCATAACAGAGCCAGGGATGGGCTTCATCCTGAGAAATGGACTTTAAGCCCAATCAGAAGGCAGTTGATTGTTCCCATACAGTACATGCCACTATTGCACCAGTGAGCATATTTTACCAGACATTTACCCTCACAGGGTTCACAACTGGGTTTGGTGATGATTACTTTTCAGGTAGCATTCATAGCACTTTCCAGTATTATGAAAGCTAGCCAATAGAGATGAAGCCTTGAGGTCAATACCAGCTTGATTTCTCCTTGTTTGGTTCTACAATTCATATATTTAGTGTCTTCAGCAATAGGGTCTTACTGTCATGCTCTGGTGGGTAACTAAGAGCAATTGGGGTTGCCAGTATTGTCTGAGGGTCTCTTAGAACCCTCTGGTCAACAGCTCCAAAAGAGGGAGTCCATTCTTGGCATTGTAGCTCTTTATTTGCTGGCTTGTAGTGGGGGTTAGGGCCATTGAACTCCTGTTATAGGGTAACTATTTTAAAAAATGTATTATATACATGATAGATATATTTTAAAAGAAGATTCTACAGTAGTAGATTTTCATATGACTTTTTCAAAAGGCCTCTAGTGTTGGTTATCCCTCCCCTTACTTCCTCCTCTACCCGCCCATTCTCCACCCCCATTTAGCCCTTCTGATTCCATTCTTCTTCTTCCCTACTTTATATCACTGCATTCTATCTCCCCTCCCATGGACTGCCCCCCTGACTCATTATTAGTTTCCTGACCTCTGTGGATTTTCCAATAGAAACATATATGTCTAAAGATTCAAAACTAACATCCATTTATGAAAGAGAACATGCAATGTTTTTCTGGGACTGGGTTACCTCACACAGGATGACTGGTTCCAACTCCATTTATCTGCAAATTTCATAATTTCATTTTTCTTAGAGGCTGAATAATATTCCACTATGTAACTGTACCATAATTTCATTACCCATTCATCAGTTGATGGACACCTAGGCTGTTTCTATTTCCTGGCTATTGTGACTAGAGTAGCAAAGAACATGGATGAACAGGTATCTCTGTAATACTATATGGAGTCCTTTGGTATATGCCCAAGAATGGTATGGCTGGATCATGTGGTAGATCTATTTCCAGCTTTTTCCCCTACTGGTTTCTATAAGTGACTGCACCAGTTTGCACCAGCAGTGAACAAGTGTTTCCCCTCCCTACATCCTCATCAGCTTCGCCATTGTTTGTTTGTTTGTTTGTTTGTTTTTTGATCTTAGCCATTCTGACTGTGTTAACATGAAATCTCAAAGTAGTTTTAATTTGCATTTCTCTGATGGCTAAAGATGTTGAACTTAAAAAAAAAAGTTTTCCAGCCATTTGCATTTTATCATTTGAGGACGCTTTGGTTAGTTCCTTGCCCCAGTTTTATTTATTTACTTCTATTTTTTTGATGTTTAGTTTTTTGACTTTGTTGTATTCTGTATACTAACTCTCTGTAAGATACTGGTCAATGTGCAGACTGAGTCTGCAGGGTGCTCAGCCCTAAATGGGAAACCTGTATCACACTCTCTCCTCCTAAGGTTCAGAGATCATTGCAGAAAAAGGGGCCAAAAGATGTTAAGAACTGAGGGTGGTGGATGAATATAATGAAATTGTGTTGTCTGGGACACAACAGGGAAGTTGCACATATGGATCTACAGCATCCCAAGACCTGTGCAAGCCCAAGCCAGACCAAAGCCCATCATAGATGGGGTGGTGGGCAAGAAGCCCCAACACTAGCTGAGGATCTACTGCCAATTGATAGCTGCTGGGAGAGGGAGACTGTGTCACTTTTCTTTAAGGGTGTGATACCTGGTAGGTTGACCAGACTCCAAAAGATGGCCCAAGAGCATTTGGTGAACACAAATTAGACTTGATAGGCCTTAAATAAAAGAAAAAAATTAATAGAGGACATGAAGTCAGTGGGGGTGAAGATGGGAGGGGGGTCTAAATATGATCAAAACATATTGTGTGAAAATCTTAAATGAATCAATAAAAGTATATTTTACAGTACACATGTTGGATTTTTAAATTTCCTCAGGTCTACAAGAAAATTTTAGAAACTAGACTTTTTAAAAGAAATTAAAAAATTTATTTATTCTTATTTTATGTGTATGCATGAATTGTCTGCATGGAGGTAAGTGCACCCATATCGTGCAATGCCCATTGAGGTCAGAAGAGGCTGTCAGATGCCCTGGGACTGGAGTTATGGACAATTGTTAGCTGCCATGTGGGTGGTTGGATTCAAACCCGGGTCTTCTGCAAGAACAGTGTTCTTAACCACTGAGCCATCTCTCCAGCCCCCAAAACTAAACTTTTAGATAATTAAGCTCCATTGAAGATCAATAAAGTTGATGAGTAACAACAATGATGTTGGCTGGTAATTTACAAACTGCCTTTGGAATAGATGGGAGTTGGGGCATTTGCATTCTTTTGAATTAGTTCTTACATCATTGGCATTCACTACAATTATGTGTAACTTCTTTTCTAAGTGCATGAGTTAGATAAGTTTGATGGTCCTTGCAGAAGTTTAATTGCTTTTATTTAAGAAAAATTAAATAAACTTTATTGAAGCAAAATTGATACAAAATGAAGCCGTATTTTTAGTGTACAGTTCAACAGCTTTTGACAAATGCATCAACCATGTAACCACCATTCTAGTCAAAACAGAACATCTGCATCTCCTCAGGAGGTTCCCTTATAGTCTGTTTCACTCCTGGGTTTCCCATGCAAGGCAACCATCCACCAGTTCTGTATCCACACAGATTAGTTTGGATTATTCTAGAATTTCATATAAATGGAATTACACAATGCAATCTTTTAAGCCTAGTTTTAAATTTTGTTTAGGAAACTTTATGAGGCTTGTCCATTTTGTTGCATATATCCCGATTTGATCCTTTTTAATTGAATATTGACTTTATGAATATACCACAATGTGTGTGTTCTGCATACCACTTTATGACAGAAGAGTTGGTTTCAGTTTTTACATGCTATGAATAAATCAGTGAAGAAAATTCATGCTCAAATATTTTTATGGACATTTCTAGAGTAGAATTACTGTGTCTTACAATTGTATGCTATAAGGTTCTCCATCCATTAACCTTTAACCCATCTATTCCTTTCCTAATCTAAAATGTTTTACTGGGGCTGGAGAGATGGCTCAGTGATTAAGACCACTGGCTGTTCTTGCAGAAAACCCAGGTTCAGTTCCCAGTACCTACGTGGCAGCTAAGAATGAGCTTCTTCGACTTTTAAGTCTGTGTTTTTCTTTGTATTGGGTTGTAATAACTTCAGTTCTCGGGGATCTGATGCCCTCTTCTGACCTCTGCAGACATTGCAAGACACGGGTGCACTTACATACATGCAGGCAATACGCTCGCATACACATAAAATTTTTTAAAAAATTATGTTTTCCTGGTAAACAGCATATAGTTCCTCTTTTATCCTGCATGGTACTTTCTGTCCTTTAATTGGAAGGTTGGTATAGTATAATGTAATTTCTGATATGGTTTGGTTTATGACTCTTTTGTTATATGGATTTTATTTGTCTCATGCATTTTTGTGTCAATGTTGCTTCTTTCTTTTCATCTTTTAGATTAATAAAATATTTTATTAGTATTTTCTATTCTAAAATATTACTTACAGGATATTATACTTCCCCTATTTGACTTTCTCCTTCTGCCAATTTCTTTTGTGGTTGTTCTGTTGTTAACAGTATGCATTTTAATTACAGCTGTACATCAGGGCTTAATATTTGATGTCTTTACCCTTCCTATATGACCTTGCATATTTCTTGTTTCCCACTTCCTACCTCCGATAATTTTCTAGTTCCACTTCCTGTTTCCTGTTTCTCAGTGTCCCCTTTACAAGTGTATTTACTTACTGCCTTGCAGTACCATTTCATTTAATTGATGATTTTGTTTTTTGTATGATTGTTTCCTCTTTTACTTCTACGTATGTTATAAACTTCTTATACTTTATGTAAGTTGTGACATCAATGACATCAAAGGCTTTTATATTTATTCATTTATTTGGCACTTTTGTGCTCTTTATTCTTGTAGGTCTGGATTTTTGTGTGGTATCATTGCCTTTCACCTTGAAGGCCATTCCTTCACTAAGCTTTTATTTATCTTAAAATGTCCTTACTTTATTCTCAGTCTTGAAGGATATTTTTGTATTCTAATTCTTTTAGCACTTTATAGGTGTTATTCCACTGACTTTCGATCAGCATTTATTTATCTTTGTGTATGTGTGTGTAATGTGTGTGCATGTTTGCCTGTATGAGTGCAGCAGGTACATGCATATGGATGTCAGAGGACAACCTCAAGTGTCTGTCTTCATCTTCTACTTTTCTTGAGACAGGCTATCTTGTTTGTTGCTGTGCGTACTGGAATAGCTGGGCTGCAAACTTCCAGGAATTCTCCTGTTCCTGCTTCCCACCTCCCCGTAGAAGTCCTGGGATTACCAATATGCATTACCAAGGCCTGGCTTTTATGAGGGTTCTGGGGTTGTAAACTCAAGCCCTCATATTTGTAGCCAGTGCTCTACCCACTGAACTATCTCCCCAGTCCATGTCAGCATTCATGTTTATCTTTGATTCCCTGTACCTAGTTTTTTATCCCTTGTCCTGTTTTGCTTATTACGTTTTCCTCTTTATGCCTTGCTCGTGATAAGCAAGTGTTCTGCCATTGAACTACATCCTCAATCCCTATGCTGGCTGTTTCCTAAACCTCACATTGACTAGGTCTTCAAAATGTTATGATTAACTAGTTAGGTGTGATTCCCTTTATATTAATATTTCTTGGTAGTTGTGAGCTTCTTCGACTTTTAAGTCCGTGTTTTTCTTTGTATTGGGTTGTAATTTCTTTATATGCATTTTTACTGTTTCAATCATACTCTATATTTTCTGGAACTCCAGTTATAACTATGCAGCTCTTTCATCTTGCTTCGTCTCCCCTACCCTTATTTCTGTGCTGTGCTTGGACATTAGAGCTCTTTACTATAGTCAGGAAACTATCCAGGCAGGGAGTCAAGGCAAACAAAATAAAAGGATAGCTAGATCAATGATGTTGATCTTTGAGTTCACCAACCCTTTGTCATCTCCAATTTTCTATTAAGCCCATATAGTTATTTTTTAAAAAAAATTATTACTTATAGTCCTAAAACTATATTTGCATCTTTTTTGACATTCTGTTTCTACTGAGATTTGTCCTGTTGTTCACTCACTAAGGTCATATTTTCCTTTACATTAAAAACATACCGGGTTCAATTCCCAGCACCCACATGGCAGCTATGAACCGTCCTTAACTCCAGTTCCAGGGGAATCTGAAGCCCTCCTCTGACCCCCGTGGCATTGCGGGACAGGGATGCACTCATATACATGCAGGCAATACATTCATACATGGTAAAGAAAAAAATAAAGTTTCTAATAGTTCCTCAGAGTTTTCATATTATGAGGGTAAAAGCAGAATCATTTTCTATTTTCTTTGCAAGTGATTTTTAAAATCGAATACTAGGCATTTTGGATAAAATGTGGGAGGGACACCTGAATGAATAGGACTCAGCATGCATGGCAGAGTGCATAAGGTTTGGTGGGGGGATAGGGGAAGGCATGGATGGGGAGGGGGTCTGGATTTGAGTGGGAAATGTTGTATGAAATTTAAAAAGCTCAATAAAAAATTTAAAATAAAAATGTGGTAGGGACTTTAGATTCTATTGTTTTCCTTGGAAAAATATGAATTCTTGATTTATCTTGACTTTAAATGCTATTGGTCTCTGTGAGCTTGTACTTACTTGATTTCATGCTTTGTTATTGCCTGTCTATGGAAACCTATTGCATGATCCCTTCTAACTTGGTAGACCTTAATCTCTATACTCTGTCTTTTGTAGCTGAGAGATTATCATGTATTCGAGGTTGGTTTGGTCCCTCACTCACTATGTAGCTTAGTATAACCTTTAATTTCGGATCTTCCCACCTCTACCTCCCTAGTGCTTGGATTACAGACATGTACCATCACACCTGGTTTATGTGGTTCTGGAGTTGAATCTAGGGCCTCAGGCATGTTGAACAAGCATGTGTGGCTTTTATTGGAGTTGGATTTAGTCTTTATCAGGGTGACTAGAGTAGATCTTACTTTTGGGTGTATTTACTAGTCTTAAGGATTGGCATTTCTAGAATCTCAGATTCCAAAGGTATCAGAAAGATTTGAAAAAGATTGGCTAACTCTGGTTGGGTCTTTTTAGGAACATGCAGACTGACTTCCATAGTGTATATACCAGTTTACATTTAAGTCAGTAGTGTGTACACATTCTTGTCATTCCACATCCTCACCAGCCCTTGTCATTATTTTACAACGACTCTCCTGACTGAGGCATGATGGAATCTCAAGACAATTTTAATTTCCATTTCCTTGATGGCTAATTATGTTGAACACTTTTCAAATATTTATTAGCCATTTATATTTTGGGGACTTTACCCTCTTTAGCTGCCAGGAACTCTGACCTCTGCCTCCCGAGCATAGTGGGGCCACTGGGTGGTGCTTGGATTCCAGCTTACTGTACACCAGCCAGGAACCTGTCTCTAGGCAAAGGGCAAGGGTCACCAGAGGCTTCTCTAATGACTTTCTGTTTCCTCAGGACTCAAAGTTTTCTGCTGTGTGTTGTTCGCTGGAAATGGTTGCCTTACACATATCATTCAGTTTTATATTTGTTTCTAAGAGAAGATTTAATGTGAAACTAGGCATTAAGTAGTTGCAGCAAGTAGATGGCACTCCTTGCGTTTATCTTGCTTTATATTTAATAATAGCTAGCACTTACCAAATATTTACTTTGTGCAAGACACTTTTCTATTGATTTTATACATACTATTTCTTTTTAATTCTCACTATAATACCATGAAATAAATACTACAATTATAATTTTATAAGATAGGAAACAGATGTTTTAGGTTTTGGCAATTTGTTTCTAAGCCATGTTACAACGTTGCTTAAAAAAGACAGCTTGACTCTTAGGATCTATTTTAAGACTAGGAGTGGACCCAAACTGCTGAGAACCTGTTCCTTCAGATTTCTTTTGGAACTGTGCTCTCGAGCAAGAACCTTGCTCATTTTTTTTTTTGTTGAAAACAGCATATCCACCACGAAATGGTGGAAGTAAGAGTCAGACCCTTATTCTACCAGAGGATCTTAAGCATTCTGATCCATAGACCAATACACATATACACACACGCACACACACGATCATAAACAGGTATTATAACTTTCTCTCATTGCTTTCAATACATGTGCTTTGCTTTGATATATAAAATGTGCACACATGTTCATGCATTCTCTTGGTTGGAGATAAAGGTAAGGTTCTGAGGGATTAGGGTATTATGTCCAGGTCACAAGAGGAGCACATGGTTCAGTGAGAGTATTTACATCATAAGTAGGCTTAAGATGAGAAAAGTCATTCCCATGCTATGTGGCTAACCCATGGATGGAAACTCAACTAACAAGTATTAGAGTCTTAATTCAAATCTAGGGCCTCACTTAAGAGTTCAAGCTGTTATACTGTATACTCCCTGATTTGACTATGGCCAGTACTCTGGGAATATCCATCTGTTTTGTCCGTCATCTCTTTCTGAAAGGACTAGGAGATCCTGGCTATGTATTCTTAGATGTGTTGATTTATTTTTATTTTTAAAAGAGAAAAATGGGAGCATATTTATTTATTTAGGTGAGGCAAGGAGAGTAGAACTAAGATGCTGAGCTTCTGCTTCTGGCTGGTGTTTGCTTGTTTAAGTCTTGAGATGGAGCAGAGTGTCAAAGCATACACTGTTCTAGCTGCATTCACAGCTGCTTGACAGATGGTCAGAGGCTGGTGTTGGGAGTCACTTCAGAACTGAGACCTGTGCTTACCATAGCTGGTGCTGGTGGGTGTTACTCCTGAGTCTGAATCAGCAGGTTGAAGCCAGGGTTCAGGACTCAGCCTCACGTACTAGGGCCTTGATGAAACTCTGATTTGCAGCTAAGATGCCTTGCTATGTCTTTTGTATTATGTTATATCTATTTGGTAGCCTAGTGAAGAGAGAGGGTGGTAACCTGGGCGTGGTGGAGAGATGCTTATGGAGAAATACTGTGGCTCTGCAGGCAGACACCTTGGTTCTAATCCGAGCAAAAATGTCTATAATCCCGAGTTAATTATTCAACCTCTCTGAATCTTGATCTCATTAATTCTAAAATGGGGGAACAACCCTAATGTCTGTTGTATCCAGTCTTAAAGATTATTGTGATAAAGTGAAATAACATACATGAAAACTCTACTGTGTAATCCTGTTTCCAGATTGTTCTGCAAGTAAGACAATCAATGACATTCAACTTCTGGCAGTTTAGTGAGTAATTTCTGACTTCAGAAAAAGAACAAATGGAAACAGTTGGCTGGGGAGATTTTGACACTCCCAGAGAAAGGGCATGGGAATTGTTGTGCTGGGAATGTGCTTTGTCCCCTCTGAAACATGCGTTGGAATTTAGTCCCCATTAGGAGATATTAAAAGGTGGAGTTAGACAGGACCTTTAAGGGCTGAGTCAGACTCTGCCCTCATGAATGGATTAGCCCAAAACTCTATAAAGATCATTTCCTCTCACAAGCCAAGCTTTATCACAGCGTGTAGCTCTGTGTCCCCTCCAGCCTGGAATACCTGGCATGAGGAGGCTGTTCCACACTGGGGTCTGGCACACTGACTAGACTTGAGCTTTCCACCTGTAGCTTTCTCTTCAGTTCCTACTGTTCAGTTCCACCATGGGTCTTCTATTTCATTTTTTTGATTTACTCTCCAATTTTTCTGCAGAGTCGAGAACTCATCTGTAAGTCTTGTCTTTTTTACCCAGTGCTTAGTAGCCTTTGTTCAAGGTGCCAGCAATATCTGAGCTATGCCAGGGAGAAGATGCTGACTGCCTTTGGGAAGACAGGTTGGGATTGAAGTTAGGGTAGGGTTAGGGTTAGGGTTAGGGTTAGGGTTAAGATGTATGATCTTTAAGTGGGGCTGTATTAAGTTGATGTGTAGAGGAATGGGCAAGCCAACAGATGATTTGTGAGAAACAAAAGCAAATGGTTGGTAAATTAATCTGTCAGCTTTACAGGTCAAGTAATGACCAATAAGAGAGAGATGGCAATCCCACTAAGTTGATTGGATGGGAAGACCTGCGCTAGGGAAGCCATCCATCTTGCAGATCCTGGTTAGTGTTTTAGTCAGGGTTCTGATAGGAACACAATGACATATTCAGATGGGCTTAGTGGTACAGTTGATAAGAAGATGATTTACAGATTCATGGGAAGAAATAAGGGACTGATGAGCTGATGACTAACAGGCCAGTGACTGTCAACAGCTGGGAGCCATTACTAACCTGGCTGAAGGGAGAGGGGAGGAAAACGTATTTTAGGAGCCTGGTGAGGGCTGGAGCTGTGGAGGAGGAAGGGCTTTCCAGCAGTAACTGCAGCAACCTCTCTCCTTCCCCAAAGCCTTTTTAGGTGCAAACTCCATGATTGGCATTATGGAGTAGCAACAAGCAAAGGCCAACAACTCCCAGGAGTGTGTTTACTCTAGAAGAAGGTAGCAGAGAAGTTAGGCTCTTGCATTCTAAGAATGGTCAGCTCCCTAGCTCATCCTGGGATTTCCTGCTACGTCTAAAACCACAGTTATACCATGCTCTAGTTTTGGGCTCCATTTTCTCTGGATTCTTCCTAGTTCTGGAAGTTTCTTTGAACTAATTTTACCCTTTCTGGAAGAAACAGGACAGGCCTCCTAGAAAGGCCCTGCCAGGTCTTCCCTGCCATGTTCCCATTCAATGATATCCGAAATACAGAGCTGCCATTCAATCTAAGCAGAGCAAGCTCCGCAGAGATTCAGGACTGGCGTGTTTCATCTCTTTCTTTGTCCAACGCACACCTTCTCCAAAGTCTTCATCTCAGAACCTGGGCTTCTCTGGGCTAATTCTGCTGCCAGGGATCATGTATGCTCAGCAGTCCTCCATACACGTTCATACTTTCTGGTTGACTCCTTCCTCCTGCCTCTTCCCTTTGGCTATTTCCAAAGATGCTTAAATGTCCCTGAAAAGCCTCCCTGAAACCTGACCTTGCCTTGTCACCTATTATCTCTAGTCTCCATTTTCCCTCACCAATAAATACCTACTTTGTGTATTTATCAATGCTCATTCATCTGATAATCACAACCAGCTACTGCCCCTACTGGGTCATCAAAACCTGAGTTCTCCATCTCTGGTGTGCTCAGATCCTTCAAATATCAGCAACATCTTCTCCGTTCTCTTTTCCATCTCTCTACATCCTACAGATAATTAAGGAATGACATCTTGGATGCTAGACATCATCTAGTCCCAACTTACCTCTGATGCATGAGTCTTTTGTGTACGCTTCTGGTTAATGATCGTTCAACCTACCCTTGAACACTCCTAGAGATGGCAAGATCACGACATGATGAGATTATGTGAACAGTCTTTTTTAGATGCACCTCAGATAGGCTTTCATCCAACTTCTATATTCATAATTCTCTTCCTCTACATTTAATGAATGATCTATTCAGTTAAGTTCCCTTTAGCAAACACTGAATACCTGTTGTGTATAGTAGACTGTGTTCTAGAATAAGAAAAATCACAAAAATTCCAAAGAGGCTTTGATAGACTAGCAGATGGATAAAACAATGAAACGATAGAAAGCTGTCAGATAAATGAGTTTGATCCTTGACTTAGTGAGCTCGTTGAGTCCCCTTTGTGTGGCACCACTTCATTAAACAGACACCTATTGTCCTAGGTATGGAGGATGTAGTGAGGAAGATAACAGCCAAACGCTGTGCTGCTGCAGCATTGACTAGCTAGCGGAGGACCTAGATACTGATCATCTAAAACATGGTCTGATGCTAGAGAAGTTCACAAGTCAAATAAAGGGGGATCGAAGGACCCTTTTGAACAATGTGTTTCTGGAAGACCTCTGGAAGAAGGTGGCATGTGTATTGATATCTGATCGACTAAATAGTATGGGACATGAGGGAACCCACAGCCAGGGTAAATGTTGGAAGACAGGAACAAGTTTGGTGCGTTTGAGTACCAGCAAGAGGATCATATGACTAGAGTATAATGATTAAGAAATTAAAAGAAGAAATCAGGGAGAAGATGGAGACTGAATCAGGTGGAGCTTCTAAGGCAGGATAGGAAGCTGAGATTTTAATGTTAAGTTTGACTGAAAGAACCTTGAAGGACATGTGTTGACTTATATAAATCTAACTATAGTGTGACTTGTCTATAGGGAAAAAGAAACAGCCAGGTGACTATTTCATAATTCAGGAAAGAAATGGTAGGGGTTAAGGGAAAAGTTGTGGAGTAGACAGTGTTGGATTTTGAGATAAGTTCTCTGCAGAGTAGTTTTAATTTGTGGGTGGTGGCATGTGGGTAGGGAGGAAGGGCAAGTGAGACTTTTTATTAGGTGCAGGCTTGTGCCAGGAACTGAGACAGGGAAGACTTGGGGTCTGAATTCTAGGTATTTCTGATTTAGAAATCTATTTAGATCTTTGAGATCAGAAGTTTTTGTGAACTAGAGATACATGTTTGGTAGTCATCACATAAAGACAGAATTTACAAGGATGGATTTGGATGTGATAATTGGTTTTGAAAACTTGAGGCATATGTAAAAACGTATCCAGGCAGTGAGTTCTGGAGGATTGAATTTTCAGAATATATGGGGGAGGGGAGATAGAAGGGAAATGTAAAAGAATGACTGTTGAACTGGGAAGAAACTGGGGCAATTTGGTATCCTTGGAACTAGCATAGAAACTCACACATAAGACTGTAGAGGATGTTTAGATAATAGAGGAGGGTGAGATGGTCAACTGATCATTGAATCTTCTAATCTAGGGCCATTGGTGAACTTGAAGAAGTAGTTCCAGTAGAGGATGAGAGTGATGTGTTAAGAGAAGCTGTTCTGCATTGGCAGATGCTATAGCCTTCATCTTCTTGCACACCATACACACTGGTTTATGCTATAGTTAATTTTTTCAGTGCTGGTGATTGAACCCAGGGCACCACACATGTAAGACAAACCCTCTACCCCTGAGCTACACCTTTAGCCCTAAACGTATAGTATTTTTCTTCTTTTTTCTTTTGATAAACCACTTCTAAATGAGCTTCTGCATTTCTAGATATTGCCCAGAACTGAATGTAACATTCCTATAGGACTCCATGTGTTATCTGTGTCATGTAGAATCCATCAGGAAAATGATTTCCTTCATTTGTTATTGGAAGCTAGGATGCAACACATTTCCTTTTTTAACAAACACATATCACTCATAGGTTATATGGTTATCACCTATGAGCTCTAAATCTTGAACACACGTGATATCTCAAATCTGCTTCTTTATTCTGTTATTATGGAGACGGGCGTCTTGTTTTGTTTGGACCAAAGTTCTAAAGCTGATAGATGCCATTGTTATACTTCATCTTTGATTGGTTTGTCAAATTCTATTTTGGGTCAATATTCTATTACTCAGGGACTGATATCATCCTTTTATAAGAAAATCCCTATGCCTTCATCCAAGTCATTAATAGACATGTTAACTGCTTCATATATTTTGTGCAAGTGAGTGGGCATAAATTATAAATTACTGATACATACATATAAATGACTTTCCACACAACAGTGGGAAGATGTACAAAGTCTGAGAGTCTTGTTCTTACTGGCTCAAAATCTGGGGAAGGAAGAGTCTGTTGTTTCTTGGAGTATATCTGGAACATTTTACTCAAAGATCCTTCGAGTTTCATTGACTAGTCCCTTAGATACAGCTGTGAGCCTCTTTGCATAAGTATTAGGCCCATTATTCTTTGCCCTGGGTTCAGTGATGCCATAGTTAATTTGGTCAGATGGCTCATTGAAGCCAAGATTCCATATACATGCAATGTTTCTCAGACTTACCAGTCTAGCAATATCAGTAATATCAGCAAGGATATATATAATAAGGTTACATTTAAAAATAAGATTAATAGTGACTTGTGATAATTAATATTTGTTTAGCACACTGTACTATTCATGTTACTTTAAAACCTACTTTCTCTCTTGACCATCGCAGTAACTCAGTGTTTTTTAAAAATGATTTATTTTTATATTTAATTATGTGAATGTGTATGTGAGTGCAGTGACTGCAGAGGCCAGAAGAGGGCATCAGATCCCCTGGAGCTGGCGTTAAAGGTGGTTGTGAGCACCTGAGGTGGGTGGCAGGATCTCATCTCTGCTGCAAGAGCAGCAAATGCTCTTAACTGTCTGCAGATCCTCAGTGTTTTTCTAGGATGCTTCATTTGGCAAATAAGAAACTTGATCACTAAACTAAAGAGGCGTACCCTAAGTTTCTTGACTGTTTATAAATGGCACAAATCATATTCAAGTCACTGAGGTGGGATACTTTTGGGAATGGGGTCCAAGCAGGTAGTGGAAGCAGGATGTGGCCCACAAGTGTGGGGTATAAAGATTGATGCTATTTTGGACACCTGGGCTTCATTTGGACCTAGCAACAGTAGTGTTAGGAACATGACAGGAGACTATGTTCAGATTTACCACTAGTAGGAAGTGCTTCATTGGCATATCACGGGCCTAGCTTTCCCAGACACAAAGGTGGTGCCATATGGAGGCTGTGTTGTTAGGATAATATGATTATTGGTCATTGGGCTGGGTGAGGGCAGAAATGAACCAGTGGTGAACTTATGCTGATTCCTGGTGATTGCATCTTTTCATTTTTAAAAGCAATCACACCATCTAGTTAATAATCATTTCTTAGAGCTTTTATGTGAATCTGTACTAATTAGAATCTGTCATTTTCTTTATGAACTTAACCATTTTGAAAAATGTACAGTATATGCTAGTCTTTTTAAAATTTTTATTTATTATTTTTATGTGTATGCATGTATTGCCTGCATGTAGGTAAATGCACCTGTGTTGTGCAATGTTTGCAGAGGACAGAAGAGGCTGTCAGATCCCCTGGAACTGGAGTTATGGACAGTTGTTAGCTGTCATGTAGATGCTGGGATTCAAATCTGGGTCTTCTGCAAGAACAGCCAATGTTCTTAACCACTGAGCCATCTCTCCAGTCCGTAGTATATGTTAGTCTTAATTATGTCACTTTTTATTCAGCTTTGTTTCTTAAGAGCTATTGGTTGTGAATCTTGAACAAATCTTCAGGTTATAAATATCTGATACATACACATGTAACTGAGGCAGGACTTAAACTTAGGATCCTTCTGTCTCAGCTTTGTGAGTGCTGTTCTATGAACATCTTTTTTTTTTTTTGGTCTTTTTGAGACAGGGTATCCCTGTAGTCCCAGCTGGCCTGGATTTGCTATGGAGACCATGCTGGCCTCGAACTCACAGAGATCTGCCTGCCTCTGCCTCCTGAGTGCTGGGATTGAAAGCATGTACTACCACGCCTGGCAACGTCTTTTAAAGCAAGGCTTTTGGACTGGGGACATACCTCACTCAGTAAAGTGCTTGTCTTGAAATCATGAAGAGCCGAGTTTAGTCCTCATAACCCACATGAAAAAGCCAGGCATGGTGGTGTGTACGTATAACCCAGTGCTGGGGAGATGGAGACAGGCATCCCTGGGGCTCGCCGGCCAGCCAGCTTAGACTATTGGTCAGTTTCAGGTCAATGAACGACCCTATTGTAAAAAAAGAAGTGGATGACATCTGAGAAAGGATATTTGAAGTTATCCTCTGGCCTCCACATATCCTCACACGCAAGTACACACATAGAAGCGAACACATACATGCACACATACACATACAAACAACAAGACTTTTGGATTTTACATCCTTTAATTCAAGACTGAGCTCTATCCCTACAAACTGAGAATGTGGAGGCTCGTGTGACAGCTCAGGGTAAAGGCACTTGCTGCCCAAGCCTGATGACCTGAGTTAGATCCTCTGGACCCACATGGTAGAAGGAGAGAACTGACTCTCATAGGTTGTCCTCTGACTTCCACACACTTGCCATGGCATGCACACACACACACACACACACACACACACACACACACACAAGATAAAACTGTAATAAAAGTATTTAAAAAAACCAAATTGAGAAATTGGATCAATTTTTAATTATTTAGCCACTCATCCTGTGAATGGGAAAACAATAATAATGCTATATGCAGTATTGTTTTGGGAACTCAATTACTTAATGCATAGTAAGTGTTTATCACATCTTCAGGTCTGAGGGAATAGCTGTCATTATGGTTGGGTGATGGTCTTGGTGCGGGCAGTACTTGATGCATTTGTCGGGATTACCGCCTCTTCCCTCTTCATTTCCACAGAAGGTTTCAGCATCCTGGTAACCTTGTCTGCCTCATCCTTTTCAGCTGAGCATCAGTCTTTTTGGTGGAGGAGATGAAAAGGCAGATGAAAGTGGAGTTCTTCTGTCTTCTCTGTCATCTTCTACATTTACATCACCACACAAAGCTGTTTTTATCACTTCCTGGGTCATTTTCTTTTGAACATGGCTTTAGCGAGTTTTTATTTTTAACCATTCTCCCCCCAAGCTCTAGCCACTTTTCTTACAAGTTTATCCTTATATTTTTATAGCTGTCCTGTTTTTATGTCTTACAACTGTACCTTTATCTTCTATATATTTGTTACATGATCTGATTTAATCACAATTTATATTACAATCAGAATGTGATCATTTAAAGTAGTGGTCCTCTTTTGAATCACGTTGACGGTCTGGTTTTAATAGTCTTTCTCTGTAGTTGAGGCTAACTTCAAACTTGGTGTTTTCCTACCTCAGCCTCCTTAGTACAAGGTCAATATCATGTACCCCTTTGCCTGCATTGCATAACCTTCTAGAAGTGTCCATAGACTCAAATTCATTTCTCCCAATGTCTTATTATCATTTGGAAGTTTGTTTAGTAAATGACACCTTTTATTTCCCACACATCTGCTTTCTTGGTATGAACTCTAATAAGGTATGGGGATTTTCTCATTGGAATACCCTTACTCTTTAGGGCAAGAGTTGACTGACTATAACCTGCAGGCAAATGTGGTTGGCTGTTTGTTTTTGCAGATAAAGTTTTATTGGGACACAGTGACATTCATTCATTTATGTGTTATCTGTGCCTGCTTTTGTGCTCCAAAAGACAAAGCTGAATTGCTGACACAGAGGCACAGACCATATGGCTCACAAGTGTAAATTATTTACTATCTGTCACTTTACAGGAAAAAAATTGCCACCTTTCTTACAAGGGCTTCCTTGAGGTGCAAAATTAAACCCCGGATAGCAGTTCTCTTCAAAGATTTCTTAACCTTCTGGGAAATAATGCTGTCAGGAGAAAAAAAAAATCAGATGCCCTGTTTTAAAAGAATTAAACTTCTAGCATGTCTCCATATCTAAATCTTGTATCACTAACGAAACTTGATTTTCTGCCAGTTTTGTGATTTCTTTTCAGGAAATATTTTCAATATCGTCTGTCAGACTCAGATGCTTGGTGGTCTGTGCCTCATTATGATGTTTTATGTCTTATTATCTTTCACTCAACTGCTCTCGGTTATGTATCCTGGTTTGTGAATTTCCATATATTCATGTCCCTTTAAATGCTTTCTATATGGGTTTATCCTTTTAAATATACAGACTGGGGAGATGGCTCAGTCAGTAAACTGCTTGCCAAGCAAGCATGAGGATCCCAGTTTGATCCCCAGAAATGATGTAAGAAAGCCAGACATGGTAGTAGGCACTTGTAATCCTGGTGCTTCAAGGCAAAGATAGAAGGATTTCTGGGGCTTGCTAGCCAGTTGGTCTAGCCTACATGATGAGCTCCAGGAAAGTGAGAGACTTGCCTTAAAATACAAGGTGGACCACATGTAAGAAACAAGAATCAAGGCTGACTTCTGGCTGCCATGTATATGTACATATGTACAAGTGCATGTACATACACAGATAAAACATTTTTAAAAGGATGTACTTTATTTTGAATTGTTTGTGTTTTGTATGTCTGCGTGTAGGTATGAGCATGTGTGAGTGCAGTGCCTTCAGAGGCCAGAAGAGGGTGTCCAAACACCAGGAGCTGGAGTTATAGGTGGTTTTAAGCTACCTGATGTGGGTGCTAGGAACTGAACTTGGGTCCTCTGTAAGAGCAGCAAGCTCCTTTAGCCACCAAGCTATCTCTTTAGCCCCATCCCCCCAAAACCTATTTTTAAAAATACAGAGTCAAGTAGGAAATAAATTCCCTTAACTGTCAGCATAGACTCGCTTTGCTCCTTCTTCTAAAAACTGTTGAACCTCTTCCCCTGCTCTCATCTGGGTCCTACCCGTGGGGCAGGGTGATGTTGGGGGAGGAGATGGAACAGGAAGTTCCTTATCCTAGACTATGAGTATGCTGTCAGCTGGAGAAGGATTATCTAGTAAGGAGAGTAACTGCTTCTACTCCCATAGGATGATGGAATGGATTTGCTTAGGTGAGTATGGCTACTTAAGGGTCTAACAACAGATAAGGGTCAGTTGCCCCAGTTAAGCCCTGTACATAAAAAGATGAATTTGGAGGCGATGTGCACAAGCTAGGGCTGAATATTGCATTTTTCATCTGACTATGTATTGCTGCAGTAAGAAAGACTCCTAGAGTTGGTGGCCCAGCATCTCCCCGGCCAGTGCATGTCACTTACCATCCACGTTCTCATTTTCAACTATCTGAATTTGCACTTCTCCCATCCTTGCCCCTGTTTTGAGTGTACTCTGCTGGTTTATTTCTTTTTTAAACCACAGCTTTCTATAAACAGGACTTGGCCTTTGTCTCCATATCTCTTTCCTATTCTTGCCTCTTTCTTTCATATCCTCTGATTGTCAGTCATGGAAATGTATTCTTTTGTGCACCTTTGTTTTCTTTACCATAGACTCTTCAAATGGAAAGGAGGGAAATATTTTGGTCTGGAAAGAAAGATGAGAGAAGAAGGCTTAATGGATTAATATAAAAGGCCGTCACTCTCTGTTTTAACAATAGGTCATACACAGTGCTTATTACAAGAACCATTAAAATCAGCAACAGGTCATTAGTGCTGACTTTGAACTGTCTCATCAAAATCCCACTATTAATAGCTTTAAGAGCTTTGAAAACTGCTTCAGAATGCTTGCATTTGGACGGTCAGGAATAAAAGGTGAACAAGATGAATATTGGGCTAGGTAGGTTTTAAGGTTGCAAGGAGCTATCAGAAGGTTGGTGGTCCCTCCCATAAGTATGAGGCTGATGTTTGTTCACCAAACATCTGGTACCACAGTCAGGGCAAGGATAAAATGGAGGGAGGATGGGTCTGATGAGCTGAACCAGACACATGCTCCCTCTCAAAATGGTGGAAATCAGAAGATCCACCCTTTGAAGATTCTGTCAGCAAGTGTCTGGGATTTCTGATGGCTGCCCCACTTTCTTCTATAGTTCTTTCATGACATAACAGCTCTCACTTTATTAGAGCCTCTTCCAACACTGAATTCCTAAATTACTCCTTGATTTCTTGATGTTCTTTTTGCTCTGTCATGCTCTGTATAACAGCATTTGCAAAAACCAGAGTCCTGGATCAAGCTGCTACAAGAGGCCTTGAACTTAGTCTGTAGTCAGAGACTGGGAGGTACTGAGAGCTCTCTCCAAAGTGGAACCAGGCAAAGAGAAAGTCAGTACCCTGAAAGAGCACTGCTCTATCAGCCATCATTCATTCTAAAAAAATACTTCAGTTGGTTGCTGCACAGCTTCAGTTGTCAACCTGACACACCTGGGAAGGAGGGAACCTCAATTGGGGAATTTCCTCTATCCGATTGGCCTGTGGGCATGTCTGTGAGGCCTTTTCTTGATTGCTGAGTGATATAGGAAGCTCAGCCCATTGTTGGTGGTGCCACTCCTGGTCAGGTGGTCCTGGTTTGCAAAAGAAAACAGCCTGAGCACAGGCTAGAGGAGCAAGCCAGTAAGCAGCATTTCTCCATGGTTTGTGCTTCAGCTCCCAGCCTCCAGGTTCCTGCTTCCAGGTTCCTTCCCTGGCTTCCCTTGGGATGTGTAAGATAAATAAACCCTTTACTCCCCAAGTTGTTTTTGTTAGTATTTCATCACAGCAATAGCAAACTAGGACAGTTGGGATAGTTTTTGTTTCAGGTGTATAATTATGTCTTGGGTTCCACCCTCATTTGTTATAGAACAGATTTCCTTTGCCCTTTGACTTATCTGGGGGTCAGTCAGCATCTTTGTCATTTTATTTTATTATTACAGTCTTAAGAAGGTTTAGTCCATGTCTGTGCCTCGGGGTTAATGGTGGGAAACTGGAAAATACCACTTTTGCACACTGTGCCCAAATTGTGTAACGATAAAAAATAAGAAAATTGTATTTTAACAGAGTAAGGGTAAAAAGATCTGACACAGAAATGGAAGAGTGAAAGATAATATCTTGTGGGGCCCCCAGATACTCTGGAGAGAGACTGAGGCAGGAAGATAACAAGTTCATAGACAGTGGGCTATTCAGTGAGTTCAAGGCTACCCTGGGCAACTTAGTAAGACTCTATCTCAAAATTAAAAAAAAAAAAATTAAAAAGAGATGGGGGTAAAGCCTAGTGGTAATATGCTGGCCTGGTATGGTCATAGCCCTAAGTTTGATCATCAGTGCTACTGACAGAAAATTAAACAACAAAATGAAATTCCACGTGCCTTGGAGGACTAATTGAAAAGTTGCAGGGTATGAGAGGTTCAGGATATGGATACGGAGGTAGATAGTCCTCTCTATGCCTCCCAGATACCATTCCCATTTTGTTTATGTGCTTTCTCCATATTGAGACTGAACTCTGCAGACCAGATCGGTAGACTCCCTACTCATCTGATTGGAACTAGTCAGAGGGATGCCTGGCAGAAGGGAACAGTCTGCAGGGTGAGGCTGCATGTCTGATGCAGTTCCCGCCATCCCTGCTGTGCCCTGAGTGGGGAATGGCTCTCTATGTCTCTTAGCAGCCACAGCTCCTCTGGGGACACCCCTCTCACAGGGCCAACTCTTCTTAGAGCTCCCTCACCTTTTCTTTTTGGGGGCTGTGATCCTTAGTTTTGATTGTCTATTTGATAGAATTTAGAATCACCATGGAAGCTGTGCTGGAGAGCTTTAGTTGTCAACTTGACACACCTGGGTTGAGGGAGCCTCAATTGATTAGGGAATTGTTTCCATTAGACTGGCCTGTGCCCATGTCTGTGGAGCGTTTTCTTGATTATTGAGTGATATGGGAGGGCCCAGCCTACTGGGAAGGTAGTGCTGTATTCTATAAGAAAGCAGGCTGAACATGGGACAGGGGACTGAACCAGTAAGGAGCTATCCTCCATAGTCTGTGCTCCAGGTTCCTGCCTGAGTAGGCACCTTTGATGGACTGTGCTTGTAAGTCAAATAAACCCTTTCCTCCCTTAATTAGTTTTGGTCAGAGTGTTTTGTCACAGCAATTGAAGGTAAACTACAATAGAAATATACCTCTGAGTGTACCTATGAGGGTGTTTTAACAAAAGTTTAAGCAGGGAAGACTTACCCTGAATATGAGTGACACCATCCTGTTGACTAGGGTCCCAGACTGAATAGGGTCGCAGCATTTGCTGCTCTCTGGTGGCCATGTGACCAGTTGTCTTACTTTCCTTGTCATGATGGACTGTATCCCCTTAAACCATGATTCCCAAATAAACCCTCCCTCAAGTCACTTTTCTCAGGTATTGGAGCACAGCAAGGAGAAAAGTCATGAATCCAGGGGCTCTGTACAAGAGCTCTCACTTTGCCCTACCCATAATGCTTTATTCTCTCTTGCTGGTTCTCTCCAAACCACTCGCATCCTTTTAAATAATTCCTTCATTAAACTCTGAATTTCACCATTTGCAGCTGCTGTTTGTTTTCTGTATAGATCATAGTTGATACGATTCTAGATAGTTTTTCTATTATGCATATAATATACCCACAACCAGTCACCTCTTTTGTATACTGTGTGCAATGGATACCTCAGATTTTTTAACATACCATCCAGCCTGTGTCTCAGGCTAATTCCCCCATTGGCATTGTTTATAGATTCTGGTAGGAAAGTGTGATAAGGTAGGGTTTCCTGTTATTTGTAGGCTAGGAAATTGATATTGATTCTATCCACTACTAAGAAAAGAATTCCTCCCTTCTTTTCCAAACCCTTCTGAAAGAGAATGACTATATTTATTGTTGGCAAGCTAGTTTTCTTCTCCTGGCCTCCAAGGTAGAGTAGGTGAATTGTCATGGAGACAGTGGGGGGATTTGTTGAGTGACAGAAAAACCAATTGGGCTCAGGGGTCACTGAACTCACCTTTAGTCTTTGTGTCCTCTGTTGACAAAAGGTTTGTTTTCTTTTTTTTTTTTTTAAATCAGCAGCCTTCAGCCCTAAATCAGTTCTTGGTCTTTTACCTATATTCCACCCAAGAGGGCAGAGCGGCCAGAAGGAAATAAGACTAGTGTGTCTTGAATACTTATCCCTTTAATACAATTCGTTTTTATTACAGTTCTCTAAACTCCAGTGGACTTGGTCTCTCCTGATTTTCTCTTTAAAGAAAGCATGCTCATCACAACTCAATGTACCTTGGAGGTCACTTATCACTCATGTACCTGGCCAAAGTCTGATGTGTTATACTTTATGCATAACTTTAAAAATAATTTTATTATTTTTATTATGTGTATGAGTGTATTGCCTGCTTGTGTGTAAATGCACCCATGTTGTGCAATGCCTGCAGAGGTCAGAAGATCCCCTGGAACTGGAATTATGGGCAGTTGTTAGTTGCTGTGTGAGTGCTGGGAATCGAACCTGGGTCCTCTGCAAGAGCAGTTAGTGCTCTTAACTGCTGAGATATCTCTCCACCTCCATGCATAGATAACTTTAATGACATTTTTAAGTACCTCATCTTAGTGCACACCCATAGTCCCAGCTGCTGGGAAGGCTGAGACAGGGGCCATAGATTGACTAGCATAGCAAGACTGTCTAAAAACCATACAGTGCTTTAAAAAAGCATCTCATTGTAATTTCATGTTGGATTCTTTGCCTCTATGAATTGACTCTTGCACAACTATGAGAATCCTTAACCCTCTGTCCCCAGAAAAATGCCAGCGTGAATATTTTTCAAGTAGAATCTAAACCCTGATTTTTAAATGATTTTCTTTATATATAGTATTTCTTAATGTTTGAAGAGTAGTTGGGAAGTTGCTAAAGGGTCAGATTTAAGCTTTGGATATAGAAGCTGTACCTCTGTTATAGTTGGCTGCTACTACTACTACTACTCTTATTATTATATTATTATCTACAGAAAATGACACTGGCTAATTTCAGAGCAATGGGGTGGAGTATGTTTGATTTAAAGGGAAAGGAAATGGGAAAACCAGAATTCCTCCCACACTCTGGCAACAGGAATTAACATGATATTTTTTGTTCATGATAAATTATTAAAGGACACTGGATAGTTCAAGACCTTTGGGTGGAAAACTGTGGGTTTAAGATTCAAATTCCAGGAGCAAACTGTCTTTGGCCCAGCACAGGTCTCTTGCCTGTGCACAGAGATTGCAAAGGAATGGGGAGTTAGACACCTTTCTTGGCAATTCTACGCAGATTTTAACTACTAGGGAAGGGCTGTGTCTCAAAACACAACTGGACACCCACAGAAGGTAGGAGGCCTGGTCAGCAAAGCCAACAACTGCTTATTTCAGCATTTCCTGTCAGTCTTTTGTTTCTCTTCTGGGTCATCAACTAAGATGTTAAATAAAAGTAGACTTAGCACAGGTACGATGGGCTTCATGCCAGGCATTCCTCTGTCTCTATACATTATCACTGATAACTCTCCATCTGCCTTCTGTTAATTTTTAGCCTCTGCAATGAACTTCACACTCTTGCCAGCTAGCATGTTGTATAAGGGAGTCAAGTTTCTTTCTGAGACTCAGAACACATTATTTCATCTACTATGTACTTCTCCTAACTAATCTTGTAATCCCAACCCAAATAACAACTCAGGTTGGAAGACTGCCGTGTGACCAAAACTTCAGCTTCTCTGAGCCAACTTGCCATTATCAGTGCCTATACTAGGACAAGCAGGGCATCCTGCTATCTGCCATTCTGGCTAATGAACCGGAGAATGCAATTTCTATTGCAAATGACCTGCTGAAGTGCTTTAGTGCTCTCTGAACCATTGAAGAAAGATTGAATTAGACTCAGGCTAGTTGTATAACCTAAGCATATTTTAGGCTATTCAAGTCTAGTGAGCACTGGCAGTGATAGCCAGTGTTTATGGGGAGCTTGCTATGTACCCAACACCTTGCTGAGTGCTTTGCCTTACTATGGCTCTTTTTTTTTTTTTTAAATCACCCCAACCCTAAAAACCCTATGAAGTAAGTTCAATTTTTCTCAATTTTCTGAGACAGAACCTAAGCAAAATAACTTGGCCAAGTTTACACATTTAATATATGTATGTATTATATATTTAAACTCTATGTGATTTCCAGATAAGTAAACAGGTTCTATTAAATGTCAACTTTATATGCTCTAAGCTCTGTGTTGTTGTTTGTGCTGGCTTAATGTTATTCACCTATCCAGCTACCCCCTGATTCCTCTATTGGGTGCATAAGATATGGATCCAGTGCTTTCCATGGGCCGGGCACTGTTGTAAGCATACAGTGTGGAACATCTAGTTGATTACACTTGGTGTCGGAAGGATCTGGCATTCTAATGTGTGAGAAAAAATGCACATGGAAATTCTCAATTAAACACTGACTGTTAAACACTGTCCCAACCTGATGGACACTTCTGAGCCATCTAAAATCCTTTCTAAAATAGGAATGCAGAACAGGCATATCATAGACATGATGACAGATGTCCAATGTGTCTCTAACTCTCTCATCAAGACAGAGGATGATGGAAGCATGTCCTTCACACATTCTGAGAATGTGATGTCAAATGGCCTTTTTCAAGAGTTGTTTTCTCTGAATGTATTTTATCCAATAAATTTATTTTACCCCATTTCCTATACCTGTGCAGATATTTTATGCATTTCATGCATTCCGTCATATATGTTAAGTCCTATCCAGTCAAGCATTTGTACCCAGATGTCCCTTGGTACAAGTTTATCCCCTGGAGTCTAGTCAGCCTATCTAGAGTCACTCCATTAAAGAAGCTCTACTTTTCCCTCACCTGTAGTAATCAGTTGCCAATAATTCCTTAGCTAGAGTTGGGGCCTGCTGTTCATTCCCCAGCTCTATGCTGAGTTTTCGTATAACTGAGCTGGCATGGATCTTGTGTATGCTGATACCATTGTTACAAGTTCATAAGACCAAGTTCCCAGAGACCTGAAAGTATCTGTTGCCCTACATTCATGTACCAACTCTGGTTCTTAAAATCTTTCTGCCCTTCTTCCACAATAGTCCCTGAGCCATGGGCGGGTGAGGTTTAATATAGGACTCCTACGTAGGGACACACACTCTTGTAGTCTCTTAATTCTCTAAAACTTAGCCAGTTGTGGTCTTCTGTGTGCATCGCGCTCTGTTGTATGAGGAGGCTTCTCTGGTGAGAGTTGAGAGATGTATTAATATTCTCTCTACTCCTCATTCCACTGTGTTCCATGAGCCTTAGGTGTTGAGGTTCCACCTTAGATGTGTCACTTAGGGATGGGCATCTCTTAGACATATATTCTCTGTGTGTGACCCATTGTGGAACTCTGTAATGGCCTCCATCTGTTGCAAAAAGAAACTGCTTTGGTGAGTGGTGTATAGTATACTTGTCAGTAAATATAAGGATCCATATTTAGCATACAGTAGGAAATTTCATTTGTCTAGAGATATGCCAGAGATAGGGTTTTCTCTAGGATCTATGACATCTCCAGACATGTGTATTTGGCTATATAGTGCCAGCCATGAGTTCCCTCCCATTAACCTCTCAGCCCCAGTAACCTTTAAGTCCAATGAATAGCTATCGATTACCCCCTAGATAAAAGTGCCACTAGTGCACCAATAGGGTTTGCTGTGTGAGTAGCAGTTATTAGGCTTTTTAGCTGGGTTGGACCATTAATTGGTTTTCTCCTTTAGTGCTTACATAGTATCCTCTAAAGTTACGAGAGGTAGTCTTCAGGTAGAAGGCTTCCAGGTAGTTCCAGTTCCATTGCTCCAAGTCCTGAGTCCGAAGTATGACCTTTCTTCAGCAATAGGGTCTTATCTTTAAATTTGGGGAGGGAATTAAGGGCTGTGGCAACAGCCTGTGTTATTTTAGGAGTCTCTTGAACTACCCTGACCAATAACTCTCAGGGAGGTTTCTCCTATCTGGCACTGTGTTCCTTGTTATATAGCCTTCAGGCATACACAGGCACTCATGTTCAAATACAGTTAATGTATTCATTTTGTTTTATTCTTTGACAATTTCATACACATATATAATGAATTTTAGTCATGATACCCATGAGAAGCGAGGAGTAGATCAATATAGTAAGACCAACAGAAATCACAATAGGTATTTTGAATAGGATGTAGTTTAATACAAGGAATGTAAGACTTGGGAGTCTGGGGAGGGTTGTGAAGTCAAGGAAAGCCATATTCAGGAAGCAGGTAAGTGAGGGAGTGGAGTGAAACCAGTGTGTGACTGTGGAGATGCTTGTTACTGGCAAAGCCTTACCTCTGCATGTGTCAGTGCCTGGGAACTGGCCTTCAGGTGTACTTGGAGCATAGCGACATCTTTCTCTCTTGCCTTCCACATCTCAGTCTAGTACCCTTCATTGGTGGGATCCTGTAAAGAATGCACTATTAAGGGCATCTGAGAAGGAAGTTTCTAGGCTGCATAGCATGCAACAGAGAACAGAGAGGAGAAAATGGTGATGAAGACTGGTGAGTGACGTCCTCCACACTTCCAACGTGACACTTTGGTTTAGGAATCAGCGCCACAGTCCTGCCTCTTTTCATCTTACTCCATCTTGCCTATTTAATCATTCTCCTTGGCAAACTCAACTATCAAGCACTGATGCTTCAGGCGGGGACAGAACTGGGGACAATGAGCTTTCTGCCTTCCTGTCCTCCATCTTCTTGTCTCTTCAGTCCCCTCTCTTGAGGTCCTAGGAGTGGGACTGAATTCCCCTGGGAACTCCTTATCATTGAGGCCTCTTCAGAGATAATTTCTCTTTGTAAACACTATCTTATGAACTCTTCGAGACGTTCTTATAATGTATTTTGATTAATGTATGTTCACCCTATTTGTCCCCCCAACTCCTCTAAGGTCCATTTCCCACCTCTCCATCCACTTCCAACTTCCTGTTTTCTTTTTTTAACAACCCACTGAGTCAAATTTGTGCTGCCTATCTGCTTATGGCTGAGGGGCCACCCACTGGAGATGTGATTAATCTACAAGAAAACTGACTCTCTCATCAGCTGTCAGTATCTCCTCAGCTAGAGGTGGGGGCTTGTGTGAGGATGTTGGCTGGCTTGATCTTGTGCAGACAACCATGGCTGTTTTGAGTTCCTGAGTGCAATGTTCCTGTCACGTCTAGAAGATGCTGTTTAAATTCAGTTCCCGCCAATCTCTGGCTCTTAGAATCTTTCCACTGCATCTTCAGCAATGCTTCCTGAGCCTTGGAGGGGAGGAATGATGTCGATGTCCCATTTGCGGCCTTGGGCTCCACCGACACTCTATCAGTTGAGTTTATGCGTTAACTACCATCCACTACACAGAGAAACTTCTCTGGTGGGAGAGATAAGTTCTTTAGAGGAGACAGAGAAGAGAATCTGAACAGCTTGAAAGATCTGTGACGTATCCCTCTGTGGCTATCCAGTCTTCTGTGGTGGGAGATGAAGTTAAATGTCTTGCTGTCTCATCTACACCATTATGTACTCATTTTCAAGATACCCAAGAAGAGTTCTGGTTTTGTTTCTGTTTTGCCCTCGTTTGTACTCAGAATAGGGACGATGGTTTCATTCCAAGAATTTTTCCTCCTCAACTGCTGGTTTCAACCAAGATCCTGGGTACTAGATTCCAGGGTTTTTTGGATCTGTTTTGCTACTTCCCTATCTGTAAGTGAACACCACCGCTTTTCACTAGTAGACCAAAGGAGTAAGTTTAAGTTGATAAATCATCTTCAAAGACTGCTCACAGGCTTTTGATTTTTACAGTTGATATTATACCTATAAGAAACAAACAAACAAAAATACATGTGTGATCTTTCATGTCAGACACAACCATTGTTTCCAAATTTTGGGGTCATTCTAGAAGCATGTAAAGAGTGTTGGTTTAGAAAATAGTTTGCATCTTAGAAAAGTTGAGAGGTGGGGCTGGAGAGATGGCTCAGCAGTTAAGATTACTGACTGCTCTTGCGAAGGACCTGGGTTCAATTCACAGCACCCACATGGTGGCTGACAACTTGTCTAACTCACTCCAGTTCCAGGGGATCTGATGTCCTCTTCTGACCTCTGCAGGTATTACACAGTGTGGGTGTACTCACACTCATGCAGGCGATACACTCATGCACATAAAATAAAAATGATAAATATTTTAAAAAAGTCCAGAGAGAAACAAATAGTATTTCTTAGAATAGAATCCCTGAACAAGAGTTTTCAAACTTTCTGTTCTCATTTTCTTTTTATATTGTTTACATATGGTGACTCTTAGACCCATGAAGTATAAACTAAATTTAAAAGGTTACTACTAAGTGACAAATTTTGAATATCTATTTTCACACAGGAGAAAAGAGGTTTATATGAATATTTAAGGGGAGGCTTTGTCATACATGTGATATGTTGAAAACAGACCAATAAATGGAGAGATTTTGGGATCTACTTGTGGATGAGAAAGAGACTTAGTCCCATCATGGGAATTTCTCAGAATAGAAAGTTAGAAAACATCATATGGGTTAGACCTCCATTCCTTTTGAAAACAAGACAGATAATAAGTGAAATAAGTAAAAATAAGTTAGTTGGACTGCCAAGAGTCATCAGAAGACAGGGTGAGAAAGAGCTAGAGGAAAAAGCAAGTTAACTTTCAAGTTAATTGCTATGAAAAGATCCCATGGGAGGGGGGAGAGGGGAAGGACGAAGTACTTTCCCAGGTTTATTTTGACAAAGGGATTTCTTTCAAACTCATATTTAAAGAGGAAACTCAACTTCATAAGAAGTACCTTCGGAGTCAATTATTAGATTTTAGGGGAGGAAGCAGATGAAGAGACCTTTAACACATTTGCTTGGCCCTTAATGTCTTATGGCAGAGTTTGGAATGCATAGATAATGAAAGAGAACGGGGTGAACATGAATGGTGGTGGTCATTAGATGAACCATCAGAAAGCAGGACTTAAAAATACTGTGTGGGATATTTTACTTAAAATGTCCAGACTTCAGAACATCACACTCCATTTAATGGATAAATGAATGGTATTTGGTTATGAAATTTAGATGAAAGAATTTTTATTATAATATTTTAAAATTAATTGTGTGTGTATGTGTGAATGCATGCCATGTGCATGTGTGCAGGTCAGAGGACAACTTGAGGGAGTTTGATTTTCTTAGGTCATTAGGCTTGGTGGCAAGTGACTTTACTTGAGGAGTCATCTTGCCTGCTCCATTACCAGCTTTTACATAGATCCCAGGGGTTCAAACTCAGGGCCCCATGCTTGTGCAGCAGACACCTCACTGACTGAGTGATCTCTCTATCCCCTGAAGATTTATTGACGACTCCCTTCCATGTGCTTTCAAGTACACCATTATATTGAATCTTTGCAGAAATCCCAGGAGGCACTATTTCCCTCCAACAGTTCAGAAAACCACGGTCTCAGGGAGTAAAGAAACTTGACTTTTTCAATACACCCAAGGAGAAAAGGGCAGAGCCAGAATTGAAGGCTAGATCTGATGGATGTGTGATAGCAAGCCCGGTGCCTTTGTCACAGCACCTCGCGACTTGGTTCCAGTTTCTGGGGACCTGAATTCTCTCATTGATATTGCCAGCTGACCACTGTGATGTCTTTATTTGGGAAAATCCACCCAGCATGTCCAAAAATCCTGGTGAGGTGACCTAATTTATCAGAGGATAAAGGGGAAAAAGAAGCCTAGAAAAAAAAAAACCCTTTGATATTTTTCTAGCATATAGAATGAGAGGGCACAAAGAAATACCTTTGTGTTTTTCAAAACTGTCACATGGAATGACATACTCTGATAATATTGGAGCAAATGTTAAACATCCAGAAATTAGAAGCTAGTTTTGAACATATACTTACCAGTTATATCATACATCGTCCTACGAATATCCTAGTTTCTTTTTGTACTTTGGGATAAGCATGGCTTCTTAAAACGACTTCAGCATAGCTCATATCAGTATTTAAAAAAAAAAAAATCCAAGGGCTGGTGAGGTGGCTAAGGGGTGTGAAAAACTTGCTGACAAGCCTAAAGAGCTCAGTTCACACTGACTCCCACAAGTTGTCCTCTGACCTTTACATGCACGCACACATGTGTGTGCACATGTGTATGTGCGCACACACACACAATCAATAAAATAAATCTACGGGCAGGAATGGGACAGAAGTATTTCTACATTTACCTTGGTTCCTGTGATCTATATTTTCTTGTGTCGCTCTGTTGACCTGTATTGTATGGTCACTTTCAGCCTCCTGACATTCCTCTCATTAAACTGACTAAAATTTAGTGTTTCTTCTCTTTTCTCTGGAGTACTGTAACACTTGACCATGCAGTCAGCTCACCCTAAGGGTCTCCAATTCCTATAAAATCTTAAGACTGCCATTACATGGATAACTATCTCCCTATGCCCACAGTATGGAGTGTTTCCAGGAAGCAGTAAACCCAGGTCACATCTCTGGTGGGTGGCTGAGGCTTTGTTGAAGCAGGATTTTAGGGTTTCGTTCATGGGATTCAACTTAGTTTCCTCATAATGGAGTGTGGCTGGAGGCCACTGTGTGCTTGGGCTGGTTGGCCTGAATTTGGAAGAGGCACTGAAAGCGCCGAGAGGCTGCAAAATGAAGACGGAGTCAGCACGTGGGCCTTTTCGCTCATGCAAAACACACATTCTTGCCCGTTTGCTCTTCTTTCCCACGTTCTTTTCTGGAAGCGTCAGTCTCCTTTTTCCACCCTTGTTTAGTATGTTTCTATTTCTTCAGGTTCTTACAAGACACTGCTGGTGAAGTCGTTCTTGACTTCCCTCCCTCCCCTTTATCATTTCCTTTCGTGTTTATTTTTGACTTAGAGCTTTACTCTGTAGCCCAGGCTGGCCTTGAACTTGTGGTGGTCCTGTCTCAGGCCCCCGGTGCTGTGCTTACACATGTGAGCCACCACTGCTGGTGCTTCCTTGACCTTTTCCTGTGGCATATATTGCTTGTGCTTCATATACCTTAGATACAGTGGTTGTCATAGATTTGTCCCAGAATGCATTGGAGCCCCACTCTTCCTTCTGCCACCTTAGCATGAGGTAAGGATTTGGTGGATGTTTATCAAATAGCAGATGAATCTTCTCTTCCATCCCCAACTTTCTCAGACTAGGCGCCAAGATTTTTTGTTTTGTTTTGCTTTTGTCCTGGACAGCTGGCTGAGAATAATCCATGCAACACACTGCTGTCCTGGAAAAAAGGTCAAGAAACTATGGCAAGGGTTTTAGATGAGAGAATGAATCTCCTCTCTCCTAGGTCCAGTCCCAGTTTGGCAAAGATGATAATTTGTTTATGATTTCAAAGCTAACAAACTTACTGATTTAAAATGAAAGCTAACTTAATATTCTTTATTGCCTTTTGGAATCTGATCTTGGCAAGAATAATGTAGAAATATTGTGAAGTAAGATAATTCTTGTGGAATTTTTGACTTCAGTGAAATGGAAACACTAAGGATCTACTTTTCAGAAACATCCCCTAACCCTTTGGCCTTCATCTTGTCAGTGCACAGGATTTTTAGTTAGTGGTCTGAGTGATCTATTCTTTGTTGAGGCACCTTGCAGAATAATCCTACTGCAAGGGAACCTCTGGGGCTGGTAAAAGGAATCTTCTAATTTATGAACACTTCCCAAGTTTAGTGAATGGAGGGCAAAGACTTTTTCCACCTCTGTGTGAGTGTATATGTGTGAATGTGTGGGTGCCTGAGCACATGTAGAGGCCAGAGGCAGACATTAGGATTCCTGATCACTACTGACCTTATACTCTTGAGAGGGTCTTTCACTGAACCTGGAGCTAAGCTGGCAGTCAGCAAGCCTCAGGGATTCTCCTGTTTCTGCCTCTGCTCCCAGGACTGGGGTTAGAGGCATATGTATGGCGATACCTGTTTTTTTTTTTTTTTTTTTTTTTTTTAATATGAGTGCTGGGGATTTGAACTTGGGTCCTCATGCCTACATAAGAAACACTCTTCACCCACTGAACTATTTCCCTAGCTCTCACCTGCATTTTAACAAACAATTCCTCTAGTTGCCTAGTGATTCAAAGAGCATTGGAAATCACCATTGAGTGATTCCATGTTCCTGTGCTACCAGATCATAACAAAGTCCAAATAGAGATATCAGACACACAGTTGAAAGGTTCTGCTGTGTTGCTTGGGAGAGCAACTGCTGTTTGCAGCTGTGGCAGTGACTGGAGGTAGCACTATCTCTGTACTGTCCAATAGAGTAGGCACTGGTCACATATGGCTATTTTATCGATAAGTTCATTAAAATTAAATGGAATAAGAATTCAGCTTCTTAGTCACTGAACTGACTCAGGTGCTCAGTGACCACATGTGGCAGCTGTTAAGCACAGCAGATCAAATTCCCTTCACTGCAGAAAGCCTTGTTGGACTACAAGTTTTGTCTGGTTATTGGAAGCCTAAGTGTTGTATCTTCTGCAAAGATGCCTGATTCTCCCAGAATGGCCAGAAGCAGCCCCGGGAGGCACAGCTTAAAATAGAGAAGGAGATCAGCAAATAGTTTTGGTCTGCCCATGGCCAGAAGTTGGGTGATACCCATGGGTACAACTAGCAGGTTTGAAACCCAGTAGAGAGGGAGGAAGTGGAGTGGCTTAGACTCAAATTGGAATTTAACGAAGCAGAATGCAAGAAACATGTCAGGAATTGTGCTGGTCCTTGGCCTTCGTTATCCTGTGTGACAGTGTGGTCTGCTCTTTTAAAACATTTTTTAAATTAATTTTATTTTCTTTATCTGAGTGTGTTGCCTGCATGTTGTATAAGTGCACCTGTGTTGTGCAATGCAAATCAGAAGAGGGCATTGGATCCCCCGGAACTGGACTTAAGGGTGGTTGTTAGCTACCACATAGGTACTGGGAATCAAACCCAGGTCTTCTGCAAGAGCAACCAGTGCTCTTAACCACTGAACCATCTCTCCAGCCTGATCAAATCATGTTTTTTTTATTCTTTGAAAATTCCATCTGTTTATACAATGTATTTTGATATGTATCCACTACTATTACCTTCCAGCCCCCCCCGTCTCCCTCCAAAATTCCAAGTTCTCTTTTTGAAAAATTGTTATTAATAAGCTCCTGATCCAATTATTGCTGCATGTGCATGGTCTGGGACCATTTACGGGGGCATGGGAAACAGCTTAGGAAGCTGAGGTTCAGAGCCATCAAGTACCATGCAAATGTCATGGAGGGGCGGGGTTTGAATCTGGTGCTTCCAACTCTAAAGGTCAATGTGTTTCTGGCTTTAAAGGTGGGGCAGGAAATGGGGAGCAGATAGGCAAAGGATTACTAGTTCCAAGGTGATCCATTCCCATCGAGTCTGGTTGGTGTTGAACCACCTCCTCAGGATCTGTTGGTCAAGAGCTGATGTTGAAGTAGATTATTCTTCCACAGAAAGTTTAGTGAGTGGAATGAGGACCTGGAAACAAAGATGAAAACTGATCATAATTATTGCTAGTGTGTATCAAGTACTGGTCTGTATATCAGGCACTTTCCTAAGCATTTTGTATTCATTGACTCTCATTTAACCCTCATGATGGATCTGTGAAGTAAATAGACTCTGTATTTGACATTTGAGAAAGGGTCTCATCTAGTAGCCTAGGCTGGCCTGACGCTCTCTATAGCTCCCTGTAGTTCTGGCTGGCTTTGAACTCCAGAACCTCCTGCCTCGAATTCCAGAGTGCTAGGATGACAAGTATGCAGCATCACATCTAGTTCACTGCCCCTATTTTATAGATGAGAACCAGGTTTGGGGAGAGAGGAGAGACTGTCTAAGCTGATACAGTTTATGGAAGTGGCCCAGGAGATGACTATTTTGGGTGCTCCTGGAGCACGGCAGGGGACGCAGATACTTGAGGTCCTTGAATGTTGTACAACAGGGACCAGAGGAAAGCTGGAACATGTGTCCAGCCCAACACTTTATATCTACCCCCAAACAGTAATACCCTAAGGAAAAGCCCTGACAAAACTCACTTGCAAGTGGCATATTGCAGACTAGTGGAGAGCTTGCAAGTATTCAATTTTGAGATGATGAACTGGAGGCTGAAGGGATAGAATGACTCACCCCATGCTTCCCAGTCCAGATCCTTCACAGTGCCTCCAGCATCACAGCTAAAACCCCTTTTGGGGGTAGCTGCTGCTTAGAGAGGACACCACTTAGAAATTTCTGGAGGCTCTCTGTGTGAGTCGGCAGCATATGACCATTCTTTTGTGTCATTTCACCTCACCCATTCTGTGGGTGCATTGAGTTGTTTGCATGTAGCTTGATTACAGGAAAAGCATTGGGGTTTAAGTAAAGATTCCAGCCTTTGCAATCAGTTTTTAAAATAATTGTTTGTTTATTCTGAGACAGGGTTTCACCCGGTAGCCTCAACTGGCCCTCAAGTTTACTATGTAGTCCAGGTTGGCCTTAACCTCGATCCAAATCCTCTCAGCTCAGCCTTGTGAATGCCAGGGGTACAGGCATGAGTCACCATGCATGGACCACAGCTTTGATTATGATTCCATCCTGTGCTTTCATGAGCTCTTTGTTTCATACAAAAAGTGAATTTGGTGATCATGACTCCAGTGTAGGAAAGATAAGGGTGCTTCACCTGGGGCCACATGTCCTCTTCACCTGGGGATTATAGTTTCCCCAGTGCCACTGTTACTCTAGGCTCAGATGGAAGGTTGGGGAGTTACTTGGAGACCTGTCCCTCCTCCTTTCTGTGGGACTGAGGTAAGAGGTGATCAACCTTTTGTGGCACAGAACTTCAAGTCTGATTAGAGTGGCAGAGACCAGAAATGACCCCAGGAATTTGTATTGCACACCCTGAATCCTCCAACGTTTTTGCCTTTTTTTGTATGTATTTTTGTATATATGCATGTCATGTGTACATATGTATGTATATGTGCAGGTGTACATGCACATATGTGCTTGTGGAAGCCAAAGGATTACTCTTTACCTTAAGTTTATTAGTATTTTATTTATTTTTATTTTATGTGTATGAGTGTATTGCCTACGTGTAAGTAAGTGCACCAGTGTCATGCACTGCCTGCAGAGGTCAGAAGAGGGCACTGGATTCCCCTGGAACTGGAGTTAGAAGGTTGTTAGCTGCCATGTGATGGGAATTGAACTTGGGTCCTATGCAAGAACAGCCAGTGCTCTTACCTGCTGAGCCATCTCTCCAGTCCACATTTCACTTTATTTTTTGAGACAGCATCTCTCACTGACCTTGGAACTCATCATTTCAGCTAGGCTGGCTGGCCAATGAACTCAGCCTGTCTCTGCTGCCCTTCATCCCAAGGTCTGGGGCTATAAATGGCATGTAGCCATCTAGCTGAGCGTCAAGGACCCAAACTCAGATCCTGATGCTTGTACAGCAGGCCTTTTATTAACTGGGCCCCTCTCCCTCATGCCTCCCCAGGTTGACAAACAGTAAAAGCTAACACTGGGGTTGTACTTTAACATTTGCACAAATACTGACATCTTCTCAAACAAATTTGTGAGGGACATTAAATTCATTCCTGTTTTACATATGAGGAAACCCAGACTCTTAGGGTCCATATTAAGTAGATGGGAGTGCTGGCACATGTTTGTAATCCCAGCACTCTGGAATCTGAGGCAAGTGGTTGTGGAATTCAAGGCCAACCCAGCTTCATTGTTTCAGGCCATCCTAAGCTGCACAGTTGAGATCCTGTCAAACAGCAACAGTAGCATCTACCTCATAGGTTAGTTACAAGGATCTGGGCTAGTGAAGGATCCTCCAAAAGGCAGAAGAGAGGGTTGTGATTTACTGCCTTGGATGAGCAGGAAGCCAAGGAGAACTGTGAGAAGGTCGATAAATATTGACACAAACTGCAGGGAAGGCTGGGGGCTAACTGCTGTCTCCCAGGTTGTGAGATCAGAGCCAGCAGTTGGAACTCAGCACCTTCCAAACCCAAGGCCACATCCCTTCTACCCTGAATGTGCCTTAACTGTTGCAGAGGTCACTTGAAATTCAGACAGACCCAAGCCACATCCTTACTCTGTGCCCATGAGTACAGAGCTCTGTACAGGAGGCTGTGCGTGTGTGCGTGTGTATATCTGTGTTAGACCTAGTGTGCTCAATGGTGGTTTCCTGACAGTCACTAAATTTATAGCTTTGATGGGAATAATAATTCCTCATAATACTCTTCATGCATCATTTCCTCTAAATGATAAACATTTGAAGAATCATTCATTTCCCCTTCAACTCATGTATCCCTCATTTTCTCCTCGAACTTCTGCCCGCCTCCTCTCAGCTTTAGCTTTTTTTCTTGCTCCAGTCTCTCAGAGTGGCGAGAGACCCTGATTGGGTATGTGGTTGCCAAATTGCACCCAGAGTGAATGTCAGTCTGTGATGGAGCTACCACAGCATCAGCTCCCTCTTAATGAGCACCCACTGCCCCCTGCGGTGGGTGGCACCAAGAAACCGACTACAACTGAGTGCCTTCTTGGGGGCACTGAAGGCGCTTCACTTGTCTGAGGTGCTGAAGGGGAGGTGGGTAGAAGACTGGGTTAAGTGCTCCTCCTCACCCCTTCATCTCTGCCTTCCGCACCAGGCAGTGCAGGTGTGGCAGAGCTTTGCTGTCCTGAAGGCACAGGCAGTCAAGCCTGCTGCTCTCCAGCTAAAAGCATTTTATTTTCATGGAAGAAATAAGGAGAGGAGACGGACGAAACGGAGGAGGAGAGTGAAAGAATCTGAAGTGAACAGGTTCAAATGCCTTCCCATGTGTGTCTGCGGCTCCTCCACCTTCTGCAATGCACAAACCAGTGACTGCAGGGACAGCATCGCCCGGGATATCTCCGGCGCTGTTCTGTGACTCTGAGGGTGCCTGGGTGTGTACTGGAGTAGAGGGGCAGCCTTGGGTCTAGATGGCAATTCATGAACAAAAAGCAGGAGAGAAATCCCTTTTCTCTCCAAGCCTGGGAGAACAAGTGACCCTCTGGCAAGGAAGAGGGCATTTTGATTTACTGCCTGGCCTGCGCAGGAAGCCAAAAACTTTGCAAAGCTTAATAAATATTGACACAGGCTGCACAAAGGTTGGAGGACAGCTGCTGTTTCCTAGGTTGGAAGACCAGAGCGACTTCAGAGCTCACCTGCCTTCCTCGGCCAGGGTGCCTCTGCACTTACTTCCCCAGGCTCCACCTTTCATCTTCCCACAAGGCCTTGCAGGCTCTCTGGTCTTTTCCTTTCTGCCATCTCTCTGGGAACCCCCAGGGTCATCATTCACTGATCTATTCCTTTATTTAAAGATATCTTAATTCTGCTTTGGGCTCACTCGCCTTTATTTCCCCCTTACACATTCTGTGCCAAATTTGGGGGCAAAACAAAAACAACCCCCCCCCCAAGAAAAACACGAAAAACGAGATGCCATTGTTTTCTAAAGGGGACAGGCACAACTCATCATGGAGCTGTGTCACAGAGTGTCTACAGGGTCTCACGAAGACACAGAGGAGCCTGAAACAAAGTCAGAGAACATGGGTCAGTCCTATGTAAAAATAGTGTTGATTCTGGGATTTGATGACTTAGAAGGGAAGGGCAAGATATCCCAACCACCCTTTAGCATGAGAGCTAGGCATAGAAGTACGAGCAGGCATGACAAATTTGGAAAACATTCAAGTAAAGAGAAAAACAGTGGGTGTGAATGGGTTCCCAGGGGAGGTCACAAGGTGAAAGCAAAAATCTGTGAAAGAGGCAAACCACAAAGAGCATTTTATCTCCTGCCAAGGGATTAATCTGAACCACATCCTGAGAGCTTCCAGAATCTGCTGTGGGATCTTTAAACAAAGGACCAATACGGCAAGATGCATATTTTATTTAAAAACATTTTTCCATGGGTCAGACATGCATGTAATCCAACAACAGCTCAGGGCAGCCTGGTCTACGTGGTAAGTTCTAGACTGAATGGAACTCTGTCTTAATAATTAAGGAAACAATATCAAATTCCCTTGGGAAACATGCAGAGGGAAAAATGTCCCTGGGAAGTAAGTGTGCAGGAGGGTCACCAGGAGTGTTGAGGTGTTGAGACCTGGTGGCAAAGTCGTTCAGGGGTCTGCCGGGTGCTCCAGTCAGAGCAGATGAAAATCAGGAAAGTCAGCACAGCAACAGAGGAGATGAACAGAACTTGAGCGGAGCGGTTACCTTTGGGTGTGAGGCAGCTGTGCTCTCTGGGAGAGGCAGCCTTCCTGTAGCTAAGCACAGTTACAACCAGGATTTTTTTTTTTTTTTCTATTTCATACAAGCCAGTTCAATTCCCATCTCTGCACAGATCACCAAGGTATTATAAAGACATTGATTCTCATAAATACTCTGGAAGATTTTCGGAGTGGTTGTGTGTATCCTATCCATTTTACAAGACTTTAAGCTCTTCAGGGGAGGTTATGTAACTATTTATTTACCTACAATGTGTACCATTTCCAGCACACCAGGGATAATTAATAAGCACTTAATAGTAATAATATCTGAGCCCCAGAACCATGTTATGGCTATCAGTAATAGAATAACTAGTCTTGGAAGCTGCTTGGCTAAGTTTAAATTTATGTGAAAATCTCAATTCTTTTAACTTTGGAACAAGGTGAAGTATCTTGAACAGAACAAGGAGAGATGGCTCAATGGTTAAGAGCATTTGCTGCTCCTGTAGAGGACTCAGGTTTGGTTCCCAGCACCCAGGTCAGATGACACAGCTACCTGTAACTCCAGCTTCAGGGCAGGGGATCCTCTGGGGGGACCTGCATTCATGTGCACATAAACTGTACACACACATGCATACAATTAGAAATAATAACACCTTTAAAAATGGCTTCTGCTCTGTTTCCCAAGTAAATAGTTCAGTTGATTTAATTGTATATTGTTTCTCAAAATATTAGAGGTGATTTCTTTGCTGTCCACGCATCTCCAGCAGTCCATCAGCCTCTTTGGAAACGAGCTTTGTATGATTGTGGTTGGTATTTTCAAATTTGGCTCCCATTCCTCTTTTCTGGGATTTCTATCTATCAGGATGATGGCCACAAGTTTGTCATCTTTTTACAGCATCCTTTTCTCTCTCCTAGTCACTTTCTATCACATTTATCTTTATTACTTCTAGGCATTTGTTTCCATCTTGGGGCCCTTTTCTTTTTCTTCCTGGGTCTTTCTAATTTGTCTCAACTTCAGTACTATTTAAGCATCAGCAACCAGGCTATTAGATACAATGTTTCTGCAGTGCACTCCCTATCACTGGGCATCAGACTGGGCTTTGCCTGTTTGTTGGGGTACATCTACTGATAACCTTCTCTGAAACTCGAGAGCCTGGCTAGGACATTTTACTGGGTTTAAGGACAAAGTTCACTATTCTGTCTTGTCTCTATACTCACTCTTTAGTTATGAGTCACACCTTACATCTCACTAGTACTAACCTGAGGCACCATTACTAGTACTATCTGACTAGGAATTCCTTGTATTGTGAGTTCTGGGTTTTGGATGCAGGTAGTCACGGTCATATGAGTGAGAGGGTTACCTATGTCAACTTTGGGTGTTTTCATATTCAGTCTTGGGTTTCCCTGTGGACATTTATACATATAGTAAGTATCAAATCAACTTTAAATGATACTGTATTTAGCTTGGCCTGCTGGGGCCATGGGATTTGGAGTTGTAAAATGTTATCCTTGGTGATGCCCAAGGATCAGTGACTTACATGAGTATGAGGAATGCAGAGGAAGGAAGTCTATTCATGCCCAGTATTTTGAAGCCTGACTCTGTTACAGAGTGTGAACCAGTGGCTGTTTACATGGACCTGGTATGTACACAGAGTCCCAGGTGTTTCTGGGTTCCATTAAAGCGGTCCTTCTCTGGAGCAATGCAACCGTGTGCTTTGAGCTGTACACTTATCAACCACTTTAGGCTGTCACTAAATACACTGGGGTGCATTTTGTGAAGCCTCAAGCAGGAGATGAGGACTTGAAGCAAGTCATAGGGAAAAAAACTGGTGGAGGAAATGCTGTTATTTAACATTTACACAGAGTTTGGGGAAGGACATGACAGTTATCTCTGAGTATTTGAAATGCTGTCACAAGGAAGAAAATTAAGATTGTTCCGTTTCTCCCTAAGGAGCAGAAGTAGGTGCAAGGTAAAGGGAGACAGAGTTCAACTAATTATAAAGAATGGTAGTTGATAGTGTGATAGTGAAGGCTTTTTGCTTTGGGATCAAGATTTGAGTTTAAATCTGCTGTCTCCCAGTTACTAGCAATATCGATTTGGGAAAACTTTTCTGAACTCTCCTGAACTTTAGTGCCTTTACCTGTAACATAGAATAATATTAGCTTGTATTTCATGAGGAGTTGTGGTTATCTATTGGTAGGAAGCCAGTTGTATGTGCCTAGCTATGCACACATGTGATAATGCTGATGGTCATTAGCAGCTTGACGGTCTCCAGATGGCAGTGCACACGTTTAGTAACAATTTCTAGAATTTCCAGTTGCCGCTGAGCACCGTAAGTTATTTTTCCCCATTATGTAGTTATTTGAAATATTTATGTGATTTTCTTTTTTTTTCTGCCCTTGGATGAAGGAAAAGGAGGAGGTTGATGGAGAACTGGGAAGGTTTAGCTCCTAGAATCATGTAAATGACATCAATAACCCTATGGTATCTAGGGAAGGAAGGTGTACAGGGCCAAACACCATAAGTTCAAAATAACAGTCACACAGCATAGACTGGGTGAGGATACCAAACTTATTTGGTAAAAAGTTAAATTGGTTTTAAAATAAAGAAGCACTGTTTTGGATTTTTAAATATTGCACTCATTTACAAGTGGGGCATTTATGGGCAGGGATAGGTTAAATGGCATTCTTTATTTTCTAGAAAGGAATGATTTTATTCTGAATTTTCAGAAATATTGAAAGAAGTAAATCCACTGATTTCTAGTTTCTGGAATCATTAATTTTTACACTTTAAAAAGAAA
>NW_008329365.1:676366-683926 GCF_000622305.1 Nannospalax galili
TATACATTCTCATAAAGCCACAGGGACCATGATATAAAACATTTCTAATAATCCAGAGAATACTTCTTGGCCCTTTCCAGGGCTATTTCCTGTTCTGACAAAGTTACATTCAGACTTCTGTCAGCTTTAGATATTTTTTATCTGTTCTTGAGCATTATATAAAGGGGATTAGGCAGAAGTGTCCTTATGTCTGAAGATATTTTCTTGGCATATTGTCTGCGATAATCTTTCATATTGTTGCACGTGACTAGTTTATGTAAGATGATCTTTCCAGATGGCCTTCCATTTCCTGTTCTGACAAAGTTACATTCAGACTTCTGTCAGCTTTAGATATTTTTTATCTGTTCTTGAGCATTATATAAAGGGGATTAGGCAGAAGTGTCCTTATGTCTGAAGATATTTTCTTGGCATATTGTCTGCGATAATCTTTCATATTGTTGCACGTGACTAGTTTATGTAAGATGATCTTTCCAGATGGCCTTCCATGTAGAATATACAGTTTGATGATTGATAAATCTTTGGTAGAAATATAAAGCTTGGAGTATTCTTGTACGATATACAATTCATGTCCATATCTTATTTTTATTTTTATTGAGCTTTTGTAGTTTCATACAATGGTTCTTAATAAAATTTAGACCCCCTCCCCCATCCATGCCTCCCCTATCCCCTCACCAGACCTCATGTATTCCACCATACATACGAAGTCTTATCCAGTCAAGGATTTGTACCCAAATGTCCTTCAGTGTGAATTTGTCCACTGGAGTCTAGTTAACCCATCTAGTGATCGTATGTAAGTCATATGCTCCCTCACCCAGCACCAATCAGTCTCCAATAGTTCTCAGTCTAGTGCCAGCCTGCCACCTACTTCTCTCCTCCCCTTTGCACCCTTGTTCAATTGAGTTGGCATGGGTCCTGTGCTCAGTGCCACCATTGCTGCAGGTTCACATGTGCAAACTTCCAGCGGTCTAAAAGCCTCTGCTCCCTTGTGTTCATGAACCAATCCTGGCTCTTACAATCTTTCTACTCCCTCTTCAGCAATGGTCCCTGAGCCCTGGGTGGATGAGGTTCCATATAGGAGTCCTACATACTGCAGTTTCTTATTCTTAAAAACTTGGCCAGTTGTGGCCTTCTGGGGGCATTGCACTTCGTTGTATAGGGAAGCTTTACTGGTGAGAGTTGAGGGATGCATTAGTTTCTTTCTACCCCTTGTTCTTCTATGTTCCATGAGTCTTAGTTGTAGAGGTTCAACTGTAGATGTGTCACCTAGTACTGGGCATCTCTGAGACATATGTTCTCTGTGTCTGGCCAGATGGGCTATTCTGCAATAGCCTCCATCTGTTGCAAAAAGAAGCTTCTTTGATAAGTGGTATACAGTATGCCTGCCTGTAAATATAAGGATCAATATTTAACATATAATAAGAAATTTCATTTGTCTAGAGATATGAAAGAGGATAGGGTTTTCCTGAGGATCTATGTCCTCTCCTGTCATGTGTATTTGACTGAGTTTATAGTGCCACCCATGAGTTCACTTCCATTGATAGGACTTTAGATCTAATTAGATAGTTGATTGCCCCCCCAGATAACAGTGCTATTACTGCACCAATAGAGGTAGTTTGCCATGCTGGTTGTTGTGGTTATTAAGCTTTAGGGCTGGGTTGGACCATTAATTGTTTATCTCCCTTGATAGCTTACATATCATCTAGCATTATGATAGCCAAACTTCAGTTAGAAGGCTTATAGGTCAGTTTCTGCTCCATTGCTTCAAGTCCAGTATCTGAATTATGTCCTGTCTTCAGCAGTAGGGTCTTGTCTTCTAGTTCTGGGAGATAACCAAGAAGTTTGGCAATAGCCTGTTATTTGGGGAGTCTCCTGGACCACTCTTACCAACTACTCAAAGGGAGGTCTCTTCTGTCTGGGACTGTGTTCCTTGCCAAACAGCTCCCAGGTATACATATGCACTAATGTTCAAACACTGTATGTGCACTTCTCATAGGGTTTTGAGGGCATCACATTTCCCTCTGAGTTTCCTAGCCCTCCCAAGATTCATTCATCTCTATTCTTTTTCTTCCCACCCAGCCTCTCTCCTCCTTCCCCAGTCCCAGTGCCCCCATTATCTCCACCCTTCCCCCAATAACACCTGGCTCTCACCATCCTCCCTCTCCTGACCTCCTCCCACACACACCATGGCCCCTTGCATGTCCCTCCCTCCTCTCCTCCCTGTCAAACACGCCCACTTTTCCCACATCCCCCCTGGTAACATCTGTTCCCTACTATCCACCTTTCAGGTTCTTTCTTTTCCTTTACCTCCATGTATCCTTTCCATTTTCCTGGCTCCTGGTGTTACATCAGATTTTATAAATTCACATATAATGGATTGGTGCTACAACCCGCCAATGAGGGAGAGCACTTGTCACTTGCTTTTCTGCATTTGTGTTACTCCACTTAGTATGAACATTCTCTAGTTCTATCCATTTACTTGCAAAGTTCATCTTTTCTTACTGCTGAGTAGAACTCCATTGTGTAGTAGAACTCCACATTTTCATCTTCCATTCATCAGTTGGGGCACATTTTAGGTTGTTTCCATTTCTTAGCTATTGTGAAGAGAGAGGCAACAAACATGGACGTACAGGTATCTCTACAGTATGATGAGTACTTTGGGTATATGCCAAGGAGTGATATAACTGGATCATATGGTAGGTTCACTTTTAGTTTTTTGAGGGTTCTCCACACTGCTTTCCATAGGGGTTGCACAAGGTTGCATTCCCACCAGCAGTAAATGAGTGTTCCTCTTTGTACACATCCTTTCTAGCATTTGGAGTCTTTCATTCTCTTGATCTTAGCCAATCTGACTGGGGTAAGGTGGAATATTAAAGTGATTTTTATCTGCATTTCTCTAATTACTAAGGATGTTGACCACTCTTTAAGGTACTTCTTAGTCTTTTTTTTGGGGGGGGGTCTTTTTGAGACAGGTTCTCCCTGTAGCCCCAGCTGTCCTGGAACTCATTGTGTAGACCAGGCTGGCCTTGAACTCACAGACATCAGCCTGCCTCTGCCTCCAGAGTGCTGGGATTAAAGGCGTGCACCACCATGCCCGGCTTCTTAGTCATTTTTATTTTGTCAGTTGAGAACTCTCTTAGGACTATTACCCATCTTTTTATTCAGTCATTTATTTTCTTATTTCTTTTTTGAGTTCTTTGTATATCTTGAATATAAATCCTCTGTTGGATGTGTAACTGGTAAAGATTTTCTCTCACTCAGTGGGCTTCCTCTAACCTTCCTTGGTTGTTTCTTTTGCTGTACATGTCCATATCTTTTGATTTACAAATGAAGTGTCAGATACCAAAGGATATTGCATATGGCTGAGTAGCATGGTAAACTCTATTTTCACCAATAACTGTGGCAAAAGTTATTCTCAGTGTCATGCACATGGTGTCTGAATTATATACGGAAAGTGAATTATTGAAAATCATAACACTGATATTAAACAAGTTAATCCCATTCGCTGTTGGAATGGTTTCTTGTGTAATGCACACATTTTGACAATGACATGTTTAGGATTGTGTTGTCATGATGCCCATTCATGCAAACTGGAATTCACTAAATCCTCAACAGTTTCTCTTTCTGTCTCACACACACGGAGTGTGAGAGATCACAAGCACATTTAAAGTATCTATAGCAAACCATGTGAAAAACCAAGATTTTTTTAAAGGATATAACCAATAAACTTGGTTATGAAGTAGGTAGTTGTCTCTAGACAGCCAATTGTTCCTGAAATTAAAAAAGTTATCCTCGTAATTGGTTGAATGTAAGGAGGATCTGAGAGGAGATGCAACAGTGCCCTTGGTGGCCAGTACTCTGTTTGCTTTGACACTGGAGACAGAGCTCCATCTGCCTTTGGAAATGTGGACATTTTTGTACTTAGGCAGCCAGGCACTAAAGGAAATATATTAAGTGACAGAAATGTAAGGAAATGCGATTTCACTTCTGGGACTATGACAATATGACTATTTAGTCTAATTCTCTGCTAAAACAAAGTAAAGTACTGGATAAAAAGGATATTGCCTGAAAAGCATCTAATCCCTACATGAGAACAAGGAAGTCATGAGGCTGAAATACAAGCATGAGAAAAGTATTGTGAGCTCTGCTTCCTGATGGCATTTTCTGGTACTAGTTCAATTGTAGTTTTTATGACCTGGCTAACGAGGGCAGAAATAAAGCTTGGGACTCAGCCCAAGTTGGGGGCTTAGAGTAACCCTATTATATCAAACTAATCTGTGGCCCAGAAATGACCTGCAGTTACATTGTCAGGCAGTTTTATGGAGATTTACCTTGAGGCTGAATAGAACTGGGAAGGGAAAGAAAACACATCCCTGAGAAATTGTAGTGATAGTTGACTTCTCACTCATTAGAATATTCAAAACTTGTGTTGGCAAAATGGATGTTGAAGAATCTACAGTAAGTTTAGTTTGGGGTACTTCTGAATTAATCCAAACACCGGTCAGAAGCATCATTGATCTTCTTTGGAAATAGACACCTTTATCCTGTATAGTTGAGAATCAGGTTTGAGCCCCTTTATCTTCAAGGATAGTTTGCAGTCAGTCAAAGATAACTAGGACACAACAAAATTAGCAAGAACCAGATGAAATGACAAGTACAAAAACAGAGCAGCAAATTCTTTAGACAGTGGAGCCATCAGGAAAATTCTATGAAACAACTGTATTTACCATATTTAAAGAAATAAAAAGAGAACTTAAAATATAAAACGTATTCTAGAAGATTTGTGAAAGAACCAGCTATAACATAGGAACAAAAATAAAAATAACTTCACAAAAGTCATATAATTAATTTAGCAGCTGAAGAGAGAATTACTAGACTGGAAGATAGAAGCAGGGGAGGCTTTTCCCACATCCTTCTTTGCATATAATTAAGAGTAACAGCAGGAAAGAGGCAAAGCAGTACACTTGGCCAAAAAATTCCATAGAAATGTCCTTGACCACATCACGATGGTAACAAGTCTAATTTACTAGAAATATGTGACACGTCTGAACATATATGCTTAAAAGTATGGCTTTAATATGTCCACATCCATGTATAGTTGTAACTGTATTTATAAATGAACATATCTATAAGAAAAATCAAATCCACAGATTCAAAAGGTCCAGTAATTACTAAGAAATACAAAAATGTAGAAGTTATGCTTCAAGAGGGTTTCTGTCTTAAAATTGTATCATACGATGTCAAACTATCAATTAAATAATCTCTTTTTTTTTTTTTTTTTTGTCCTTTTGAATAGGATCTTCCTGGCTTGGAACTCACTATGTAGACCAGGCTGCCCTTGATCTCACAGAGATCTGCCTAGCTCTGCCTCCCAAATGCTGGGATTAAAGGTGTGTATCACAACACCTAGCTTTAAATAGGTGATATCTTAATGTAAGTTACAGAAAAGTGAAACATTATTATAAAGAAATGGCAGGCAGAATAACTCCTGATTTCTCAACAAAAGTCAAATCATAGAAACTGTGCATGGAAGGAAAATACCTGACACCTTAGAATTGAGTGTTTTTTGTTGAGAATGAAATCTTAAAATTTAGGAAAAGTTGGGTCTGGTAGAGCACACTTTTAATCCTATCACTCAGGAGGCAGCGGCAAGAAGATCTCTAGGAGATGAAGGCTAGCCTGATCTACATAGCAAGTTCCAGGTCATCTGGGGCTACAGGGAGACCTTGTCTCAAAAAGAGCAAAGAAATTTCTTTTTAGGAAAATGAAAAGCATAATTTTCATCACCTGTAGACCTTCACTAACATTTTATTGGTTCTGACTTAGACAGAAGGAACCTGAGCCCAAGACACAAGGTCTGATATAATGGAATGAGGAACAAATAGAGAAATGAATATGTAAATAAGCTTAAATGAATATTGACTACTTTCAATATCAATATCCTGAACAATTCACAACAGAAATGAACTTTTAATTAGGCAAAGAAGTTAATATATTTAAAGTGTTCTAACATACTTGGAGTTCCCGAGATAACAAAGGTATTAATTCACATTTTTTTCATTTTTTTTTTTTTTAGTTCTGTATGTGACTATATGGGGTTATTGTGCACATGAGTACAGTTGTGCTTGGAGGCCAGGAAAGGGTGTTGGATCTCCTTGAGCTAGAGCTACAGGTGGTTGTGAGCTGCCTAAAATTTTTTTATTTATTATTTTTATTTTATATGTATGTGTGTATTGCCTGCATATATGTAAGTGCACCCATATCGTGCAATGCTGGTAGAGGACAGACGAGGTGGCTGGATCCCCTGGAACTGGAGTTATGGACAGTTATTAGCTGCCATATGGGTGCTGGGATTTGAACCTGGGTCTTCTGCAAGAGCAGCCAGTGTTCTTAATTGCTGAGCCATCTTTCCAGTCCCGGTATTAATTCACTTTAAGCTTTGATGAATTAAGATGAGATGCTTTAATTCATTGGATAATTGATGAAAGAACTGAAGCCAAGTGTGTGCTATACAATTAGCAGATAAGAATTAAAAAAAATCACAAAAATACCCAGTCACCCAAAGGAAAACAAGACAGCATCAAAGAAGATAAAGTGATAGGTTTAAGCCCTACAATCACAATAACTAAAAATGTCCCCTCAAACAATTACCAGACTAGATTTATCAGGTAGTATGCTGTTTCTAAGAGGCATATATCATGCAAATGTTAATCAAGATAATGTTAATATAGCTATATTAATATCAGACAAAATATAATTTAGGTAGATGAGTCCCTTCAATTGATTGGTGTTTTTAGGTTAATGGAAAGATAGAAACATTTTAGATTATATGAGCCTACTAGCAAAATAGAAAAAAGTATGATATCAAAGCTAACAGTTACATAAGTAGAAATTAAATATTCATAATTATGAGAGATTTTAAACATATTTCTGTCAATAATTGACTAGGCTAGCAATGGGACTAGAGAGATGACTGAGCATTTATTAGCACTGACTGCTCTTCCAGAAGACCCAGCTTCAGTTCCCAGCACTCACATTGTGGCTCACACCCATCCTTAACTCCAGTTCCAGGGGATTTGACACCCTCTTCTGATCTCTACAGGCACCAAGCATGCATGTGGTACACTCATATACATGTAGGCAAAACACTCATAAAATAAACATTTTTAAAAAAATCTTAACAAATAGACTAACAAAGTATCAATATGGCTTATCATATCAGTGGTGGATTAGCTTATATGATTAACTAATAGCATAAGAAATACAGAGCCAGGCATGGTGGTGCAGGCCTATAATCCTAGTACTTGAGAGGTTGACACATGAGGTATGATGTGTGTTGAAGGCTAGCCTGGTCCACACCCTGAAATTGAGGCCAACCTCGGCAATACATCAACACCTTGTCTTACAAACACACAAACAATACAAAGCAAAAGAAAAAGAGATATATACAGAACATAACATTAAAACTTTTAATTAACATTAAAAACTGCTGACATTAACATTAAAAACTGAAATCTCAGTTAATTTTCAAATGAAAGAATGAAATCAGGGTGAAAGGAAGAC
>NW_008329365.1:683952-735554 GCF_000622305.1 Nannospalax galili
AGTTTAGAAACACTTTTATATTGACTAATTATTAAAATATTGCATTTTATAGACGAGATGCAGATAAAATAGTCTTTTGAGGGAAACTTACAATTTATGAGGATTAATATTGTTAACTTGACAGACTCTAGAATCACCTAGGAGACAAACCTCTGATCATGTCCATGTATCTGTGAGGGCTTTTCTAGTTTGGGTTCATTGAGGTGGGAAGACTTAACCTAAATGTGGTTGGCACTGTTCTATGGGCTGGGGTCTGGAACTGCATGCAGAGGAGAAAGTGAGGCACGCATTAGCATTCCTCTTTTTGTTCTTCTTGATTGTGGAAGCAGTGTGACAAGCTGCCTCAGGCTCCCAGTGTTCTGCTTTCATTACTGTATCTCCATGAGTTGTGAGCCAAGATAACCCTTTCCTTCCTGAAGTTGCTCTTGTTGGTATTTTGCACAGCAATGAGAATAGTAGTGAATAAATGGTCTTCATTCTTTAAAAAAGTTTTTGATTTATATTTACTTTATGTATATAAATGTGTTGCCTCCATTGATGTAAATACACCATGTGCATGCAATGCCCATGGAAGCAAGAACATGGCTCCCCTGGAACTGGAGTTAGACAGTTGTTAGTTGCCATGTGGGTGCTGGGAACTGAACCTGGGTCCTCTGTGAGAACAGCCAGTGCTCTTAATTGCCTAACCATCTCTCCAGCCCTTCTTTGTTCTTAATATAGTTTATACTTTCAAAGTAGACTGAGAATTAATAAACTATATGTCAGTTAGGGGAAATTGATCTAAAAATACCTGGAAGGAAATAAGTATAGAAATTAAGTTGATGATAAGTAGACTACAAAGTAGAATGTTTGGGGAAACAATACACACATTTACTCTGACAAGGCCAGTCAACAAGGAGTAATGTGAAAAATACAAACGATCCAAGCTGTAAAAAGGGGCGATTCCTCTAAAGAATGAGAGAAAAATATGAAAGTTATTGTAAACTTTTTATGCCTATAAATTTAAAATAGTTGAAATGACACAAATCAGATGTGACTCACTGCTTTACAGGTACATAGAAAACCTAAATATTACAATCATCCAAACATTTATTTGGTAGTAAAAGAAATTTCCCTTAATAAAGGACAGAGCAGATGGCTTCATTGGCAATTTTTGTCTGCCATTGAAAGAAGGTAACTTTCACTTAAATACAATTTCTTCCAGAGAATAAAAAGACAACATTTTCTAGGTTTTTGTTTGGTTTTCTTCTTTGGTTTGTGTTTTTTAGAATGTTCAAGTAACCTCGATATCAAAACACAGCAAAGGCACTGTAAGAAAGAAAAGTATAGGCCAATTTCACTCATGAATACAGATGGAAAAGTCCTTAGGAAAATGTCAGAGCAAACGATCCAGCTCTTCCGAATTACTTACATAGCATGACCAAGCATTTTCTCAGGAATGCGAGGCTGGCAATATTAAACAATCAAGAAGCATATTTGATCATGTTAAAGGTTTAAAAGACAAAATTATGTTACTTCAATAGGTGCATTAAAACATTTGAAAACAAACATCTATTCGTAATAGTGACAAGTTATTTTAAATTTCATTTTTATTTTGTGTATGAGTGTTTTGCCTGCATGTGAGTAAGTGCACCACATGCATGCAATACCCAGACAAGGGTGTTGGATCCCTTGGCACTAGTGTTAAGAATGACTGTTAGCCATTAGCTGCCATGTGGGTGCTGGGAACTGAACCTGTGTCCTCTGCAAGAGCAGCCAGTGCTGTTAACTGCTAAGCCATCTCTAACCCAGAGTGACAAATTTTTAATAAACTAAGAAAATCTTTCTTATTCTGATAAAGACTATATACAAAGGAACATGCATGATTTCAGTATATATGTGTAAGGCATTACATTTAAGAGCAAGACAGAATTAGAACATATTTCCACTTCTACTCAGAATCATTTTGGTAGTATTAGCTTGTGTAACAAAGCAAGAATTAAAATAGTAAAATGATCCAGAGATGAAGAAAAACAACTATCAGTTTCAAATGATATGGCCATGCATGGAAAAATAAAAAAAATCTAAATACATTTTTTTAACTGATAAGAGTTAAGCAGTGTTGTTGTATACAATCTACAAAATCATTTGTGTTTTGATGATCATTACAAATGGAAATTTTAGATTACAGCATTTATAATGTCATATGATGTAGGAATATGTCTATAAAAATAGATCTACAAGGGCTGGTGAGATGACTCGGGGTAAAAGTGCTTTCCAAGCAAGCTTAACAACCTGAGTTCAATCCCTGAACCCCACATTTAACTGAGAGAACTGATTCCTCAAAGTTATCCTCATACCTCCACATGTGAGTCATAGTACACATGCATCCCATACACATTATATATACACACACAGTAATAAATAATACAAATTTCAAAAATTTAAATTTAAAAACATGTAAAGATCATAGAGAATAATATGAAGGCATAAAGTCAAATAGAGGGAGTGATGTATTCATATCACATTTTCACATCGAAAGACTGCATTTTGAAGTTATTATTTCATCTCAAAATGGTGTAGAATTCAACATAATCCAACTCAAAACGTATTCTTTTGGAGAACTGAACAAAATCATTTAACAGGTAGAGTGTATTATTTACTTAAAGTCCAAATAGCTAAGCATGTTCTTGATACTCTTGAAGAGAAAGACCTGGATGTACAAATATGCTCTATTTCCGTTTTGTTCTTAAAAATAACACCTTAGACATGTACTGAATCATCATGTGTATTTCTTTATAGTATTTATCTGAATTGGAAAGATCTTTCTGGTTTATTAAGAATCTGTTGCTCCCATAGTAGGTGTTTAATGTTTTCAAATGTTTTTAGTGAATCTTATACCAGACACGAATGCTGATTTTTAAAACTTCATGATGTAACATTTTTGCAGGTAAATACAAATCTATTGATAGACTTGAATAAAAACTTTCTGAAGCAGAATCCCATTTTATAGATACTTGATAAATGATGTAAGTGCACATATGATTGTGGGGTACAAATCTAACCTTCTTATTCATTAGATAATTTGCTATCTATGCCTAAGAAAATTTGGTATCTATGTTTCCAAATTGAGATGTTCTCATTTCACAATATATACAAACACAAATTACAGGTAAATTTTAAATGTAAATCTGAATGGTCAAACATTCATAGAAACTAGAATATCTCAAGAAACTGGAATAGAAAAGGATTCTAGAAATCATAAAATGGGGGCTGGAAAGATGACTCAGCAGTTAAAGTATCTGCTACTGTTGCAGAGGACCCATGTTCAGCTCCAGTCCCAGCACCCACATGGTGGCTAACAACCTCTGTAACTCCAGTTCCAGGGGATCTGACACCCTGTCTGACCTCCATGGGCATTGCACAACACAGGTGCACTTACACACATGCAGGCAATACACTCATCCATGTAAAATAGTAAATAAAATATATAAAAACCTTTAAAATCATAAAATGGAATACCTCTGGTGAAAAAGATTAAGTTTGGTGTATTCAGTTATTAAAAATTTAGTGCTGATTAATTTTGATAACTTTTATTAGATTAAGAAGTGCTTAGGAGATTAGTAAAGTTCTCTTCTAGGATGTTTGTAAGGACCTTTCACAGAGGATTAGTTAGTGAGGGGAAAACACACTCTGCCAATGGGTGTCATTAACTATCGCAAAGGCTGGGACCCAAGTAGAATAAAAGACCAAAAAGGAAATAACCCACTCTCAAGGCATTCTCTGTGTGCTTTCCTCCCTGTGAGGTGAATAATCTCTTCCACCACACCTCCCCATTCCCACAATGTTCTGCCCAAGCTCATGAGACAAAACAATTGGACGGAAACCTCTGAAAATGTGAACCAAAACAAAGTCCTCCCTGAAACAGTTGCATTGTTATTTTGTCACAGCGATGATGAGTCTGACACACAAATTTGGTAACAGGCCAGGCTTGGTGGCCCACGCCTTTAATCCCAGCACTCGGGGAGGCAGAGGCAGTTGGATTTCTGTGAGTTCAAGACCAGCCTGGTCTACATAGCAAGTTCTAGGCCAGCTGGAACTACAGGGAGACCCTGTCTCAAAAAGACCAAAAAAAATGGTAGCAGAAAGGTGTAGCTGCCACAACTAAAACTACTGGTGTTTTTTAAACCTTTGGAACTGATTTGAATACTGTAAGCAGAGCTGATCTGAACTCCTGGGAGTTCAGAGGATCGGGATGCTGGTAGGAGAGGGCAGCACAGCAAGGTCTGTGCTTTCCAGGTTTGAGGTAAACAAGAACTCTTCTGGGAATTGGATTAGTCGCTATTTGTGTTACATTTTGGCAAATAATTAGTCTACATTTTGTCCATGTCCTGAGACTTTGGGGGCCCTATTTACACATGACAGTTTATTTGGTGCAGGACATTTCAAGGTAGCACAGTATTCAGGCTGTGGCATGATTTTTTTTTTAACCTCTTTTAGCCATGTTTATTGTGAGAATTATGATTTTAAAAAAATACAGGGGCTGGAGAGATGACTCAGCAGTTAAGAGCACTGGCTGTTCTTGCAGAGGACCCAGGTTCAGTTTCCAGCATCCACATACATGGTGGCTAACAACCATCCATAACTCCAGTTCTGGGGGATCCAACACCATGTTCTGACTTCCACAGGCATTGAACAAAGTGGATGCACTTACACACATGCAGGCAATACACTCAAACATATAAAAATAATAAAATATTTTTTAAAACCCTCAAAGAGTAAAATGACTTGAAAATTTTGTAGTTTGCCCAGAAAACAAGCATATGTAAAGTTAGGACCATGGAAAGTATGACTGCTAAAGAAATTAGTCCTTATATAGAAACTAAGTACTTTGTACCCTGACATAAGAAACTATGCCTTGAGAGGGACAGAGGGACTGGACCCACCCCCTCTCACAAGGGAATAAAGATTTTAACTCTCAGACTTTGTTTTGAGAAGAAAGCTACAGGACTCTGAGCTCTTGTAGCACAGCCTAGAGAAGTATTTTCCCCATATTCAGTCATCAGTCACTGTGCAGAGAGGCCTCTGTACTTATGGTCCAAGGGAGGCAGGATACTGCTCCATCTGGTGACAGATTGTGACATCCCAAATCTGGTGCTGATTCTACAGGTATGCAGAGTGCAGGAGCTAAGGGTCTTGAAGGCTTTTACCCAGATTTCAAAGGAAGGTCTGAAAAGCCAGGCAATATGAGGCCAGGTCAGGATTCCTGCAGGCCACCTCTGAGAAAGGCACACATGGGAGCTGTGAGAATAAAGTAGACATGCAATGGAAATACCAGGGTGCTAAGTGATGATTGGAACAAGGAATGTTGTGCCGAGGAGGGCCTCAGGCAGGGAGCAGAGATGGTCCCAGAAAGAGGCCAGGGTGGTTGCAAATGGCAGGGCTATCAGGACAGGGCTTCCTAAACCCTTCAGAGTTTGCATCATGCCACTAAATACCCTTCTTTATGCTGGACGTGAATCTAGGGGATTCAATGTTTGCCCTGCTGGGTTTTGGTCTTCTTTCATCCAACCATTCCTCACTCTTTATTTCTCCCTTTTGGGGTGGAATATTTACTCTGTGCCGTTGTATCTTGGGAGTATGCAACTCTTTTTTTATTTTACAGAGGCTCATAACTAAGTTTACTTTGAGTACCAGAGGAACTTTGAACTTGGGCTTTTGAAGAGAATTGGAATTGTTGGAGACGGACTGAAAACATACTACATTATGAGATGGACATGATCCTGATGGGGTTAGGTGTGTAGTGTTAGAGTTTAAATAGATATGTATGTTTGAGTGTCAAATGAACAAGGACTGGTGTTTAGTTCTGTTTGTCACCTTTATTGAATTGAGAAGTTCCTGGGAGATTAGTAAAGTACATAGTTCAGTGTGCTTGTGAGGTTCTTTTCATAGAGGATTAGCTGCTGGGGAAGACACACCCTGAATGTGGACAGCACCATCCCATAGTCTGGGAACCCTAATGGAATAAAAAGAAAAGAAAGAGAAAGCCCCCATCATAGTCTCCACCCTCTGTCTGTTCCCCAGCCATCACAAGGCCTCAGCCATATAATCCTAGCACCATGATATTCCTGCCTAAGTTCATGGAGCCAAGCTTGCCATGGGCTAAAATAACTAATTTCTGAAATGAGTCAAACTAAATCTTTCGTTCTTTAGATTGTTTCATCTGACATTTTGTCACAGTGGTAGAGTCTGACTAGCAAAATTTATTTATCAAATTATACAATAAAGATAATGACAAGACAGACATAGAAGAGGAAAAATACTTCAAGATATATAGCACCAAAGATTTATATTTAATGTTCTAGCCAGCATGATAGCAGGAAGCCACATGTGGCTATTTAAATTTAAATAAGTCTAATTTAACTTAAAGAAACAATGCTTCATTTCCTTAACCACATTTTAAGTGCTCTACTGGCTGCCATATTGGACAGCATTGGTATGGATTTTATAAGGTAATATATAGCCACAATAGATCATGAGAGTGCTCCAACTTTAGATCCATTTGCATTCATATAAAGTAACAATAATTATACATAAATGAATATTCTGGTATGATTAATAAAAATAGAGAAGACAATTTAGTAGTAAAATGGCCAAATTGGCCCTTCCCAGAAGAGAATATCTAAATGGCTAATAAATCTATGAAAGGAAATTTCAATCTCATTAGGAAGCAAAAATGCAAATTAAAGCCACTCTATAGCACTATTCTGTGTTCATCTAGTTGGCTTAAATTTTAAATTTTACTCCTATGTGTGTGTTCCTGTGGGGAGTATGTGCATGTCGATGAAGGTGACTGTGGAGACCAGAAGAGGGCGCCGGATTCCCTGGCGTTGCAGTTACAGTAATTGTGAGCCACCTAATGGGGGCGCTGGCAACCGAACTCAGGTCTTCTGGAAGTACCGTATGCGCTGTCAATCACTGAGCCATCTCTCTAGTCCCTAATTTTTTTTAAAAATTGAGAATCCCAAGTTAAGAGATAGTATTAAATGCATTCTACATTGGCGAGAATGTAGAATATTTCTACATTGCTTGTGGATGTATAAGTGGCCCAATTATATCTGAATCTTAGAGAACCTCTTATGTTATTATATGAGGGTTCTTGGATTGAGATGACTGAATAGCTACAATCTGGAATCTGTGCAGAGGTCTTCTCTACGTTCTAATAGAGATTAAGAAATGGAAGTATGACCTTAGACTGGAGCAGAAGTTAGTGATTAAGGCAGGAGAATGACAGCTTTGCCCCACAACTCGACCACCCCTCAGAAGCATGACAGAGTAAGAGAAGCCAAGGGGTGAACTAATACACACAGCGTGAGTCTACTCATGTGATGCTAGAACACAAACAACAAAACATATCTCTTGGAGATTTATAAATTGCTTCTTAGTCTTTTGGCTGAGAGTAAGTGTAGGGATGTATTGTTAAGGCAAAATTGTAAAGGAAAGGAAGAAAAAGGTGATTATAATACTGAGCAGGAAAGGCCTACCACGAGAAAAACGTGGAAGTGGGGGACAGGCCCTTCTGGGTGCTGGAGCGACACCCAGAAGGAGTTGGTGGGGAATATGGCTTGTTGCCTGATCGGTTACAGATACTGCATGTGAAAGCTTCAAATACTTGAAGACTGTTATGAAATAATTCTTCAATTAAAAAAAAAAACCCACTCTTGCCCTGGAGAGATGGCTCAGCGGTTAAGGGTGTGCCCTGCTCTTGCAGTGGACCCAAGTTCAGTTTCCATCACCCAGTTTGGGGAGCTCACAATCACCTGTTTGTCCAGCATCAAGAGATCCAATCTGATGCCATTTTCTGCCTCCCAGGGCCCTGCACTCACATTCACACACCCACTGGCCCACCCATCCACACACATACATGTAATTAAAAATAATTTAATTACAAAATCTCTTTATGTTGTCTTTACCCAGCATGTCTCTCAATTTTATGAAAGAAAACATGGCTCTAGTTACATTTCTTTAGGTTTCTGGATCAGACAACATAAGAAATTTTTCAGCATCATCGTGTGCTATTCTTTGTCTATAAGACTAACAGGAAGTAGATAGTTGGCAATTTCTCCTTTTGGCTTATTTAGTTACAGATGAATCATTTGGTTTAACTTTTTGTTTTGACATATAAAATAATCAAATCTAATATTTATAGATTCCTTAATGTGTCTCTGGCACTTCTAACTTCTCTGCTGTATGACTAGCAAAAGTATTTAAGGTAACAAAGAGGCATTCCTTTGGACATTCTTACCTGTTTTCATTTTAATTTGGATTGAACCTGGCTCATGTAAGGTATCTCTGATTGTCCTGCGATGAAGCATTCTTCAACTTGCCGGTAACCTGCTTACGTTTGCCAAATCATAGTGTCCTGCTTTATTTCGGTTGAACGTTATGCCATCTTTTTCTTTAAGGAGATTTTGCCAATTTAGAGAAGCTGGATTTATTTTCTTTTTGTGGCTTTGAACAAGTAGGGGCTCTGTAGAAGTTACTCTTGTATGCTAATTTAAGGAAGGTGGTCTTAGTTCTAGCATCCCAATCTTTCAAATGTAGTTTGAGTTCATAATGCATTTTGGTTGTGTTGGCTTCTAAATTTCTTTCCAGTTTATACGACACAGTGACTTAGGCAAGTCATTGTAATTTCTGAATTTTTAGTTTTCTTGTTTGTAAAGAGAGGAAAATAATTTTTACATAAGCTGAATATAGGATCTTGCAAAACATAATTCTCAAACAATGGTAGTGGTAGTAACAGTACAATAGTGGAGGAAGTTATTATCATTGTTTATTTGTACTAGGGAATGTGTCAGAAAAGAGAAAAAGACAGCCAGGAACACCTTCGTTTATTTTAGTTCGTTTGTCTGTGTATCTGTATGAGTGTATGCACCTATATATCCAGATGAGAGCCTGTATATACGTATGTGAGGCCAGTAGAGGGTTTCAGGCATCTTTCTCTAGTACTCTTTGCTTATGCCTTTGAGACTCTGAACCTGTGGCTTGCATTTTCTTAGCTAGACTGAAAGCCAGTAAGTCCCAGCAATCTTCTTGTCCCTACCTGTCTCAGAGCTGGGACAACAGGTATGTACAGGTGTAAGAGAAGCTTGGCTTGCTACATGGATGCTAGGATCCAAATTCTAGTGTCTCTCTCTCTCTCTCTCTCTCTCTCTCTCTCTCTCTCTCACACACACACACACACACACAGAAACACACAAACACACACATACACACACACACACACACACACACACACAGTCTTTAACACCCACAGACTGTTACTTCTGGTAAGAACCTTAGAAATTACCTAGTACAACATCAGTATTTTTAGGCCTAGAAAGAAAATCATCTTATCTGAGATTCTAGTTAATTTTTTCCAAAGATCCACAGTCTCTGTCTCTGGACTCAGTTGGAGAGCCCACCTTCTCTGTAGCTTTAAACAGCTAGAATGCACAAAGGCTCCAGAAATCTTTCTTGGGAAATGATAAAGAGGTTAGTATTTTAATCTTAGCTTGTTTCAAATATTAAATATTCGGGCATCTCCCAGGTGGTCACCTTCTGTGAGGCCGGGGAGGTTTTATTCAGAAGACGCTAACTGAGGTCACCCATTTGGACAAGTTCTACAAGGAGCTCCAGATGAGCTGGAACCATGTTTTCCCTAGGTCTTGTCCAGTTTTCAGTGTTAGGGGAGAACAGAGGGTAGCAGAGTAACTACCTCTTTCAGAGTGGTCAAAGAACCATGGGGGAAAAAGAAATGTACATGTTGTAACCAAGTCCCTCCTCTTCCTCACCATGATCATAACTAACATCCCTTAGGAGGCAGATGCCTTAGGGTCTTTATGCACGCCATCATTTAATTTTCATGATGGTCCTGCAAGGAACGTCCTATCTTCATTTTATAGAAGAGAAAACTGTGGCCCAGGAAATGTAATAGTTTACTCAAGGCCACACTGCCACTGTATGTCAGAGCCTCGATAGCTCTCTCTATAGTCTTTGTAGAGAGTGAAAATCCGTGTGTGCAGTGCTAATAATAATCTTGGTGTTTAAAGATCAAAGAGTCCAGCCTCCCTGGTACATTTTACATTCTGGACTTTTCCGAGGACTCCATGTGTCTACACAGCCATGAGATCACCAAGTGATTGAAATAAAGAAACTGATTTTTTAAAAGCATGACATATGGATGTCATTGCCACACAGGAGCACATTATAATCATTCTGGAGATGTGTTTTGAAATTTCCAAATGCTTTCTGCAGCCTTAACGATCACACCCTTAAATGGTCAATGTTACTGGATTGATGGGTTGGCCTGGCCTCACTTACTGTGGTAACACTGTAGACGTTTGTTCTTTTTGTTGGGCACCCCAGCCTCGTGATGCTCTTCCAATTGTCAGCCTTGATCTTTAATTACAATCCTCCCTGGGCTTGTCATAGCCCGCTCATCCTGCCCCTTAACTTCCTCAGCGCTGCAGTCCTGTCGCCATCCACCATGACTCATTGCCCTGGCACTGTCTTGCTGTTCTCGGCTCTGAGCATATTGCCAATTAAAGGAGCCTCCCCCTTGGTGGTACCTCCTGTTACATCTCACCCCTTCTCTGAAATAGCAGTATGATCCTTCATTTGCATGCTTCCCTTTTATCCTATTATTTCATTAGGAGTCTTATTTTATTAATTAAAATTTTGAGTTAGCATAGAAACAGATGAAGTTCATTAGTGCAAGCATTTTGATTGACATGTCATTGCACTGTTTGTAATTCATCCCCCCTCATTGTCCTTCCCATTTTTCTGTGCCCTACTTGCTGCTCTCCTTTCTGCCCTCAAATAGTCCTTCCCTCCGCTTTATGCCACATGCATTTCTTTTGCCCCTCCCTCTTCCCTTAAGATCTTATCTTCTCTCTCATTGGGTCCTTTCTACTTTTATAACACATGTGCATACATACACACACGCACACACACACACACACACACACACACACACACTTAAATCTAGATTCCACATAGGAAAGAAAAGATGTATGCAGTATTTGTCTGAGTCTGGGTTATTTCACTTAACATAATGATCTGCGGTTAATTCATTTGCCTACAAATGTCATGATTTCACTTTTATTTATGGTGGGGAACTAGCCATTATATGTATGTATGTCATATTTTCTTCATCTGTTGATGGTCATGTAGCTTAGCTCCATTATTTTATGTGTATGAGTGTATAGCCTGCATGTAGGTAGGTGTACTTGTGTCATGCAATGCCCCTGGAAGTCAGAAGAGGTTGTCAGATCCCCTGGAACTGGAGTTATAAATGGTTGTTAGCTGCCATATGGGTGCTGAGAATTGAACCCAGGTCCTCTGCAAGAGCAGCCGGTGCTCTTAACTACTAAGCCATCTCTCCAGCCCCTTAGTTCCATTCTTCCTATTGTGCAGAACATTGTTTCTATATGTAGAAAGCAATTGTGTATTGAATTTTCTTTAAGTAGTATAGATAAATATATATAATTTATAATGTAGAATGGAATACACACATCCGTGATGAAGGCCCCACTGGACAAAAGAGTTCATGTATTCTTCCAGTGTGGCTCAGGTCATGACTCAGTTAACTTCTGCTACAGACTATAGCTTCTTGATAATGCCCACAAGGACTCTTGAAGTCAATAGATGCCTCTTAGGCTTCAAAGTTAGAAGAAGTAACATAGAAAAAAAGGTCTAATGCTCTACACTCAAAACCTCCCTTTCTCTCTCCTTACCTCTCGTCTCCATCCCTCCCTCCCCCTCCTCCCCCACTTCTTTTTCTTTTTTTTTTTTTGAGATAGTATCTCATGTTGGCCTCAAATTCACTATAGGGCTGAGGATGGCCTTGAATCGCCAATCCTCCTGCCTCTACCTCAGGGCTGGGACTACAGGTATACACCATCATGCCTGGTTTTATGAGGTGCTAATGCTCAAACTCCATGCTTTATGTATGTCATGTAAGCATTCCTCCAACTGAGCTACATCCCCAGCCCTTAAAACCTCTTTCTGAAGACCTCAGATAATAAGCTTAATGAATCATCCTGAAGAAAATGTTACACAAGTTAATCACAACAAGCAAGTGTGAGAAAGCATACAAACCCTTGCAGAATATACAGGAACAATAAAATATTTATTATGTACAGTTTAGTTTATGATAATCCATTTTTCTGTTATTTCTCAAGAACTGAAATTTTGGCCCTTCAAATTTTGGAAAGAGCTGTTCTGGTTTGCGGCACAGCAGTTAGTTTCTACTTTTAATTCTGCCTTTAATTTATTCTGATAATCAGGATACTAGTGACCACCTAGAACAAACGTATGTACATTTGGATTAACTTAGCCACAGGATAGCTTGTTAAGTTTCTTTAATGAAAGAGCTTATAAAATGTCTCAGTGTGCATGCTTCCTGGCTAAGGTAAGTCATGGGTGTTACTGAAATGTTACTTCAGTTTCTAAGTTTCTCTCAGTCACAGAACTTGGGTGTAAATATGACTGTCTAAATTAGTGCAAAACCTACAAACTGTCTTTGCCACTCAGTGGGTAATGGAGCTTGAGAGAGTTTTTAGCCATCCAATTTCTTTGGACTTCATTTTCTTCATATGATGAGGAGGGAGTGTGGAACTAAGTCAACTGGTACTATCTGGTTCTAATATTCTTGCATGTCTGCATAGCACACACACCATCACATTAACACCAAGCACATGCATCTTTCTATGCATACACAAGCGGCCGAGGCACTTTAAATAAACTGGATAGCCTAAAATTAGATCATGACTCTCACTTTACAGTGATGATTTGTTCCAAAATGATTCATTACACGAATCCTTTAAGTCAGGAGGAGGAAATAGGAGACTCAAGACAGATTGATGAAGTTAACTTAATTTTGCTCAGCTAATGGGGTAAATATTTCATATACTTGTAATTGCTAAGTCACAACATGGCCTTAAAAATTTAGTGGTTTTACTAAAAAGGGGACAGGAATCTTCAATAATCTGTTTCTCTGCCTCAATTCTCTGCCTTTTTCTATTAAATGACTGATAGACATACTTGAAATCTACATGATACATAACTGCAATGATTTTTCTTGATTATGAAAGTAACAAATGCTCATTGTGGGATATCGGGGCCGGGGGCGGGGGGACAGCAAGCTTGGCAGAATAAAAGCAAATCACTCAAATTCCAACAAAGACAATTGATATTTCACGCCAGCAGTTTATGCAGTTTTGAAAAGATGAAACTATACCATTTCTTCTGATTTATTTAACTTCACAGCATAAGCATAGGAATTATTCTATGTTATTAAAAACTCTTGGTAAACATAATTTTTAGGCTATTTAGCATTCTGTCATAAAGCTATAGCGTAATTGACTTAACCACCATCTTACTGTCAACTATTTAATTACTTTCAATTTTTCACTGTTATAAATGATGCCACAGTGAACACTTTGGTGAATAAAGCTTTTCTGTCTGTAGTTTACATTATTTTCTTAGGCTAGATTCCCAGAAATTGAATTACAGGGTCAGAGGTATGAACATTTTTAAGGCTCCTGATCCATAATGCCAATTGAATTTTCCAAAACAGTTTAGTCCAATTACATTCCTGTGTAAATGTGTCATGTTTTACCCTGCCATTGTCTATTGCTCTTTAAAAGTAAACAGAAAATCCTTGGGATCTGGTAGATAATTATATTCCGATGCTGTGCTGAAATTTTTCTTATGACTACAGCTGATATTGTGTGGTCATTGTTTGTAATTTCTCTTTTGTGATATTTCTGCTTTTATCTGCAAGAAATTTTTAGATTATTTGGTATATTTATGAATATAATTATATACCATCAGCTTATAAAACAGATAAATACAAACTCCTTTTTAAAAAATGTGTTGTGATGGGTGACTTGGCTCAGTGGTGTCTTAGTTCTAAATGTAATTTCTCATAGTTAAAGAATTTGATGCATAGTTGTGATGGTCAGTGGTAGTTGTCAATTTGACAGAATCTGGAATCACCTGGGAGATGGGCCTTTGGGCCCGCCTATGGGCGATTGTCTTGATTGCCTTAATTGAGCTGAGAAGACCTGACCATTGTGGATAACCCTAGTCCCTGGCTGGAATCCTGGACTGTATACACAGAGAAGGGACCTGAGCCAAAGCATGCCTTCATCCCTGTGTCCTGATTGTGGATGTGATGTTAGCAGTTGCTTCAAAATCTTGCTGTCATAGCTTCCCTGTTATGATGGGCTATACTTTGAGCTGTGAGCTAAAAGAAATTCTTCCTTAAGTTTCTTTTGTCAGGGCATTTTATCACAGCAATAAGAAAAAAATGAATATCCAATATTCGGATACATTTCTCCACCTCCATAGACTGCTCTATTTAGGATGACCATGTTTCATGGTGTTATTTTCATTTTGAAGTCCTATTTTGAGGATTTTTCCCATTACTAAAATTTTTCTTGAGTATTACTAGTAGGTAATAGTCCATATCACATTCTCACCTCCACCCCTCTACCCCACATTATTCTTCACCAGAAATGGAGTTGCAGGAACATACACCACCTCAGTGGGTAGCCATAAAAATCAAAACCAGTTTTTGTACAGGCTTTGTGAATATTTTATTGATGACACTGATGAAATAGTGCTTACTGTTTTAAAACATGACTGTTTAGATGTAATTCAAAAGCTGTTCAGAACAATTCAATCAAATGTATTTGTGCAAAGGCACTTAGATAATGAACTAGCTGTTGATCAAGTCAGTTTGAATATTGAACAAAGCCCAGAGCTAACTGAATGATTCTCAGAGGAAGGGAAAGTGTTTGTGGTCGGATCATAACTTGACTCTGACTCCTGATCTTCCTCCTTCCTCTGAGCTTTGCATCCTCTAAATCCATGCATGAAGCTATATTTTCAGGAAGTCAAGTGCCTTAGAGTTTAGAGCAAGCTTTAGGATTTAGCCTCTAAAATTCCAGCCATATTGCCCTTTGGGGACTCCCCCAAAGTCTTCAGAAAACTATGACTTATTAGAAACTTGAACCTCACCACATAATACCAGGGTGTTTGGAATTTATGGAAAAAACTCCTTTATCCAGGATGCCATTCTCTGCCTTACTTCCATCATTTACAAAGAACTAAGAGGAATAATTAAGTCATTGGGAATTAGAATAAGAGGTTTAGCATAATTTTTTGTATAGTTACTCTGGGCGTCTGGCAATCTACAACCTCTTCTGCCTCACATTCTGTTTCTAATACAGGGATGATCCATCTATCCAGTGTGATATTTTATTATAAGAATTTGAGATAGTTTTAAAAATAATATTCTCTACAAAGGGAGTAGGTTCAGAGAACGGTTAGAACTTTTTTAAAATTAAATTTGACATATAAATATAAAATACAAATTAGAACTAGAGCATAGGGAGATAGAACTCATGATTTCTTTCTTTCCCTCTGTCATTAAATCCCTGAATGAAAATCTTTTCTGAGACTTAATTTAAGTATCTCACCTTGGCTCTTTGGAACAGCTGTATTTAGCTTATGAAATGTCAATTCCATTCATTGTAACACTTATTTATGTGTGGTCACAGGATGGTTTCTTTGGGTTTGGATCTAGCCTGTGCCATTTATTAACTGTGAGCTCTTGGGCAAGGATGCTTGAGAGGTTCAAGCTAAGTATAGTGCCTGATACACAATAAATGCTTTTAATAGTAGCTATCATTATTTTTCAAAGCAGAATTGAAGTATATTAAAAGAGAAAGATTTTAAACAAAAGAAAAAAGGTGCTTTAAAAGAAAGACGAGACACACTAGAGAACATGGATATGGGCTTCTTAAAGGAGAGTCACCTGTTAACCAGTTTTTTTTTTTATTTGACTCTGTACTTCCAAATGTCAAAGAAACTCTTATATTTAAATTTTTGACCGTTTACAAGACTGACTTGCACCTAGTACACAAATAATTATTGAATGTGGTCAGTTTCTTCAGTAGTCTCTCATGTGTCTGTGCATCCCGTTGGTGTCTATGGTGATGGTGTGAGCTGCCTTTGTGAGATACATGTACTTTATACTATCTGAGGCTGAATAGAGAATACAACTTTACAGTTGCTGGTCTGACACTTTTTATCAGCATCATTATAAATTTCATGTTAAAAAACTTTGTAAACTATATTTTTTCTTTAGAATTACTAAAGGAGACTGTCAGATTCCATGTGGTTAAGAATAAAATTCCAGATTGGAAGTGGTGTAAACCTCATCACATTTGTAACACACCTATTGAAAGGCACTAAATAATGTTTTGGCGCAGATATTATAGGTTCGAATATAATTCGGTGGAGCTTATAATTCTAAAGTAGTGAATTTATAAGCTGGTCAGGACCTTGATGGAAGGACAGGAAAGGTTCTGATGCGGGAGAGGATGCAAGAAACATGATTTTCTTTCTTGAATAGGAATCACAGTCCCATCAGAGAAAAAATGCAAGCATCTTGGCAGAAGACACAAATTTGCATATTTTCACATGTATTTGCATATTGAGTTAGAGGAGCTCTATCTTCAAGTATGTAAAATAAATAGTGTAATCTACTGCAGTTGTGTTCCAATCCAATATCCACAGCATTGCACAAATGAAATACATAACACATTTAAAGATCATATTCCAGAAGACGGAAGTTGGTGATCAGGTGAAGGTGGCTGAGAATCGGTAATACTGACAGGGAGCAGAGATTGCTTGGTGTGGCTAGTGTGTAAGATGGAGCAGCCATTGCCTTGAACTTAGGGTGTAAGATGGGAACAGCAGTGGCTTGAATGCAGTCCTCTGCAGAGGAAGTCTACTTGGGTGGGTCTCAGACCTGCTTGAGTTGGCAGTGTCAGAGCTCATGATGCCAAGGCAATCTCTCTGCCAATGTAGAAAATACATGTGGTGGTGCCTGATGACTCTGCCTCCTCCTATGTACTAGCTAACTGGGCAGGGTGAGAGTCACACTGGGTACAGGCAACAGTCCAAACACCTGCCATCCATTCTATCCTCTGGATCTCCCAAGTCCGAGCCTAGAGAACTAAGTATCAAAGTGAGTACAACAATGGGCTAAGAGTGATTGGGAGAAACCCAATTTTGTCTCTACCATCCTTCATGAAGCATCCTGTCTCCTCAATAAACGTATACTCTAATAAAAATGGTACCTATTTGGTAATGTTATTTTATAACAAGTTCCTTGGCTTCCTTCTCTAATTAGATTGCTGCTCCCAATTGTCTCCTAAATGAAAAATTTCCAGCCGTCACTAGATTTAGAATAATCAGTAGGAGATTCACAGTACAGGGTTACATGATATGGGCTGCTTCCTAGAGGTGTTAGAGGAGCAAACTTCACAGGATGTAAAAAGCAAAATGTTCCCAAAGAACAGACCAATAGATAAGACACTAAACAAATGACCTGAGGGGATGGTGATGCTCTGGTAAGTAAGGACCATTCAGGAAAGAAGGCACCCATTATTTACCAATGTTGAAACAGATTCCTTAATGTTAAGTTCATAGGCCATGAAGACTGACTTCAAGGTACCATGGGATCTGAGCAGCGGGCACTAGGAACAGGATGGAGATGGTGATCTAGCAGTAAAGAACACACCAATCACAGGATGCAGTTGGGTTGAGGGACCTCAAGTCTGGATCCATCCCTAACTGGGGTTCTGATAGTCTTGTACTGGCTGAGAAGGAAGGAATTGTTAAGAGCCAAGAAGAAAACCAGGTCTCAATTTGGTGGACTGGATAGAGTTCAAGGCAAATTTACATCTGCAGTAGGGGGATGGTAGAGGAATTTGGAAGCAAGACAAGCCAGCCAGCATCAGTCCTCCAAGGCTGGTAGGCTCTGGGCCTCAATTCTTCTCAGCACAGGGAGAATAGGATTAGGACAGAAAGATAATTTCAGTTCCCACGCAGCCCACAGCCTCGATCAGGCTTTTCTTACAGCCTAAAGAAGACTAAGTCTTCTGATCCACTGGGCTGGAGGGAGACAGTAACTGATAGCAAGCTTTGTTGCTCTGGTTGTACATTTTTGTTTGTTCCTGCCAGGTACTTTAGCTTCTTAGATTCAGATCTACTTTTTTTGTGGCTTGAATGAAAGCCAGGTATATGCCAATTTTTACCAGTGCAAAAATACATCCTTGGTGACATCTCAAAGTTTTGAGGTTGAGAACACAATTTAGGAGGGAAAAAATGGGCTTGGCGTGGTCCAGGGAAACAGAAATGCTTTACTGTGTGGCATGCTGGTCTCACTTGCTAGCTCTTTCCGTCTCTGGGTAAGTCACTTAACCTTGTGCTCTTGGTTTTTCCATTTACAAAATGGATGTTTAATACACACATGCCTTGCAGAGGTTTTGTGAGAATTAATTAGGCAAAGGTTATAAAGCTGTTGGAAAATGAAGCACTAAATGTTATTAGGTTGGGTAATTATTTTGTGCTTACCTAAAATTCGTTCTGCAGACTGGAATATAAAAGCATCTCTTCTGCCTTATTCCAAGCTAAATAGGGAGATGGCAGTTTTTTTTCTGTGCCTAGCTATATATAGTGATTTGGGGGTTAAACACAGCAGTCAGTCTCTTTTTACATTCTGTTTAGTCTACCCATCCCACCTTCTGCTTTCATTATTTCTTTGAGACAGGGTCACCCTGTAGCCCCAGCTGTCCTGTGTAGACCAGGCTGACCTTGATCTCACAGAGATCTGCCTGCCTCTGCCTCCTGGGTGCTGGGATTAAAGCCCTGCCCACTGTACCCAGCTACTTTCATTATTTTTCACTTTCTTTTTTCAAGACTAATTCAAGTTGCCCCATTGTTTGCTCAGCTGACTTGTATATTTATTTATTTACTTGTTTATTTTTGATGCCAGGGACTGAAAGCAAGACCTGCCTTGTACATGCCAGGCAAGTGCTTTGCTGTGCTACCTACCCCAGACCTCATTTGACTTAACATCAGGGCAAAGGAGTCAGTAGACCTGTGGAATGGATGAAGGTGGTCTTGGTACTGTGTCAGACCTGGGGGCTAAATTGATGACCACTAAGATATTATCATTGTCATCATATATCTGAGGACATGATGCCATTTCTCACATTTCAGAAGGAAGGTACAATATAATATGCCTGATCGGCAAGCCAGCTCCTGAAGTAAAAGCCCTGGAGACAGAGACCCATGGAAATATTTCTTAGCTGCTTTTTCTTTCCAAGACTGTGCAAAGATGTAATACTTTGAGATCCACAACCCCCCAGCCTTAGCTCCTCATTTTCCATTGTTATTACTTGCCCTGGAAGGCTAGGAAAGTATATGTAAGATTGAAGTGAGTCCCCACAGTGCTCTGAAATCAGGTCGCTCTGACTAAGCATGGATTCGTCCTCTTAGGACTTTGAATTTCTTCGACTTTATTTATTTCTCTGTTTCTATTCATGCTGTCTTTTGATGATTTTTTTAGTAAGAGCTCTTTTGAATTCTATGCCTTCTCCTCCCGCCCCAACTGATTAGTTTTCTTTTTTCTTTCTTTTTTAGCTATGAAGATAGAACTTTTATTTCTGTGAACTTTTTAATACTTAAAAAGGTATTTCAAAACATCAGTGGTGGTTTGTTTAATAAAACTTGAAATGTATATATATATATTTGTAAAGTGTTTGTGTAAATATTAAAAAAATATAATTGGAGAAGTCTTTCTGAGACAGGGTCTCTCTGTAGCCCCAACTGGTCTGGAACTCGCTATATAGACTAGACTGACCTTGATCTCACAGAGATCACCTGACTCTATCTCCTGAGTGCTGGGACTAAAGGTGTGTGCCACCACACCAAGCTATTATCTTTAAATGTTTTTAATTTTTAATTTTTTTGTGAACCTCATACATGAGTGTAGTCTTGGCCCCATTTCCATCCCTCCCAGTCCTCTGACTTGTCCCACGCCCACCCGCTCCTTTTTGATTTTCATTATTAATATTACATATTCATGCATATCTAGAGCTGTATCTATGTAATTGCACTGAATCCATTTAGTGGTTCCTCTGTGTACCTGTGTTTAAGGCTGCCCACTGGGATTAGATAACCTCTCAGGGAGCTCATCCCTAGAGAAAGCTGATTCTCCTTCTCTCAAAATCCTCTGATTGCCAGTAGCTCTTCATCTTGATGTGGGATCCTGTGAAATTTTTCCCATCTGCCTTGGCATGTCAACTGATTTTATCACTATGCAACTCTCATTAGACACCTGTACTGTGGAGATCGGTGACGTTCCCCCATCATGTCTAGAGTGCCTTAACTAGCAGCAGATGTCTTGTCCCTCTGACTCTTACATTCTTTCTGCCACCTCTTCTGCCGTGTTCCTTGAACCTTAGGAGTAGAAGTTATATTGTAGGTGTGTCACTTAGGGCTAGGTATCTCAGAGACACTCATTTTCTGAGTATGACCAGTTGTGTAACTTTGTAATAGTTTCCATATTTTGCAAAAAGAAGCTTCTTTGAGTGTCAAGAGATACACTTATTTGTAAATACAAGGATATGCATTTAGAATATAGTAAGAAATTACATTGGTCTAGGGATGTGGCAAAGAAGGTTTTTCTCCAGGGTCTGTGCCGTCACCAGCCAGGTGAGCTTGGCTGTGTTAACAGTACCATACACGAATTCTTTCCCAACGAGATGTCCTTAAGTCCAATTAGACAGCTGTTGATTACTCCCAAGATGAAGGTGCCACTACTGCAGCAGTAGAGATAATTTGCTGGGCCAGTCATTGTGGCTCATCGGCTTTGCAGTTACGCAGGGCCATTAACTGGTTTTCTCCCTTGGCAGCTTGCTTAGTGCCTTCTGTTACTATGAGAGTTAGTCTTCAGGGAGGAGGCTTCAGGCCATTTCCAGCTTTATTTCTCCAAGTCTTGTGTCTGAACTGTGTGGTATCTTCAGCAAAAGGGTCTTACCTTCAAGTTCTTGGAGACACTCAAGGGCTGTGGCAATGGCCTGTATTGTTTTGGGAGTCTATAACATCTTTCTGTTTCCTTTTGCAATTATTTTCTAGGCTGACATTTTACCCCCGTCTTGGGATTGGGAAGGATGGACAGGTTCGTGATTACAGTATAAATGCTGGAGAAAACTATGTGTTCCTGCTCTTCCATCTAGTAGCCATGTAACCTGGGGTTACTTATTTAAACCTTCCATACTGTAACTCGGTTTATTCTTCCGTTACATGGGTCTGTAGCCTGGGCTTATGTAAAGATTAATGAATTACTATGAGGAGCACTTGGGGGCATGTGTGTCATATAATTAGCCCCATGTGCATGCTTACAAATGAGGACTTATTCTGTGGCTTTCCATTGTTGTCCATGTGAAGACGCAGTGAAGCATGGGGCTGGCTTATGTTAGAGGGTGGTCAGAGTATAAAGAGGTAAGAGTTTCCAGAGGAACCTGGGTAGAATGGTGGTCAACGAGTAGAGAGCCAACACCTGATTTACTTGTACCTCTTTGCCCGCCCCTGTGAACTGATGCTGCCTGTCTCTCTCTTATCTGTTGCCAATGCTTATCCAACACTCTTATACTCAAAATATATCACCCCAAACCTCCCAGCTCTCCACACTCTTCAGTTTTCCAAGTCCATGACTCACAACTAACTTACCTGTTAGGTTCTCTGAATTCTTATTCTGATCCAAAGCCAGAACAGAATAAGTGGGTTGATGTGGAACTGTAAGAGCCAGCGGGCATACAGGTGCACCTTTTGAGACATTTTCTATATGAATTTTTCAATTTTTATTAAGCTATACAGTGAGGGGTATGTTTGACATACAAATAACATGTGAATGTGTTAAAGTAAAACTCAAAACAGCCTTTACTCTCCAGCTTCATAGGAACTGAGTCTAGTCTGTTCCATTAAAAAAAAAAAACTAGCTGGAACTTCTCTGAGACTTGTGTAGGGTGGGGTAGAGGCTACTGACCTCCTACTCTTCTCATGAGGGCCTCTCTATCTTCAGTACATTACAGTGCCACTCAGAGCTCCAGTGAAAAGTAAAGATTCCCCACTGTTATCTCCAGTTACTATGTGTCACCTGCTTTGGGGGGTATTGGCCAACTCTGAAATGTACAGACCACTAGCTTCTACTAACCTAAAAGTGAAGACTGGTATTAGGTAACATCTAAAACCTATAATGGAGGTTGCCCTGCTTCCTTCTTACTCACCTGCTTGACGCTCCCACCAATGTGTGGAAAATACCTTGATTTCTTACTTTCTTTGGTTTCTGTGTCTGTGAAAGTTTGTACAACCACTTCCATGTTAGAACATACTATTCTGGGCAACTCAAATCCATGTTCCTGGGCCATGGTGACTCATATTTGGTTCAGAATAAACAACCTCTTATTTCCTTTGAGGTAAGAGCTGTGTTCTGCTTTCGCAGTTAGTAGATTCCCAACTCAACTCATAACAGCCTAGTTAAGCTTTCCTTGAGATATTTCTGCTTTCTATACTTCTCAGATTCTGGCGCTGGGTGGGAGTTAAAGTGGGCATCAGGTTATGGGTTATAGGCAAGCATGGAGGATCTCCCCCCATACAGGGGGAGCTTGTTATATAGAAGACAAAGAATATTGGAAGGAAAGAAGAATGATAGTCCTCACACTAATGTGAACGTTAGTTTTGAGGCGTTTCTCTCCCACGTGGCTCTGGCAGGAAGTTCTTAGGAATGCACAATTGTGCTCTAAACTTACAGACAGGTGTCACACGAGTGTCAGTTTCATTTGGTTGAAACTTAGGTCGCTGCTTTGACCCTAACTGCTCTTTTTCTGTTGTTTAGTATTTATGCTCTGTGGTCACAGGATTTTCTATAATTGTATACATTGGTGACACCTAGAAATGGTTATCAAAGATAAAGTCTTGATTGCCTAAATCGTTTCTATCACCAACTTCTCCTTCCCCACATTTTGGTGTAGGGATGGTTTCTGTATGAGTTTCCTCTCCCACCTCCCCGTGTTTCCTGCTACTGTCTCTGTGAAGAGTTATGTTGGAGGTTATTGCAGTGTTCTAAGACTAGGAAAAGAAGTGGAAGGAAAAGTAAATCTGTTTTTATTTACAAGCAATTTGACTGTGAAGAAAATAGAAAACTATTTTTTAAAAGCTACTAAATTGAATAGGCTAGTTTAGTAAAATCACAGAATGTAAGGTAAATATTTTAAAACAAACACACTAATACATTATTTACTACCAGCGGACATGAGAAGTTGTGACTAACCTGTGACATCAAATATATTATAGGAACTTATTTTATGCAACGTCTGACTCAGTACTATGAATGTTTCTTTTTTTCTCATGTTTGCATAGATACGACACAGACACAATCAAATCTCAGTAGACTTTCTTTGTAGAAATGGACAGATAATTCTAAAATTTATGTGAATAGCAAAAAAGCCAATTTCATAGTAAAGAAGAGTGCTTCAGGGCAGACACGGACTGATTATTAAATCTATTATAAAGCAACAGTGATTAAGATAACGGGTCACTGCATGAGGAGGGAAGTGGGGATCCGTGAACATAAAATCCACTAGCAGTTACGCATTCACACCAGAGACTGATTATCACAAAGTGACAAGGTAATAGAGAAAGATAGTCATTTCAACAAATAGTGTAGACGGCTGTTCATTCATTCATACTCAGTATCATAGGCACCTGCATGCATACCTTATACTGTATAAAAAATTAAACAATTGACCGGCAATTATTACATAGAATTTTAAAACTAAAAATCTTTTGGAAGAAAATAGGAGAAATGACTTTTGTTCTTGTTTGTACACTAAAACATGAACCACGAAATTAATGGTAGATTGAACCTCATAAAAATAAGACTTCTGTTAGTAGTATTGTTAGGGAAATGATAAGATAAATATAGAGTGGGAGAAAAAATTGAAAAATACACATCCCACCTAAAGGACATGTATCTCTCCTATACAAAGAACCCCAATAAAACAATCACAAAACACTTACAAAATGAAAAGAGATGAGCAAATGCTTTGCCTCAAGTGAAGATACAAATGGTAAGTAAGTACTCAGATCCTCAGCATCATTGATAAGCAGGAAACCTGAATAAAAACTTCAAGGAGATACCCTAAATAAAAGTATATTGAAGCAAGGTAAGGATGGACAGGAGGAGGGAGGGAAGAAGGAAGGAAAAAGAGGGGGAGGGAAAGAAAACTCACAAGGGTTGATGAGAATTGGCTGGGAAAATGTTGATGAGGCTGAGGAGATGGCTCGGGGGGTTAAGTGCCTGCCAGGTGAACGTGAGGGCCTTGGTTTGGTTCCTCAGAACCCACATAAAGCTGGTTGTGGTAGTGTGCTTTTGTAATCCCAGCACTCTGGAAGCCTCTAGGCTAGCTAATCTGCTGTACACAGTGGCAAAAGCCAAGAGACTGTTTCAAATGAGGTAGAATGTGGGGCTGGACAGTTGAAATTGACCTCTGATCACATACATGCTGCTGTACCTGCACTACACATAAGAACACATGCGCACACACACACACACACACACACACACAGAGAGAGAGAGAGAGAGAGAGAGATCAAAAAATTTGATAAGAACGTAGAGAAACTATTGATAGAAATTCATTCACGTTTTAAAGGTTTTACAATTTCACACACAGAGAGATCAAAAAATTTGATAAGAATGTAGAGAAACTATTGATAGAAATTCATTCACGTTTTAAAGGTTTTACAATTTCCTGTAAAGGCATACCCTACCCAACTTCTAACCAATAACCTGGCAATCAATCCCTCTCCCATGTACCTCCTACAGTATAAAAACATTCATGTACATTGAGTTGTATGTGAATGTTCTAGCAGCTTTATTCATTATAACTGAAAGTGGAAACATCAGAAATATTCATCAATAATGAACCAGTAAACACACTGTACAAAAAAATATTACTTGGCAGTAAAAAGGAGAAAATTTTAACATAATATTAAAGAATGTAAAAAGCCATTGTGTCAAACGATTGAGTTCAGACACAAAGGTTGTGCACTGTAATAGTCTAGGTATAAGAATTCTGGAACAGGCACAATATTAGAGACAGAAATCAGATCAGTGATTGCCAAGGACAGCAGAGGGATAAGGAATTGATTACACAAAAGACAGGGTACTTTTGAGGAGTGGAAACATTCTAGATCTTAATTATGATGGTAGTTACATCCTGCATACATTTATACAAGACTTCTAGATATATGAACCTAAAAGGGTGAACTTAATGTATGTAAATTATTCCTCAGTAAACTGGACCTTAAAAAAGACTTTTGTTATTAGTTAAAATTTACATACTGATATATGCATGGATGAATAATTTATTGTCAATTCCAGTTAGCAATAACGAACCTCCACATTTGCATAACACCTCCTTTCAATTTGTGAACAACTTCCTTATTTTCTGTGGAAGTCTTACAACCCCACGGAGCAGGCAATATGCTCATGTTTTAGAGATGAGCCCTTTCTCTGAGGTTCAGAGGGCTAAGTGGTATGCTTTGGGTCACATAGTGAATCTTTTTCAAATTGAGTTTCCCCTCTATTTCTCAAGGAAGGAGAAAAAAAAATAGATACTGTTGTGAGCATGGCTCCGTGTTCAAGTGCTTGCCCAGTGTGTACAAGGTACTTGGGTTCATCCTTAGCACTGATTGACTGAAAAAGATGTTTTAAATTTTTTCTAATTTGATTTATTTGAATTATGATTTATTTGACTGCTCTCTTGTCCCTTTGATCAGATAAGTTTTCTGCTTTGATGTCTTAGACCTATTCTCTGGTTGAAACCAACTCCAGAGCTTCCCAGTGGTCCACTGAGCCTTCTGTTGAAACTCAGCATGTTCTCTGAAGTAGAGATCTTCTGGGAAAACTGTTTTGATAAGTTTAGAACCACTCACCCACAGACAGCATCCCCTTCCTCAAGTTGAATGAGGTATGGTGTAGTTTGTGTTATATGTAATTAATCTGTTATTTATTCAGCTGTCTCCTACATGAGGAAGAGACATATTGATTCCTCTGGGATGAGGAGCCAGTTGGGACAGTGGTGTAGGAACATGAGCAGGTGCATGGGGTGGAATAAGAATATCTTGCTGAGGTCCAAGGATAGAGGCTTAGCAGCTTCTTCATTGAACTGTGAAGAGCTGAGACTGATTCTCAGCATGTCCCTGCTAAGCTCTGTCACTACATCTCTGTAGATGAATTCTGGGGAGATGAGGAGACAAGGGGAGAATACAGAGAAAGGGCAGGAGTTTTCTTTTATGGTACTCGAGATGGAACCCAGAGCCTCACATATGCTAGGAAAGTGCTTTACCAAGGAGCCTACAGTACTAGTCCTGATGTCAGGTTTTAAATGAATCACAATGCGGTTTGGAATCCATCAGGAACAGAAATGATTCTAAGTGGGCTGTTTATTACACTTTGCTATTTATCATATTATTATTATTATATTTATTACTATTATTTTTAGACAGGGTCTCACTATATAGCACTGGCTAACCTGGAACTCACTAGGATCAGGCTGTCCTCAAACTCATAGACATCAACCTGCCTCTGCCTCCTGAGTTCTGGGATTAAAGGCATGCACCACCACTCCCAGCTGTAGAAACATATCAGGGCTGTTTATCAGATAATGAAGAAAGAACTTGGTAGGAAAATAGGGAAAGTAGCAAGGATTGACCTATATATGAACATAAATTAGACAAAAGAGCTGGGTGTGGTTCCACACATCTGTAATCCATTATTCCATGAGACAGGAGGTTCTTGAGTTTAAGGGCAGCCTGGGCTATGTAGTCAGACCCTACCTAAAATTACCTAAATAAATAAGACAATGAAAAATGACAAGAGCACATGAAAACTTATGGAAATGTTTCAGACATGTTAGCCCTGACGTGAAGCCAACAACTTGATGGACGAAACTGTGAAACTAGGTCTCTCTTTATGAGTGAAGGATGACTAAGATCTGAGTCAGCAGCTCAGCTGGAAGGGAGGGAGGCATGGGGCCATCGTGGGTAAATCCCAAGTAGAAATACAGTCCCTGGAGAGACAGGAAGACAAAAGAGAGGGCGAGGGAGGAGAGGAGGGCATGCCCACCACCTGCAGGTGTAAGGGGACCAGGAGACATGGAGAGGGTCAACGGTGACGGGTAAGACAGAAGCGGGTTTATGTCTCATCATACAGGGATGTGAAAATTAGAGCAGCAGAAAGAAGGAAATGATGGGAGTTTCTCATGAACATATTGTGAGCGACTTGCACCAGGTGGTTTTGTTAAAGTGGGATGGTTCAAAGTGTGAAAACACACAACAGGAACCTTGCAGATGAAACTACGATATAGAGAGCACAGACTAAAGATGCAAAGTGAGGAATAGGACCAGTGTGGAGGAGGGGAGACAGAATGCAAAAGCGGTTTGCTACACACACACACATACACACACACACACACACTGCCTTAAATACCCCAGATCCTCTGAGCTCAGCTCCAAAGCTGCTTCCTGGGGTTTGAAGACGGCTCAGTCAATAAAGTGTTTGAGGTGCAAACATGCGGATCCAAGTTCGATTCCCAGAGCCCTTGTGAAAAGCGGCACATGTCTATAATCCCAGTTCTGGGGAGCGAGAAATAGGGGGATCCCTGTGGCTTACTGGTCAGCCAGTCTAGCCTAATTGGTAAGCCCCAAGACCAGTGACAGACCCTGTCTCAACAAATAAGTGCCTGAGAAAAAACACCTATGACTGACTTCTGCCCTCTACATGTACACACACACTCACACACATACACACGTGCATCCCCCACATGAACCCTCCTTAGAGCTGCTTTTAGGAAGGTTCAGTATCATCAGCATCCAAGCCCAGAACACTCTACCCACTGTCCCTGACTTTACAACACGTTTAGGGGTTCTCTAGAATTCTTTTCGTCTCCAGTTGTCTCCTCTGTGCTGAAGTGTCCCTTCCTATGACAGCAGCTGAGCCTTCTCTCTGACACATGATGCTAATCTTGTGACACTGTGTTTGTAGTTAGGATTTGTTGATTCATTAGACTTTGGAGGACTTAAAATTATTTTTAATTTTATGTGTCTGAGTGTATTGCCTGCATATATGTAAGTGCACCTGTGTCATGTAGTACCCACAGAGGTCAGAAGAGGGCATCTAATCCCCTGGAACTGGAGTTATGGGTGGTTGTTAACTACCATGTGGGTGCTGAGACCCTAACCTGGGTTCTCTGCAAGAGCAGCCAGTGCTGTTAACCACTGAGCCATCTCTCCATTCCGACTTGGAGGACTTTATGTTGTGTGAAGTTGTGAGTCAAGTTTTCTGCTTTCCAAGTCTGACTGACATAGGGAAATTACATGCCATGATGGTAACCCTGGGTCTGATGGCAGAGATTTCTGCCCATGAACTCCTGGTGACTGAGTCTGTGCCTTAAATACCCCAGATCCTCTGAGCTCAGCTCCAAAGCTGCTTCCTGGGGTTTGAAGACGGCTCAGTCAATAAAGTGTTTGAGGTGCAAACATGCGGATCCAAGTTCGATTCCCAGAGCCCTTGTGAAAAGCGGCACATGTCTATAATCCCAGTTCTGGGGAGCGAGAAATAGGGGGATCCCTGTGGCTTACTGGTCAGCCAGTCTAGCCTAATTGGTAAGCCCCAAGACCAGTGACAGACCCTGTCTCAACAAATAAGTGCCTGAGAAAAAACACCTATGACTGACTTCTGCCCTCTACATGTACACACACACTCACACACATACACACGTGCATCCCCCACATGAACCCTCCTTAGAGCTGCTTTTAGGAAGGTTCAGTATCATCAGCATCCAAGCCCAGAACACTCTACCCACTGTCCCTGACTTTACAACACGTTTAGGGGTTCTCTAGAATTCTTTTCGTCTCCAGTTGTCTCCTCTGTGCTGAAGTGTCCCTTCCTATGACAGCAGCTGAGCCTTCTCTCTGACACATGATGCTAATCTTGTGACACTGTGTTTGTAGTTAGGATTTGTTGATTCATTAGACTTTGGAGGACTTAAAATTATTTTTAATTTTATGTGTCTGAGTGTATTGCCTGCATATATGTAAGTGCACCTGTGTCATGTAGTACCCACAGAGGTCAGAAGAGGGCATCTAATCCCCTGGAACTGGAGTTATGGGTGGTTGTTAACTACCATGTGGGTGCTGAGACCCTAACCTGGGTTCTCTGCAAGAGCAGCCAGTGCTGTTAACCACTGAGCCATCTCTCCATTCCGACTTGGAGGACTTTATGTTGTGTGAAGTTGTGAGTCAAGTTTTCTGCTTTCCAAGTCTGACTGACATAGGGAAATTACATGCCATGATGGTAACCCTGGGTCTGATGGCAGAGATTTCTGCCCATGAACTCCTGGTGACTGAGTCTGGTTAGGGAGCGAGGACATGAGTTTGACCTCAGCAGGTCATGGAGGATCAGGGCATGGTCTGTGCCCAGCCCATTCTGCCCCTACATGTTTATGGTGAGGGCAGACATGGTAGTCAGACTTGATGTACATGCTTATTTCAACAGTGACAGAATGCTGCATTTGGGGACAGCAGCTAGTGGCTTTTGAAAAATAATATGAAATATTAGATTAATTTGAAGCTATATTATTACTATGACATGAGGAAATTCACATTTTCTCCTTTTTTCCATTAATTTTAATTCCTTTTTTATATAAGAAAAATGTAGTCAACTTTCATAGGTCTCTTGGCTCTTGGCATTTGTCTTCACTTGTGTGGCACTATTGCTTTCTCTGTGTGTTGGTATATGAATTGTATCACTAGTGACAATCAACTCTACTAGTCAGTTTTCCATGGAACAGATTTTACACAAGTCGAAGAGAATGATAAAAGGAACTCAGGGCTCCAGTGGCCTGTTTGATTCTTCAGCAAGGCAAAGCCCTAGTCAATGATTGCATTTTCCTGAGTGAAAATGTTCTGCCTTTCCCTATGATAATGTCTGATTGTTTTTTCTCCCTAACTCCCAGTATTTTTATATCTATCATTCTCCAAGTCCTGGCTCCCCAAGATTGTTCTCTGGAAATGTTCTTCCAATGTTTATCCATTCTTCCCAGGGGCCAGCCATTCCCTAGTCAGTGGAGGGTGGTGCCTGTGGAATTCAGATCTCTGTTTTTCCAGTTTGAACCAGAGGCATAATTCTGGAGGCCTGGCATTCGGGAGGCATGTGTATGGTTGATGGTCAGCGCAGGAAAACAGATGGCACCTTCGTTTTCAGGACATGGAGTGGCTGAAGTGCACATCAACTCCCAGCAGCTATAGTTGTCTGCAGAATATCTGCACAAAATCAACCTAGTCAAAATTCCACTATGGATGGGAGGGGTGCTCATGTAGCTCAAACCCAGCTGAAAAGCTATTGGCAATTGATGGTTGCTGAGAGGAGAATCATTCTTCTTTAAACTTGAGCCACTGGCAGATTTCCTGTGGTCTAGTGGATATCCCTGTACTAATGCACATATGAGGAGAACTGATGGCACCTCCCTCTTTATGAAAAAATCAGAAAAGAAGGACAAGTAAGAGCCATAGGAGGAGAAGGAGGAAGAAGAAGAGGAGGAGGAGGAGGAGGAGAGAAGAGAGAAGAGAGAAGAGAGAAGAGAGAGAGGCAGGGGGGTCAAGAGCCCAGCCTGTGATCTCCTTGATCCTTTAATTTCCTCTCTTGTTGGAAAGGAGGGGACTGGGAAGCTCCTTGACAGAGCCTACAACAGGCCCGGGTGGAGTAGAGAATAGATCTTGAAGAGCGAATGGAAGACACGATTTCACAGGACTGGAAGAGACTTTGAGGAGGCTAGGGGTGTAGCCCCTCAGTCTCCAGCACCTCATAACATCAGGTGGGGTAGCATGCATTTAATTCCAGAACTCTGGTGGGAGGAGGATCAGAAGTTCAAGGTCATCCTTAACTACACATGAAGTTTGAGGCCAGCCAGGGCTACATGAGACCCTGTCTCAGAAAGCAAATAATTTAAAAAGAAAGACTGCAAAAGGCTCTGAGAACAGTCCATTTCTCTACTTCATAGACAAGAAATAGAGCCACAGGTTTGTTCATGACAGAACTGGAGTGGGGCATAAACCCTCCCACCCTCAGCTCTGTGCCTTCTGCCCATGTAGTAACTTGGGAGGAAGATAAAAGAAGAGGAGCGAGGGACATTGGAGGGTCAAGTTTGAACTTACGATGGATGCTCCGATAGGGGCTCAGCTGCATCCGATGTCAGAGGAATTTAAGTGGGTTTAGAATGAATTATGATTGAACATGTGATTAATGAATGTGTATTGATTGGAATAATAAAGGCAGCATTTGATTAGAGAATGTTTGTTTGCCTTTAGTCTTGGTCTGATAATCAGTCAGCTCAAACAGTAGTTTTTGTTCCCTTTTGATTCTAGCCTGGCCCTGGGGCTCTTTGACATGTAGTCCCAGAGTTTAATTATAAACCTAGGCTCTGTTGTGAAGATCAAGTCATGTTTGGGTGCCATGTTTTATCACAGGCAAAAAGAAAAGGCGTAATTTGTACATGCACATAAACACTCATCTAGACACTGAGTTACACACACACACACACACACACACACACACACATACATATACATTTTCAAATAACTCCCCCCCCACTCCCAGATATATAGATAATTACCAACAAAGACTATTCGCCTTGGGCTGATTCCTACATAATACCAAGAAGTCAGAAACAGTATTGATGATTATAGTATTTCCCCTTCAGTTAAAGTCTTTGGGAAACAAGAGCCCTAGAAGAGTAGGGCTGGGGGTGGTATCTTGATATTGCTATTGCTCATTCACACGAGTCATGAACAAGCATCTATCGAGCCCCCATTATATGTCACTTTGCTAACTACCAGGGATGTGGAAAGGAGACGAAGCCCATGCCTCATTTCATCATGGTTGGCAGGAAAGCTTAGTGAGAACTGAGTCCTACGGTTCCTGTATTCCCATCTCTTTTCCTATTCTAATTGTGCCTGAACATATGGCTCTCAAATATAATAGGACTATTTGGATGTATCTGGAGTTCCTATATTAAGTGAAAATTGGTGGCTGTTTAGTGACAGGTGAGGGGAAGAACGAGCAGTTGCTGGCTAACTCTTAGCTCTAAAATCTATTTTAAATATGGTTTATATTAGATATCAGATTGTTACTTACAGACTTCGAAACAACCTGTCTCTAAGGTCAGTAGAAATTGCAGTCATGTTAGAACAGAAGGCCGAGGGAAGAAGCACTTTGACTCCTTCCTAAGTAATTTGAATCAGAAGAAGCTCCTTATCTGCCTCTGAACAGAGTATATTCACATTCAATGAATAAATATCAGGTACCTGCTATTTGCTGGATGCTTTCAAGTAAATTGTTTAATATTCACAATGACTATGTGAGGGGAGGATAAGCCCTATTTTATAAGCAGGAAAATGACGTCCAAGTGATTTAAGTTCCTTTTTTCCCTCTTACCCAAAGATAAGTAAGTGTCCAAGCCAAGTTTCAATACCAGCTCTTTGAACTTCAGACCGTTGTTCTTTTCCTTCATCATGTCATAAAACCCTTGAAATATTTTCTATTTTGGTTATAGCAATTAAATTTCTCATTGATGCTCAAGAAGTAAAGAAAGAAGGGATCTATTATCAAGGTGGCAAGACAAATCTTCCATCTGTGCGAATCGGGAAGGAGAGAGAGATGGTTAATGCTCAGCTCTCTATCTCCTTTCCCTTTTTAAAATTCAGCATAGGACCCCAGCCCATGGGTTGTGATTATCTACATTTAGTGTGGGCCTTCCATTCTCTGTTGAACCTCTCTGGATGCATCCTCATAGACATGTTCAAGGGTGTGTCTCCTGGGTGATTTCAGAGCCACTCACACTGACATTGACGATGAACCATCACAATTCTTTCCATTTCCTGATATTTTCTACTCATCTGTCAATAGTATTTGGTGGGTCCTCCAACACACTCTGTTAGAACTCTTAACACATGACAGTGATTTCCTATTTGTCTGTCACAACTTCTTAAAGACTGGATCCCTTTTAGTGCTGGGTATCCTCGGGCCAAGAAAATTATTAACACTCACCAAATAATGCCAGTTTTCAGAGTAATTCTGATAACCACATTAGCTTACCTTTTACAGATGGAGTTGAAGATTAGAGAGCTAAGAAAAAAAAAGATCCAAGATTACATAGCAAGCTAAAGACTGGCACTGGATAGATGGTTTAGTTGGTAGTGTTTGCTAGAAAACATGGGCACCTGAGTTCAGATCCCCAGCACCCATGTAAAAATCAGGGTATGGTGATGTGTGTTAGCCATCCCAGCACTGGAGAGGCGGAGACCTGTGGGTCCGTGGAGCTTGCTGGCTGGTCAGCCTAGCTAAATTAGTAAGCTACAGGTTTATTAAGAGACCTGTCTTCAAAAATAAGGCATAGAGCAGCTGAGGAAGGCACTTGACATTGACTTCTGGCCTCCATATGCACATATACACATGTGCAGACACTCATGGATATATGTACACACAAGAATAGAGGCTATACACCTGTCCAATGTGGTGATTTTTGTTTTTTCTCGGAAGAGGTTTTGTTGATGGTTATAGTGGCTTGGAATGAGCTCAGCGTATATAAACAGGCCTTCTCAACACCAACATTTACAATTTAGTTTAGCTCAGGCTGTTTGTAGCTTAGAACATTATTCTCTGGAAGATGCCTTTGGGTTGAGTGGTCCATCTCCCACCTCTACTCTCTCTTTCAATATTCTCAAATTCCTTCTCAGTCGAGATTTTCCTGCCATTCTGCTTTTTGGTATCTCTTTTCGTCCTCTCATTACTTTCCTTACCTACCTCCTCTCCTAAGAGTTGGGAACAAGTCAGTAATTTTTATTAACACTTGAAAACGATATTTCTCTGTTAAACCAATACACACAATTGCCCTAATCCACTGCCAAATGGTAATAATAAGAATCAGGTTTCAAAAGGTTTAGATTTCAGTGAGGCTGCCCACACTGTCCTTGGAGGCATCTAAATTAATTATAATTATGAACCAACTGTGTGCAGATGTTAGAGAAACTTTGAAAAATTTTGTTCTCTGCTCTTGTAGAATATTAGAAGAAGAAGAAAAAAATCAGCCATAAGTGGTTGCTGGTGGTGATGATACAACTGATCATCTGTGTTTGTCTTACAAATTTCCATTAAAATGTACATATATAACATGATGCTTGGGTGATGGGAGGATTGAAACATTTTTGTTCAGGAAGCAGGATAAAGCTCAGATAGAAAACTCTGGGTTTGGCTCTGGAACTGCAGAACGGAAAAGGAGCTTGGTGGTCAGATGAGTTCATGAAATGAAAACAAGAAGGTGCTTACTCGGGAGAAAAGGAAGGCCTTAGCAGAAGCAGCTCCACCAACAAAGTCAGAACCATTCCGGCTGGTGGAAGAGGTGGGCAGCTTCTCGCAGGGCATCTGAAGAGCTGGTAGTTCTGGGAGGTTGAGGGCACCCTCACCTGAATTATGAGGGGGATTTGATGGTTTACTTTCCGAGCTAATGGTCTGGGTAGCTGTTCTTGCATCTTTTCCCTGGCCTCTCTCTCGCTTGCCCTTCTCTAATACACACTTCCCCAGAAACAACTCGACTTAGGATCTGCTTTCTGTGGTTTTCTAGTTCCATCATTTGTGGTTTCTGTGACATGTTGATGTGCATTCCCCACAGGAGTACACTTACGTAAGTATGTAATTCAGCAGGACAAAGGAGTCTGTTTATTGCTATGCAGGCCACCCAGTTTCAGAACAGGGTTGGCATGTTTGTAAAGACATGATTTCAGAGGGGCCAGTTTCAGCAGCTGCCTACCCTCTCCAGCTTCTCACCCTGTTTCTTTCTGAAGAAAGAGCAGGAGCCAGGGAGTTCAGAATCTCTGAAAGAGGAATGGATGGTGGGATCCTTTGAGAAGGAAGAGTTAAACAGAACACAGACATAGAGGCCAAGTTCAGAGCCAACCAGCATCAAAGGTTGGCCCCTTTTATGTCTTATTTGTATGGATTTAGATGGTACCTAGTAGTTATAAAACCCTAAGTACATTAAACTTTTTATTCGTTGTTATTGTGTGTGTTTATGTGTGGTGTGTGGATACATACATGCTATGGCACATATGAGGAGGTGAAGGGATTTTTGGGACTCAGAGCTTTTTATATCATGGGTTTGGGGATCAAACAGAGATCATCATACTTGCACAGCAAGCACTTTCACCTTTTGAGTCATCTTGCCCTTAAGGACATTTTGGAGATTGAAACAGGGTTCTCAAACATGCAAAATGTGTGGAGACCTTTGTATATCACCTGCTGGAAGTAGATATAGGTCTTGTTTTTTCTAACGGCATCAGACGGAGAAGGCTCACCATCTGTGCTGCCCACATTGCCTGCTTCAGATGGCTGCTGAATACAACTGTTACCTAAGCTGAGCATTCTGACCCCAGAACCCATCTCTGGTTGAATATCTGCCCTGGTCAATCATGCATACATAGGTATGGATATGAAACCGTATATATGTTGCTTGTTTTTGAGACAGTTTCATGTAGCCCAGGCTGGCTTCAAACTTGCTATATAGCTGGAAGATGGCCCGAACTTCTGGTCCTTCTGTCACATCTTCCCACTACTAGATTACAGCCATGTGTCATTATGCCCAGGTTATATACTCTTGGGTGTTGAAATGAGGACTTTGTGCTTTCAAGGAAAACGCTCTGCCAACTGAACCATACCCCCAACGCTCTGGTCCTGGGTATTTAAATTTTGTAAAAAGTATTACTTAAAACCCCCAAAGTGACTTGGAACTTAAAATTTTAAAAATATGTCAGTGAGAAAATTATTTTGGTTCTGTTTTACAGACAGTTGAATCATACTTCTGGTTCATGGCTCACTTGTATTATTGGTTCAGATAAGGATGTCTTCCTCCCCTTCCTGGAATAATTTTGAAATTTTCTCTGTAGAAGTTTTGTTAGGACTTTGAAAAAAAATAAATTCTTAACTAGTGTACAGTTGTCTTTGTTTATGAATATTGTATTTTCTAGTTGATTGTAAGAAAAGTATTGATTTTGTCTAAGAGGGCATTTATCTACAAGCCTTGCTTGGCTCATATTAATTGAAATGATTCTTACAGTCCATTGAATTTTCTATGTAGATAATTGTGTTCTTTATGTAATACCATTTTCCTTCTTTTCTTCCCTTTCTTTGAAATGTATGTTCATGGTACTAATGTGGCATCGATGATTATAGACAAGTGCTCTGCCACTGAGCTACAACCCTAGTTCCTTAAACATTTTTATTTTGGAAACAGTCACACTAAGTCTCTTAGGCTAGCCTTTGACCTTACTAAGCAGCCCTGACTAGCCCTGAACTTGCAATCCTCCTGCCTCAGCCTCCCCTGTACTGCTAGACCCTACTACAATTTTTGTTTTCCTAACTTAATTTTATTTATCAGGATTTCCCGTAGCACTAATAAAGGCATCCTTGTATCTTCTGAGTGTCCAGGGAAACAGGATCATAAGTTTTCAGTATGTAACTTTTTTATTTTATTTTATTTTTTTTTATCTTTTTGAGACAGGGTCTCCCTGTAGCTGCAGCTGGCCTGGAACTCACAGAGATCTGCCTGCCTCACAAGTGCTGGGACTAAAGGCATGTGCCACCACGCCCGGCTTTAGTATGTAGCTTTATCAGGTGGTGAAGATTTGGGATCTATTTTCTATCACCAAAGACTTTCCTTGGTTTAAATGTTTTCCCTTCTGATACAGACATGTGTTACAATCCATACAATGTGTTTTCTTCACTGTTTTGAGATTGCTCATGTATTTATATCTCCTTTGGTCCTTTAACATATGAATTATTTTATTTAATCCATAGTCCAAAGTTAAGCCATTCTCTATTCTTGCTATAAACCACATTGATCATTGTTGTTAATATTATTTAAAATGTTTTTAATTCATTATTTTTTATTTTATGTGTATGCATGTATTTCTTGCATGTAGGTAAGTGCACCCATGTTGTGCAATGCCCACGGAGAACAGAAGAGGCTGTCAGATCCTCTGGAACTGGAGCTACGGACAGTTGTTAGGTGCTTATGTGGGTGCTAGGATTCGAACCTGAGGCTTCTGTAAGGACAGTCAGTGTTCCCTACCACTGAGTCATCTCTCCAGCCCTGTTAATATTATTGTTATTTAGAAATAAACTGTGTTTGGGGGCTGGAGAGATAGCTCAGTGGTTAAGAGCACTGGCTGCTCTTAAAGAGGACCTGGGTTCGATTCCCAGGACTCACATGACAGCTAACAACTGTCTGTAATTCCAGTGTCAGGGGATCCGATGTCCTCTTCTGGCCTCCTCAGACACTGCACAACACGGGTACACTTACATATATGCAGGCAATACACTTATACACATAAAATAAAAATAATAAAATATTAAAAAATAAAAATATGCTGTTTTTGTTAGCTAATATTTTATTTTTGCCTTTGCGTTCTTCAGTGAAGGGAGCCTATTACCATTTTGTTAGGTCTGAACCTGTTTTACATCTTTTTATTTGGATGAGGGTGGGGCAGGGCAGGGTGGTGAGGTTGGAAACAAGAGAATTAGGATAAAGGAATGTGAGGTTTTGGTATATTGAGGTTGGGGGGAATCCCCAAACCTGTTTACTATGTTTAATAGTTATTTTACTCAAATTTTCTACATTCTTTTGTCCCTCTTTCCCTATCTGATATTTTTATTAGATATTATTCATTAAATTTAAGATCAACCAGTTGTCATAATATAGTTTCATTATTTTTCAATTTCTGTCTTATATGTCGTTATGTTTGAAAATATATATTTCATTTGCATCTTCTCTTAGATTATTCATTTCAAGACTTTACCATTGTTATTTAAAAGATCGGTTTTGGTTTGGTTGTTTGTCCTATTTACTGTGTTTCATTCGTTTCTTCATTATTTTCTTCCCTCTTAGAACTGGCTCTCTTAAGTGTTCAACAAGTGCAGCATTAGTTAGAATTAGTGATATTTTATTGTTTTCTCAGAAATGTGTTAAAGGTATAGTTTTCTCTATAAACTGTTCGTTTTACCCTATACATTTTGATATTTAGGTTTACCCTATCCATTTTGATATTTAGCATTTTTCTTGATATCGTGTTAAATGATTTTTTTCATTTCCTTTTTCCCTCTTTAACCTTAGTTATTTAATAATCATGTTTCTTTTTTATTATCTTTATTTTACGTATACAAGTATTGCCTACATGTAAGTGCACTCATGTCATGCAATGCCTGCAGATATCAGAAGGGGGCGCTGGATCTCATGGAACTGTAGTTACAGATGATTGTTAGCTGCCATGTGGGTCCTGGGAATTGAATCCCTGTCCTCTGCAAGGGTAGTCAGTGCTCTTAACCACTGAGCCTTTTCTCCAACCCAATCATAAGTTTCTTAAGAAGGTCTTGAATAAATGACATTTTAAAAATATATTTTAAAAATAAAGTCTTAAAACTTTAAAACTAAAATCTTTAAATTTTATTTATAACAAGCACATTATAAAAAGACATTTTCATTTTAATTCCGTAGGATTTTAATTGTATATTGTTGTAGATTTAGTATAGAGGCTGGAGAGATGGCTCAGAGGTTAAGAGCAGGTACTATTCATTCAGAAGACCCAAGTTCAATTCCAAGCACCATGTCAGGCAGCTCATAATGCCCGTAACACCAGTTCCAAGGGGGATCCAATGCCTCTATGTGCACATACCCACACAGTATACACACACACACACACACACACACACACACATACACGCACACACACACAATTAAAAATAATGAACATGAAATTTTGAAAACTAATGTATATTCCCTTATGCATTTATAGATAGCTGAATTAATTCAAGTTTTTAATTCATGCTTTAAAAAATACTTTGTCTTAGTTAATACAATCTTTTGTCTGTTGAATTTGTGTTTTTCCCCCATGGAAATTTTAGCTGTTTTCTAAACATCAAACTTGTATTTTTAGATTCACGTGCTTATAATTTTGGTGTCATCTGGGTACCAGTGTGTGGTGTCCATTATCTCTTTCAACGTTTTCATCTGTATTTTGTCTTGATATTAGAATTTTGATACTCTCACATTGCCCTTCAAAAAGATTACACTCAACATGTTACACATTTCACTTGACTTCGACTGTACTGAATGCCTTGCTTTCCGAGCTCTCTCGTGTGGCATATTGTAAAGTTTATGTGTTGTTGCTGTCTCTCTCTATTGGTAGCTTGGGAAACTGGGCCCCTGAAGTGTGGGTCTGGTACTATTTTTACTAGACAAAGTCTCACTGTGTAGGCCAAGCTGGACTCAAACCTGTACTCTTTCTGCCTCACACTCCTAGGTACTGGGATTACAAGCTTGCCACCATGTCTGGCTAAATCTCACACCTTCAATCACAAGTTTTTTTTTGCCTGTGGTATTCCAATCTCAGTCTCCTAATTGAGTCACTCTAGGTAACATTCTGAATGTGGTGTGGGACTTCAGATTTTTTCATGAAATTGCATTTCTTGCTTCTTGTTGGAGTTAACTCAGGACTCAGTTTTCTCTAAGGAAAGAGTTGGCCCATCTCAACTGGATGCATGTTCCTTAAAGTCAGCTGTGGACGTGTAGACTATTTCCTGTTATAGCCATCCTGCTGGTTAAAGCCTGAAGATGCACAGCTGAAGCCTTCTGGTTGGGTCATCCAGGCGGTGTGCTGCAGAGGCAGAGGGTATCCTGTTGCCTTCTTGCTGATTCTGTTTGCATCTCTTTATCCTGATCCTCAGTACTGGCCTTGGCCTAAATGGATCCTAAATTCAGCTACATGATTGGGGAGCTGTCAGTAGAGTCTGCTGTTACTCTGAGGACATTATGTGACATCTTTTTCAGGAAGTTCTATCTGGAGAGAACTGATGTCTCTTGCCCCCTGTGCAGTTCCTCTTAACATTCCCCTCAGCCTCTGTCTGACATTCACTCACCCCCACCTCCCACTTGCTCACTTTGTGCTGTCATAAATAGCTAGGCTCCTTGAACAGCTTCTGAGAGCTTAAATGTAACATCCTTTGCATCTGTGGAATATTTTATGTTCATCAAAGACACTTCCATATACACATTATCATTTGATCTTCACAAAATCTTCTAGGTATGTAGGTTAGGTATATCATTCTGGTTTTACCAATGATAAAACAGATGACAGCAATTAAGTGGCTTTCTCATCCTAATGCACTTCATTAATGTGAGACTCGTTTAAATCCCACGTTAGTAATATCCATCCATCCATTCATTCATTTTATCTCACCTGTACTAAAAGGTACTCCCAGAATGAGTTGGTCAAATGTGGATATGAAATTTAATACTATCCTTGGCTATATGATCTTAGCTGTGTGGTTAACCTCTCAGATCACTTTTCTCATTTGTAATAGATGGAGAATTATGACTTATGATATCTCTATAAGAATCAAATGCATGAAAATATGCCAATTGTAGCATCTGGCACACAGTAGGTTGAACTATTTGAAATACAAAATGATCCTATATCACAGTTCTATATATGGTCTTACCTAATAGTAGAAAACCAATATGGCTGTAACTTGAGCTTTTCCTGTTTATTGATCATGAGGCAGCGCTGTGTCCCAGGAATATAAAGACAAGATACTCCTTATGGCTCTGTACTTTATCTTACACAGTGGTCCTGAAGAATATAGCCTGTGTTTGTGGCATCCTTAGCACCAAAAATAATGTGTGCGGTTGGGACATAGCTCGGCAGTGGAACACTTGACTACCATGTGCGAGGCCCTGGGTTTGATCCCTACCAGCTGGGGAAAAGATAGAAATGGGGGACAAACATTGTCTCCAAGATAGTCAGAGCTCAATAAATGATTGCTGGACTGAAAATGTCTCTCTTTATAAGAAAGTTATCCATTGGTTAAGATAGGCAGTTATACACACATAAAGCTATTACAAGTATTAGGTGGACGTGCACAGGCTTTAGTGAAAAGACAAAGGGAGCACTGCCAGTTCTCCTGGGGAGGGTGAAGCACAGGAGAGGAGTGCAAAGACCAGGTGCATCCAGAGTAGTTGTGGTCTGTCTGCAGAAAGGAACAACACCATTTATCTTGGACTGTATGCGTTCTCTCAACTGCCCCTTCTACTGTCTGAAATTGAGTTTGTATTCAAAGTAGCCTCTTTGTCTGTCTCCCAATACCTCTGTTACTGATAACTCCCATAATGTATTGCTTTGTAAAATGCTTTGCTCTATCCTGAGTATAAAAGAGATGCTCGGTAAAACCAGATCCTATTCTTTGAATGTCACCAGTAGCCATTGCATAACACAATATAATATATTGTGTGAGAAGAAATAGAGGCACACAAGAGATATTTTGAAGAGCGCAAATAAAGCCTTAAAGTGGGAGAGCACAGAGTGCATTAAAGTTAATAAACTGTCATGGCAGAGAAGACCACTTTTAAGCATAAAGGAATCTAATTTAAGGACTTGTAACTGTAGCATTAGAATCCCGCTGGAATCAAGTGAACTGTTAGTTTTGCCAAATTCTAAATCTTTGGGTTCTTTTTGAGAAGCAACCCTTGGAATTGAACAGACATTTTATTTGTATTTTGTCCTCAGTTCTTAGACACAGTAAATCCAAGTATCCTTCATTAAATGTTCAGTGATGCTCAGGTCTCTATATCTTTTTGTTTTTCCTTAAACTCTGGAAAGAGGTACTCAGGCCCTAGTAGACCATCTATAGCTCATCATCCTGGGCTTTGAGGGCCCATGGAGTCATTCCTTGTTTCCACAGAAACAGGGAGACCAGAAAGCTGTCAGGAGTGTACTTTGCCCAGGTGGGAACCACTGAGCTACTCGCAGTATTATAGAGAAGCAAGGCCATCAATACAGGTCTCCTCCTTGGCAGTGTTGAAGGATGACTACAACAGCAAGGGTTCCAGAGGTTTCCTGCCAAGAACTGGATTGGATTTTGTGCTTCCTCAGCCACAGAATGTCCCCAATATCACACTCCTGACTCACTAATGCCCTTTGTGGTCAGTCGAATGAGCTTGAATACTTTCTGATCTTTCTTTGTTCAATTCCTTCATTATCAGTTATTTTCTTTTTACTAGCCAACTCTCCAATTTTTAGGTCCCTGTTATTTCCCTCTTTTTGTCAAATAAGCAGGAGAGATTAAACCACATTTTTATGTCCGATAGAAAGATGAGAATCTCTGCTTCTAGATTTGGGTACAGCTTGTAGGTTATTTCTCTTGGTGAGAACAATGCCATATTAACCTGTCGGTATTCTGGTATCATAGCACCATTGACTTTGGAGGATTATGTAACTGTTTTGTGCTTCAGTTTCTCAACCTGAGAAATGGGAATAAAACGTCTAATTTATAGAGAATCTATGGGGAGCAGAGATGCTGCATATGTGCAAAATGCCTACCAGTGCACATTGTATAAAAATGCATAATATAGGACCATGTAATACATAGGTTGGACCCATTCTAACAAAATAAGAGGAGCTCTGATAAGTGATGAGAAACAAAGACAAACACTGAAGCTTATATTCTGTGTCCTTAGTCTGCTGCCTGTGTAAGGTTTAGGAGCCCATGTGGAAACTAAAAGGGAGGGGTTGTTTATAGGAAAAAGGTGGTGAGTTATATGCAAATGTATGTAGTCTTAGTCTGTCATTTCAGTAAGTTACTGCTACAGGATGCCATTAGAAATAAAATAGATGGGCTAGAGAGAGAGCTCAGCAGTTTGGAGCACTGGCTGCTCTTGCAGAAGGCCTGGGTTTCAATGCCCAGCACCCACATGGTGGCTAACAACTGTCCATAACTCCAGTTCCAAGGGATTCGATGCCCTCTTCTGACCTCTACAGGGATTGCATGGCATGGATGCACTTACATGCATGCAGGCAATACACTAATATACATAAAATATTTAAAAATACAACTGTCTTCGATGGTGGCTCTAGGATGATTTAACTATGAGTAGGATTTGCTTGTTACCATAGTTGATGCATAAACAGATCAGAGTAATACTGCTCCTTGAAATATGGTAATTAATGATGTGAAAAAGCAGTGTATAGTGAGATAGGATACAAATTAGAATACAAAAATCAGAAGATTGGGTTCAAGATTGCTTCATTTGGGGTTGGAGAGATGGCTCAGCTGTTAGTAGCCCTTGATGCCCTTGCAGAAGATTCGAGCCTGGTTCCCAGCACCCACACCAGACAGTCAACAACTACCTATAACTCTAGTTCCAGGGGATCTCATGCCCCCTTTAGGCCTCTGCAGCCACCTGCATTCATGTGGCATGTGGCATGTGGCATGTGGCATACAGTCATACAGAAACACATGTACACAAAGAAAAGTAACAGACTCTTTAACAGAGAGAGATTGACTTTCTGGGTTCACAGTCTTGCACAGGTTACTTAACTTCCTTGGGTCTTGGTGTCAACATTTATAAAATGGAGATACTAATACTTGTCTTAATTTTTTTTTCTCTACTGGGTTATTGTAAGGATCAGTTAAAGTTACTGCCCATGAATTGCTTGTTCTCTGAATTAATGTTAAGAGACAGATCCCTAAAAGGGGCAAACATGAAACCCAGGCAAAAAGAATGTGGGTGCCTGTGCCTAGAGCTTGCTGGATTCTCTTTATCCAGGCCATGATTTGTGTTTGTGGCCAGTCTTTTCTGAGCCCCTTTCAATGCTCACTTGGCATGGCTTCTGCCAAGAACAGCTGAGGGTGGGCTGTAACCAGAGTGCCAGGGGTCCCCGGCAACAGCAGATCCCTTCTGCAGTTTCCAGTGTGTGTGCACTTGGTCTGACCACCTGCTCCACTCCGAATCTCTTCTGGCTTGTCTCTATTTGCTACAGATGGCTACTGCAGTAGCATCTTTTCTTGTCTTGCTCAAAGATTTCTGAGGTTTTTGAAAGTTTCTTTTTCTCTCATTCTACTGAGAAGACACCAGAGTTAAGAAACTGGGCTAGTAGAAAGAAGTTGGAGCTCATGATCAGTAAAAGGAAATAAGACCCCTAACTCCCCACCATTCGGACTCTTCAAAGACCTGTTATGTAGCCTGGGTCAAATTTTAACCATCCTCTCTTTGCGTTTTCAGGGAGTCGACGAGTTGAAGATGAAGCCCAGAGCAGAGTGCTGTTCTCCCAAGTTCTGGTTGGTGTTGGCCGTCCTGGCAGTATCGGGCAGCAGGGCTCGTTCTCAGAAGAGCCCCCCCAGCATTGGTATCGCTGTTATTCTTGTGGGCACTTCAGACGAGGTGGCCATAAAAGACGCCCACGAGAAAGATGACTTCCACCATCTCTCAGTAGTGCCCCGGGTGGAGCTGGTAGCCATGAATGAAACCGACCCAAAGAGCATCATCACCCGTATCTGTGATCTCATGTCTGACCGGAAGATCCAGGGGGTGGTGTTTGCTGATGACACAGATCAGGAAGCCATCGCCCAGATCCTCGATTTCATTTCCGCTCAGACTCTCACCCCTATCCTGGGCATCCACGGGGGCTCATCTATGATAATGGCTGACAAGGTAAAAAGGATTGCTCTAAGGAGCAAATAATGTAATGCTTTTAAGGTTAGAGATGGAAGTTCATCAGGGTACATCGAGTGAGTGAGCAGACAGGAACTAGTCAAATTATTTGCAGATGAAAGTGGGAAAAGGTTGCTGGTATGTAGAAGCTTCTAGAGTTTAGAACAGGTTTATGTGCCCATTTACAATGGGCTTACTCAAATAACTAAGAGATGTAGAAGCTTAGAGCCCTGGTAGATTTTTTTTTTTTTTTTTGGTTTGTTTCCAAATAGGTATATGAAAAGGTCCTTCAATGCTCTAAGGCATCTTTATTCTTCCATGATAATATATGTTCTCCATATTGGTTTCAAGAATTGAAAAAGAAAATTTCCCTGAGACAATTTCTTTCCATAAAACCGAAATGTCATAGGAACGGAAGGTATCCACTTGAATTCCAGGGTCTGCACATTCACATGGACTTTAATCCCCAGAATCATAACAACTCTGTTTTCTCCATGATAGATTTGAAGACAGTGGTTTTAATATTGGTTATACATTAGAGTCACTGGAGAGCTCTCAGCACTGATTTCTGTCTCACCCCCAGAGGATCTGGTTATCAGCCAGGTCATCTACCTGAGGAGCTTCTCAAGTGATTCTAATGCACAGTTAAAAAGCTGAGATCCATTGCTTTAAAGCCTCAAACATTTCCAGCATTCATGTTAGATTAATTGTCTAATGACAGACAATTCTCATTTGACATCGGTGCTTAGTCTTTCATTGTAGACATGTTTTGATTTGGGATTTTAAAGTCACTTTTAGTTTTCAGTTATTTCTCCTTGCTTTGTTGATTAGTGGTCATTGTTTAGGTTCTATACTTCTCAGACCTGTTCTTTGCAGCCATTTGTGTCTCAGACTGTGTCTCATTTGTGTCACTTGACCACAATAAGTGCCACCTTTGTCATTTTTTATCACATTGGATTTTTAGAATCATCTCTATCTCCATTGTCATCTTAAATTTGTTATCACTTCCAAAACTGCCTTGAGTTTTCTACTTAAAAGGCATGCTGTGGGGTCAAAAATGTTTGTAATGCCTTTGAACCCCTCTTCCCACACAGCCACCACAAGCACACTTCTTGACCAGTTGAGAACCACCACAGCACAGGGGTTTAGCAGAAATTAACTCATGTGATCACTATCATCATCTGTTGGTGGCAGAAAGGATAACTAACTTCTCCTTCAGCTTCCTTTACTTCTATCAAGAAAGGTCAGGTTGAAAGAAGTAAGCTGAGACACTTCAGTATCACAGGAGAAAATTACTCCTGCATTTCCAAGGCCACAGATACAAATGTCAGAAAACACGCTGGTATGTGTATCCCATGCTAGGCAGTGGAGTGAATGAAAATGGAACAAAAAAGGTCCAACTGTGGCAAAACCCACTGTTTGCTTTGGTTAGACATTTAAAAATACTGCTTTCCTTACTAAATTATATTTTGTTTTATGCATGGTGTTATAAGGTTTCGATATTGCATGGAAAGACTCTTGGTACAGTTAAAAGCCACATTTTAAAATCATAAATAAGTGCATGTTCTTTTTGTGAGCATAACAGATAAAAATGATTTTTGTTGTTGATTATTTGAGTTATTGAAAATCTATGTTATTTTCTCCAAGTAGGGAGGGGGGTTATGAACAAGGCGATGGGGTGCACCCTTCCGATATGTCTTCCAGATTCTCAGTGCAAATACAAAACTATGAGCTGAGAGGCAGCCCAGGTGGAGATTGGGTTCTCATACTCCCTGGTGAACCCTGGGTGCTCTGAGCGCATTTACCATAGGCTAGGTTGTCAGTGTTTTCATGCATTATTTTATTTAATATTGCTGAGCTAAGTGGCATTGTTTAATCTCTCTTACAGATGGGGAAACCAAAGCCCGAGAGATTAAATAGCACATCCAAAGTGATTTATAAGAAGTGGCAGCCACACTCTAATCTTGCTGGCCAACTGTGTGCTCTATTGCCCCACAAGAAAGGGAGCAGACAAGGGAAGAGTTCATAAACCTTCTAACCTGCTCTTTTTTCTCTTTTCTATGGCATTGTGGGAGATGTTATCTGACAGGAAGTAGTTCATCACTTGATTCAATGTCAGACACACAGGCGGCTCATTACAAGAGACAATTAACAAAAATGAGTGCCCTGTAGTTCCACAAAGAACCTACTGGTGACTGGCAGAATTGACCTGGTACAGTGGATCTTCTGGGTCACCACGAGATTGCCACTCTGGTCACGTCTCTTTTTCCTGTCTCCATGGCTACTGCAAACCCCATCTTACCTATTTGTCTCTCCATTAGTAAAAGGAGGTGGACAGTGATAGTTCAGAAAATGTCCTAAAATAATCTAAATAATCTCAGAATGGGTTTTGACCCAAAGGCAGGAAGAAGGAAGAAGTAGAAGTCTTAGTAGCCAGAATGTTGGAGGCTCGGTCACTGGGGATTTGATAGTGGCTGCAGAGGTGGCTGTCTCAGGGCCAGAGTCACTAAGAAGATAGAGCAATTCCCAGAAGCTATGATGAGGAATGTTCATAGGCTCAGGGGATCTGCAAGAATGCAAGCAAAGAGCTCCCCAGTCATAGGGAGAGAAGTTTTGGCCTCAGTATCTGAGGCCACATTTGTTTGTTTTTGAATAGAAGTATACCACGACCGCATATTGTACATGGAAAATGGGGACACATGACTTGATAACTATGAATCGATAGTGGGTCCTCAGGACAAAGGATGTGAAAATGGAAATGATGGCATATGGCGTCTGTGTTTAAGATTTTCAAGCTGACTGTGGAGTGATAGAGAAGCCTTCCATTTTCCTCACCCTTCTAGGAGATAAGTAATTGCCATACTGTTTAGTAATTTCCTTTTGGCTTCTTAGAATGTAAGTGCTAAGTCCCTGTATTAGAGGAGTTTTGGATGCTTGAAAGGTGCTACTGTGATAAAGACTTCTGATAAAGTAGCTCTGCACTCCAGCATGTGGTTAGATAGTATACGGGTCAGTTTTGCATATGCTAATTAACAAAACATTAATTAGTGTTCTGCTTTTTCAATGACGCAAATGCACTTTCTGCTATGGCAGAACTGCTAGGAGCTCAGAAATTAGAGTCAGAGCTGGTTTCAACCACCACATCCCGGATGTGGGACTCTGCACCACTCTCCGGCTTGCTGCCATCAACCTCGGTTTCCTTGGTTATACCTTGAGAAAAATAATACATCCATTATTGGGTTGTTGAGGGTTAAATGAGATAATATGTAACCTGTACCGTATTGTGTCCCACATAAAACTGAAGAAGAAAACTCAAGAGAAAAACAAAACAAAACAAACAAACAAAAAAACACCTGGGAAGGTGCTCTGAACAATGGTGCTAGAATCTCCGCCTTGTCTCATCCAGGAAGTTGAGATTCATTAAAGTATGGAAGCCTGCCTTGGCCAAAAGAGGCACATTTAGTTAAAAAACTTTAGCTATTGGAGAACGGAGAAGCCCTACTAACAGACTATTGAAAATAGTAATGGGGAATGTTTAAACATGTACGAGGTGCTCTTTGGCTGTTCCTCACCTGAGAATAAAGAACCTATTTTATTTAGTCTTGTTTTTGTTCTTCCTGACATCCTGGGTTTGGGACACCTATCTGAAACTTCATGACAAACTCATAAACTAAAGCTAGATGCATTTCCATTTCTTTGTAGAAGCATTCTCTGTTGATTGAAACCTTTCTTGGATTTTCACATTTTAGCTCAGAGATGTTAAGTAACCAATCCAGACTATCACAGTTCTCCATGAGCAGTGGGGCTGGGATGCAATTTCCCAGAAATACATGTTTTTAAACCCATGTTTTCTGTGTACAATTTTACATCATAAGACACTGAATTAAGAATTATAAGTCCCAAATTTTAATCTCCATTCTAATGAGCTTTGGAAATTTAAGCAATCAGATCACTTAAGTGATATGAAGCTCAGTAGACAGCTTGTAGGATATAAATTGTTTTCATCCTACCAAATTTACATCATTTTCAAGATAAAAAGAAAATATGTGGAAAATGTCGGAATGGTACCGTGCAAACAGACACTTTAGGTTAGGAAATCAGAGAGCATGGATAAGGACCACTGGAGTCCCTGAAAATTATTCTGTCACTGGCATCAGAGACAATGAAAATGGCTTGGGTAGAAGATGGGGCACCAGACTGAAAGATGGAGTTGACAGAAAGATCGGGCAAGAGAAAGTGAGACCTGATACCTAGAGCTGCATGAGGGTCAGGGTCTGGAGGTAGAAGGGTTAGTCCGAGTGAAGGACCAAGGCTGTAACATGTGCCCTTGCCTTCTCACTGAAGGTCACGCACATCTTTACTGTAGTCTCAGTTGCTATGATTTTTTTTCCTTTCTAAATGGTGGGGTTGGAAAGTGATGCTTTGAGGACTACTCTCATTTTTGTGTGTGTGCATAAAGCCATTTTGGAATGTAATGGGTTAGGACGGTGGCACCTCCTCTTTTTTATCCTCTTCTCCCACTAAATTCTCCTTAAGGTGGTAGCAATTCATCTGGAGAGAGAACAGATGAGCTCACAATGTTTGCCATTCATTTGCTCATGTGGATTTCCATAGCCAGCACCATTCTGAAACCAAGATGGCCACATGCTGTGCATACTTTTTCCCTTCCTATATCTTTTCTTTAATTTCTGGTGTCTCTCAGTTTTTCACCTTGCTTTTGGAGCACACTCTGGAATTGCAGCAGTCCTTGGATGAGATTTCAGGTGCAGAGGTAGGAAGCAAGGGGAAAGACACTATATTAACTGTGTGCCTGGCATCACGTTTTGTAAGCATTTTATTTTCACACAATTCTATGAGGTAAGTGGTAGCATGTCCTTTCTCTTGGTGGGAAAACCAAATGGGACTGTTTAGATACTTTGGTCAAAGTCCAGTAGCTAGAAGAATTGTGGGACTGGATTCTGAAAACTCTTCCCCACCTCAGACACTGAGGAAGGAGGGAAGAAGCCAGGATAGAATTGCCTACCTGGAGTTTCCCTTTCTTCTTCCTTCAGCTATACTTTGGAAAGATGGGCAAGTGGTTCTCTTTGAGGTACTGGCAACTTCAGGGATATAGCCCTCAGCCCCGTGCAGATTCTAGATCTTTCTATCTTCCTCTGTGGAGTGTGCTTCTGGTTGACCTGTACATCCTTTCTTTTTAAAATCAGGCTTTAAAGAGACTAGCAGTTGACATCCAGGAAGTTTTACTGCTTGTAAAAACTGAAGAGCTAAGCATTCACAGAATAAAGGTGCTCAGTGTCCTAGAAAGCCACTCATGAGTGTCACGTTTTCCATCTTTCAGGAAAGTGACTGTGTGTCTTTAGAAAGAGTGGTAGACCATGGAGAGAGTGCTGGCTTTGGAGCTAGAAGACTTGGGCTGTGTTCATTTCCAGCCTTTTGACCTTGATTGTTTGATTTCAAACTTGGTGACTTTCAAGACTTCCAACTGGAGACAAAGGACACATGGTTCACACCAACTTCTGTCACTTCCTTAGACAAAAGTAATTTCTTATGTATTCTAAATCCATATGCTTATATTTACATACAAGTGTACCTCTCACCACTAATTAAGCTCCTTTTTGTAACAGACAGAGACTATTACGAAGTTCCACAACTGGCCATACTCAGAAAAATGAGTATCTGTAAGGTGGCCGGCCCTAAGTGACACATCTACGATGCAATCTCTACACCGAGGGCTCAGGGAACAACACAGAAGAGAGGGTGGAAAGAATGTAAGAGCCAGAGGGACAAGATACCTGCTGCTTGTTAATGCATTCTGGACATGAGAGGGAAGCTTCACTAATGAAATCTCCACAGTAAAGTAGTCTAACAAGATCTTCATAAACCAGTTGACATGCCAAATGGATAGGGGAGATTTCACAGGGTCACACCTTAAAATGAAGAGCTATAGGCAATCAATGGATGCTGATAGAAGGAGAATCCATTTTCTCCAGGGACTATCTCCCTGAGAAGTTTTTAAATTTCAAGTGGGTAGCCTTAAACACAGGTACACAGGACACCATTAAATTGTCTCTGTGCATTATACACACACACACAAACATATTAATATATATATGATCACAGAAAAAAATAAATTAAGAGGGAGTTGGGGAGACATGGAAGTAGTTGGAGGGGGACTTGGAGGGATGGAAATAATGTAGATGTAATATTCATGTATGAAAATCTCAAAAATAAATAGAAAAAACCATACTTGGTTCACAGTGATTAGTAAGCCTTGTGAATCAAGGAACACGATGCTTACTAAAAATCAGGCCTTTTCGTGTGCACCATCATGTATTTTCACACATCAAACCCTTCCTAAATCTTTGAAGAAAATGGGATTCTCATATTCTTTATTAACAGAAAAATAAGCATTTAGGCCATTTGTTTCCTTCATTGGAGCCCTGGTGGCTGAGCCCTAGCTCGTGTACTGTCTCTATAGTGATACATTTTCTGGTTTTGACGTGGTCAGAACTTACTGAGATTTTTCAAAGCAGACATGTACAATAGATGATGCATGTAGTCGGTAAACAGGTACACATAGGAAATATTAGTGAAGATAGGTCAATTGCACAGGAAAAAATGCAGCAGGATAAAAGTCTTTCGAATTCATGGTTGGACATAGAAGAAAAAGTCAATTATTAGATGGGTAAAATATTAAAGGTACCAGGTAAGAAGTAGCTTTATGTTACAGACTCGGGAGGACAGAGAACTTACTAAATGGCACTAGCCAGTTTTTGGTAGATTGCACTAATATTGTTAAACATTTTTTAAAAATTATGATTTGTAGACCAAGTGTATGTTTTTATTTCCCTTTCTGAGACTTTCATGATCCTGTCTTTGTGCATTGTTTTTAGATTTTATATATATATATATACACATATACATATATATGGTTATATTCACCCCACATTACCCTCTGCATCACCTTTTCTTTCTTCTTCCCAACTAGTCTCTCAGTGACAACACCACTGAAGAAAATTGTCCCCACCATCCTCTACCCCAATAACCATTAATAGTCAA
>NW_008329365.1:735602-753856 GCF_000622305.1 Nannospalax galili
TTTTATTTTGAAGGGTCCACATTCAGAAGAGTTGTATTAAAGGCTATTTTATATTTTTCTGAGAAAAAGAAAAGATGACTATGCTAATTCTAACTTACATGCACAAAGGTGACTTAATTGTCCTAAGTTGTTATGTGGTTATGATGAGAAAGACTGACATAGATGATTGTTTATTTTTGTAAAACTCTGGGCCAGTCTCACCCTAGTTAGCCTCCCCACATGTTATCTGGTCCTGTATTTTCATTGTGTTTAGGAGGCACAGTTTGCCTCCATCTTGCAGGTGAGGCAATTGTAAGGCATAAGAGGCTAGTCATGTTTCCTAGGACCTTTAGGAGGTGGTCTGCTTGTAATGGCTTCATCAAATGAGTATCTCATAAAATGAGTCTGGAGAAATATTTTTCTGGAATAGTCCAGTGGCTGGGTGATGTAGGATTCTTGTCTGGGGTTCTTTGGGCATTTTTAGCATAGCTGGGATATGACTATCCTTACAGTCATATCGTGGGCATTTTTGTCATAGCGACTGTCCTTGACATAGACATCATGTCATTATTCAAGGATGGAAAATGTGCTGTGAGGGTGTTATATCAGGAGACATCTCCTCCTCATCTCACTATCCCAAATGTCAGTCACATGACCATCCTTCGGAAGGGTCCTGTATCTGTGGTGGGGTGACAAGGGGCCACAGGGTTGGGAATATCTTCAAAAGTATCTCTTAAAATGATAGGAACTCAACTAATAGCCTCGTGATTCCAAAGCCCAAACGTCACTCACTTTTCTGGCTTCACCTCAGGTGCTACTTCTGCCCTTGCTCTAGGCTCCTCATCAGTCCTCAGCAGAGCTTCATAGAAATCGTTTTCAATCAAGACTCCTTTCTGCCTGAGAAATTTTTCTATGACCCTTAGTATACAGATACATAAAATAGATACACAAACATTTATGATAGCAAATCATGAATTTATTTTAAAACAATTCTTTGTATGCATGATTTTTCCTTGTATGAAAGATGAAAGCAATTTTGCATACTAAAGAGATGGGTGTACTTGTTTTGACATAAGTTAGATCTTGGCTGAATATTTGGTATTGTAGGATAGAGAGCATCCTTCGTGGTTTTCAGAGCTGACCAATACTTTGAATTCATAATTGGCAGTGGTGAGAATGCCACTTCACACAAAGACACAGAACAAAGTGGAGAAGAACGTTTAGGGCCATTTCAGAAATTGTTGCAAATTCTGTCCTAATCCCCAACCCAAATTCATTGAACGATTTCTAATGAGATTCAAGTGAATAACTCAAAAGGCAATGTTTTTCTGTTTTTAATAAATATTTTCATTTTCTCTGAGAATTTCATACACTGTATTTTCATATTCACCACCCCAACTCCTTCTCCAACTCCTCCCTTAACTCCTCCCAGATGCACATACCTACCCCCAATATTGTGTCGTGTCCTCTTTTGTTTGAATTTAATAGTCCATTGACTCCAGTTTGTGATGTCCATACACTTCTAGGGAGAGTCTGTTGGCATTGCATGGCATGACAGCATGTGCAGTGAAAACCATGCATGCTATGTGTTCAGAATCAAGACAACAGTGAGGTCCCACAATGCAAGACAGGTGAGCACTGCCCGAAACACTTCAGCTCATTACATGCGTGATCTTTGAATTAATTTTGACCACTGTATGATCAGAAACCTTTGACTGTTGCCAATTTTTTCATGACCTCTACATTCAGTTGTGTAATCTCATGTGAGCTCCTGACCCATGAGTACCATGTAAGCTCAAGCCAGACAAAATCCCAGCATAGACATGAGGAAGTGGATAAGAAATCAACCCAACCTAAGGAACTCTTGGTAACCAATGGCTGCTGGGAGGGGGAGAGATGATCTCTTTCAAGAATGGGACTTTTGGTATGACATAATGTGTGTGTCTATAATATATATATACACATATATTTGTGTGTGTGTAAATTGAGTGGGGTTAGTAAAGAAAGGTATGGATAGAGGAGAGAATCTAAATACTATCAATTTATATTGTATGAAAATCGCAAAAATCCAGTTAAGCTAGGCTACTCACTTATCAGTTGTTATCCTTTGTCGTAATTATCAGCTTATTCTTCTGTCCTGATGTCCATACTTTGAGGAGTTCTTAGGAGATGTTTAGAAATGTATAGGGATTTTATTGGATGTCTTAATGATTCTTGTTTGTGTGTGTGTGTTTGTATGTATCACAGGTACTTAAAACTTGGCACCAGACATGAACTATCACATATCGCAGGATTTTTTATATAACTGATAAAGCATAGTTTCACCTAAAATACTAATTTTTACCTCCATGGAAAAAATATGTCTATGATGCATAAGCACACTCCAATCACCTGCTCCTTATCCTCTCACTTTGGTTTTAGAGATCTGGTCCTGAGGTAGTCTGTAGTTTTTACCTCATCTCTCACTTTATTCAAAATGTGCAGCTTGATGACTTTTCAAGTTCTGCTTGACCTTGTGCACCACTGAACACTATTGACCTTTTTAATGCTAGTCATAAAAATTTTGATAAGAGTAATTAGATTTGTCATGGGTTTGGTCGCAGTATACAGGAGAATGTGCAGGACTTAGGACATGGGTAGGCCTAAAAGTGAAAATGTTTAGTTAAGTGGTTCAAGTTGAGCATGGACATAAAGAGAGTGAATTAGTCTGGGCATATATACCATTATGTTAGATTGTATAATCTACTCATTGGTAGGAAGAAGGTGTTTGAGAACGTGAGTGTGGATGAGACTCAGAGTGGACCGTGGAAAGAGGAGGGAAAGGGGTGGGGTTAAGGGCAGAAACTTGAGTGCAGTTAGGTCAGGAGCAAAACTTTGGTTGTCAGGGTTCAGGAGTAGAACCTTGGGTGTAGGGGGTCAAGAGCAGGGTCTTGGGTCTAGGGGATCAAGACTAGGATGCTGAGTGCAGCACAAGTTATGGGATGGTCGGAACAGGTGGAGGTAGGAAGTTAAAACAGAATTACTAGAATGATAGTAAGGAAAAGGGAAGAATGAATGTGTGTGTGTGTGTGTGTGTGTGTGAGAGAGAGAGAGAGAGAGAGAGAGAGAGAGAGAGAGAGAGATACAGCTCTCTCAGAAGGCTATAATTACCAGTCATGGAATCAGCCAGACCACCCTCTCCTCCAACTGTCCCAAGCAATAACCAAGTTGAATGTGAAGCTCTGTTAGCTCCACCATCTTAGACTCTCTCCACTTGGTTCTTGCCCCATGGATGTTGGGCTTTCTCTCTTCTGCACTGCTTGGGAAAATCTCACGTGCAATTCTTTAGAGTCCCAAGTCTCATGCTTATATTGTCACCTAAAACTCTTCCCTGGCTTCCCAGAACTTGGACTATGACATCCCCTTTGATCAGGAACCAGGCTGTCACCCCAGGATTTCTCTTACTCTCCCCATCCTTGAATAGCAATGTCAAGTCACACTAAATTATTTACAACTCTCTAAATGCTCTTGGCTGGTTTACATCTGCGTGCCTTCGTCTGTGTCATATCCACTCTTTGGACTGTCCTCTTCCTTGTCCCCCAGAAGCACCTATCCACCTATGATGGCACTTCATTAGGGAATCCTTTTCTGACTCCCACTTGATGGGATGTGTCATTTCTTTGTATTTATACCCTATTCATGCTTTCTTGTAACATATCTGTCTCCTGCATTATATAGTGAGTTTGCCGGGGGTCTTGGTAACTGTTACTAACACCTGCCATCGTGTCTGACACACAGCCAACAGATAACTTTAAAAACTGACACTCATTGAACTGTGAACCCTATATGCACACTACAGTGGACTGGGGACCCTCAAAAAGATATGACAATGTCCTAACCCCTAGAACCTGTGAATGTGACTATGTTAGTTACTTTCTTCATCAATGTGATAATATATCTGACTGAAACAACTTGAGGAGGGAAAGGTTTCTTTTGGCTCACACTTTTAAAGCTGGCAGTTCATCGGGGCAGGGAAGGCATGATAGAACACAGTGATTCACATCCTTGTGGACCAGGAAGCTGATAGTGTGATTGTGGTGCTGTTTGGCTTTTTCCTTCCCTCCTTTAATTCTATCCATGTCCCATCCCATGAGATGGTGCCACCTCCATTGAGGGTGTGTCTTTTCCCCTCTGCCAATCCTCTCTGGAAACACCCTCAAAGCCATAGGCAGAGGCATACCTCATGTCTCCTTGGTGACTCAAGCTGGCATTGGAGATTAACTGTCAAATAACCTAATTTGGAAAAGGGTCTTTGCAAATGTAAGGGAGGATCTCATAATGACATCATCTTAAATATTTGGTGAGTCCTAAATCTAATGACCAATATCCTTCTAAGAGACAGAAGAGGGGAAGACATAGCACAGGGAAGTTGGTGTAAAGTAAGGGACAGGCAGGAGTTACAGACCCACAAGCCAAGAACACCACCAGAATCTGGAGGAGGCAAGGAAGGAATCTTCCTAAAAGTCCTCAAAGAGATGACCCTGACAGAATCTTGTTTTCATGCTTTACGTAGAAATGCATACATTTCTATTTTGTAAAGCCACCAAGGGTGTGGCAATTTGTTGCAGTACCCCAGCAAACTACTATGCAAACTAATATTAAGGAGAACACCAGAATGTTATTGTCCGGGTTGTTTCCTGACTGCACCCCTGCTTACTGTGTGACCTTGGGCTATTTATTCAATCTCTCTGAGCCTTAGCTTCCTCATCTATAAAATCCAGATTCAAGGAAAACTGGATCTTTATGGCACTGAATGAGGTTATTCAAAATGCTTAGGAGGGCTTGGGGAAGTGGCTCAGTTGGCAAAGTGCTTGCCATATAAGCATGAGGACCTAAGTTTGGATCTCTGGCACCTATGCAAAAGCCGGGTGTGGAAACTCTATGTGTAATCTAGCACTGGGAAGGAGGAGATGGGCAGATCCCTGGAGCTCATTGGCCACCAGCCAGCCTGGCTGAATGGGTGAGCTCCAGGTTGAGTGAGAGACCCTGCTCCAAATATAAGGTGAAGACCTATTGAGGGAAATGCCCAGTATCCAGCTGCAGTTGGGCACACACATGCAATACACATATATAACACATACATACAGCACACACACACACGATACACAATACATACAACACATACAGCACACACTCATACACACAGCACATATATATACACGCATGTACACACAGTGCTCAGAAAAGGCCTGGCAAATACTAGTAATTAGTACGTGTAGGCCTCCAAGAGGTATTCAGTAAGCCATCATAGAAAGAGTGAATGTGATAAACAGACACACAAGTCATTAACAGTTTGACTGGAGCTCACCTAACTCTGTGGTAATCGGCTGTACAGTTTGGGTGCTCTGTCTGAAGGCAGTGTTCTCATTTCATGGGCTTCTTCAAGCTGGGGACAGTACTAATGAGATGAGGTGTCTGTGATCTCCACAGCTGGTCTGTTCCCGAGGCCCCTTGGTGGAAATGCACAAGAGGACTTTGTCTTTTCAGCTAGTACCTCTCTTCCTATACTTGTATTTCTGTTTTAATTTTTCTGTCTTCTGTACGTTTGTGCACGTGTGTGTGTGTGTGTGTGTGTGTGTGCGTGCATGGTCCAGAAAGTGCAGTTGCTGTTTCTATGCTATCTGTGCCCACGTAGGACATCTCATCAGAACTCCTGTGTCACTCATGCCTTCATGCATCCAGACGTTTTTCTACTGCCACTCAGCTTTCCTCATCACTGTGACCATGTACCTGACAGACACAATTGAGAAGAAGCATTTGTGTTAGCTCACAGCTTTACAGATTTCAGTTCATCACAGTGGGGAGGGGATGACAGAACAGCTCACATCAGGGCAGCGTGGAGCCGTAACAGGAAGGAGCCAGGGCTGAATACAGCCACCAAGAACATACTGCAGTGTGGTTACATTTCCTGTAACCAAGCAGTTCTCCCTCAATCCTACCCCCTCTGAATAATCTATTTACAGTTTGGATCCATCAGTGCATTAGGTCATTCGTTAGGTCGGGGTTTTTATGGTTTGTCTCTGAAAATGCCCTCACAGACCCAGAGGTCTGATCTACTGATACCCTGGGTGCTTCTTAAGACAGTTGAGATTAACTGCCACATCTCCACCTTCAATTCAAAACTCTCAAACTGCTCTTTATTCCCTTCCAGTTCATGCTTTTTATCGTCATTATTATGACTACATCTAATTGTGGCCATTTTTTATTCTCTCTCCATCCTGCTAGGAGACTACGAGCTTTGCAAGGGCAGGGACTGGGCCTTTTCCCTTTTTGTATTTCCAGAACCTAACTTACATTTTGGCATATTGTAAGCCTTTAATACCTATTTAGTAAATGTATGTTTGAATTATTTTAGGACAGCAGATGTGAGTGGCAATTAAGAGAGAAGTGTTTTAAATCCAAATGAAAATGCATAATAGGATTAATCTCTCTTGTTACTGGCATATACGTTCTTATCTCTAGGCAGCTAACTCCAACATCCTTCCCTTTTTCATATCTGGCCAGGTACTAGGAATTAGCTTGGCCTTCATACCTATGAACAGAATATCCATTTCACTTTATTTCTGATAGACACATGGCCAAATAGGGTGCCTCATGTTAGGGGCTCAGGGTGAGGCAGCAGAGCAAACCTTTCATCCAGCAAAGCACTTGGGTACAATCACAATCTCGATTTTATCACCACTCAAAAGAGAAAATGAACACTTTTTTTTAATCTTGAAAGATAAATCTGGGGCTGTAGAGATGGTTCAGTGATTAAGAGCACTAGCTGCTCTTGCAGAGGAACCAGGTTCGGTTCCCAGCACCCACATGGTAGCTGGCAACTATCTGTAACTCCAGTTCCAGGGAATCTGACTCCCTCTTCTAAACTCCATAGGCATTGCATGACACAGGTGCACTTACATTCATGCAGGCAAAATATACTCCCACAAAGTAAAAACAATACAATATTTAAAAAGATAAGTCTATGCAGTTCCTATGATTTGTTAATCAACTAGAAATTTCTGAGCCTCATTTTCTCAATGCATTTAAATTTCCAAAGATAGTAGCCGAATGTTTTGGAGCTCTCTTTAGCAAACAACATCTTTATCGTTTATTTATTCATCCATTCAAAATCATTTGTACAGTATGTACCATTGAAGATCCTGGAATTAAAGAGACTTATCCTTGTACAGCATCAACCAACAATTAACAGACAGCATTACTTATGCAGTACTTTTCAGAGAGTGGTTGTTGTGATTTGCATATGATGTGTATCCCAGAAAGGCCCATTTGTTAAGGGCTTGGTGATCAGTTGATCGGGTTTTTTGCAGGTGACTAGCTCCTGAGGGTACTGAGCTAATCCATAGATTAATCCATTGATAGATTTTCTTTTTTTGGTCTTTTTGAGACAGGGTCTCCCTGTAGCCCCAGCTGTCCAGGAACTCACTATGTAGACCAGACTGGCCTTGAACTCACTGAGATCCGCCTGCCTCTTCCTCCCAAGTGCTGGGGTTAAAGTTATGTGCCACCACGCCCTGCCATTGATAGGTTTTTAATTGAATGGACTATTGCGAGGAAATGGAAACTGTGGAAGGTGGGGTCTGAATTAAAGAAGTTGGCCATCAGTGTGGTAACTTTGAAGGGTATACTTGTTCCTCCTCTCTCTGCTTCCCAGCTGACCTGAGGTGAGCAGCCTCCTCTCTCACATGCCCTTGTCTCTGTGATGTTCTGCCTCACAGCAGGCCCGTTGCAACTGAGCCAGCCCACCTTAGCTGCAACCTTGGCAGCTTTGAACCAGAATAAATCTCTACTTTCAAGTTGTTTCTTGTGGACATATTGTCACAGTGACAGAGATCTGACTAATACAGTGGTAAATGCTTTAATGAAATAGTAGAAAGAAATATCATGGGCTATTTGGTTAGGGTTGTCACAGAAGGTCTTGAATCTTGTATGGTGTGTGAAGATGTTGGTTACAGGGTGTTTGGGGAGAGAACAGCTGGTGTGAGGGCTTTGAAGTGGAAACATGTTCTTTTGTATTTGCTTTTGCTGTTTTTTTTTTTTTTTTTTTTTTTAATGAGTATCAGGAAGGTCAGTGTAGCTTAGATTGAGGTAGTCTGGAGTCAGATCATACAGTGTCCAAGATATAAGTGGACATAATGATTTTCAGCTGGAGTTAGCATAGTTCAGTGGGTGGGGCTTGTACCTTGGAGCCGTTTTGAATTTGGGCTGTACCTTTCAGAATCTGGGTGATGCCTTGCCACATGTGACTTCTCTCTCTCTTTTTCCCCCTTATCTCTGTGATGGTACTTAATACTCATCAACATTGCCCCGGATGCTTTTCACTGCCCCACAGGCTAAGCTCTTAACCTGCCAGGCCTGGTCCCGCTTTAGGTCTTCTCTCAAACCTTACTTCCTCTCTCTGAAGTTCAGTAACTTTTAAAAGAGCTGTATTTATTTTTATTTTATGTGTATGAGTGTTTGCCTGCATGTATGAATGTGAAACACGTGTGTACCTGCTACCCATGGAAGTCAAAAGAAGGCACTGGATTCCCTGGAACTAGAATTACAGCTGGTTGTGAACTGTGTAATATGTGTGCTGGGATCTAAACCTGGGTTCTCTGTAAGATCAGTAAGTGCTTATAACTGTTGAGCTATCTCTCCAGCTTCTGAAGTTTAAATACCTTTTAAGTCATTCATTGCTTGAGCAGATACACACCTGGTGTTCTAGTTTACTTTCTGTTGCTGTGATAAATACTAAGACCAAAAGCAATTTGGGGAAGGAAGGATTTATTTCAGCTTACAGATTACGGTCCATCATTAAGAGAAGCCGGGGCATGAGTTCGAGGCAGGAACTGAAGCAGAAGTCCATAAAGGAACACTGCTTACTGGCTTGTTCCCAAGCTCATTCAGCTACCTTTTTTATATAGCCCAGGCCCACCTGCCTAGGAATATAGTGCTACCCACAATAGCCTGGGCCTTCCCACATCAATTAGCAGTTAAGAAAATGCCTCACAGACAAGGATCGCCACAAGTCAATCTGATCTGGGAATTTCTTCAGTTGATTCTCTATCTTACCCTGTGACTCTAGGCTTGTGTCAAGTCAACCGATGAAGTTAACTATGTACCTGGCTTTGACTAAATGTCTGATTTTTTTTTTCTACCAGTATTTAAGTAGAATTTCCTTAAATAGGTATACTTTTCTCTTGATGTTTTATGAGTTATGTAGCTTTCATTTTTTTTTTTTTGGTTTTATAAAATTTGTTTACACACTGAAGACACATTAGTAAGACAATGTAGAAAAATAGACATGAGATTTGACCTTCTTTTAGCTAAATAGCAGCCCTCTTCTCCTTAGGGTTTCCATGTAGGGGTGCCCTTTGTGTAGTTCCTAGATTTGTGACTGTGTGGCTGCAGCCCAGTGTCATTTCCTCTCTCTGCAAACATGTCTCAGAAGAGCCTGACTGGAATGGTGGGGCAAGAGTGAGGTGTTCAATGAGTGTTGTGGGTATCAAGCATGGGAGACAGCAATGGCCAGCTGGGATAGCCTGCCTTGAGCTGAGGATTCCTGGCACGCTTCCAAGTCCTCATCGCCTTGCCACCATTTGTCTTAGAGACATTCTGTTGTCTTGGCAACATGTTCTCCAAAGTTGTAGGGAGTAACAGCCTTTAACCTTTCAGTATCATGTTGCCAGGACAACAGACTTCATGCGAAGCCGGGCTCACTGTCTCTGCATGTGGCTGCCGCCCACCCCACCCTCCTACTCTGACTGCGTGCTCTTATTTCCGCTGCCTTCCATCTGGAACCCTCTACCACTTCTGCCTTCCTAGATCTGCGTCTGTAGATTCCTTCCAGCTCCCCCCCCCCACACCGTTATTTATTCTCTTACCATTCCTGGACTGTCATTGATGCTAAGATTAAAAATTCCTCTAAGGGCATTATGGGAATGAAGGAGTTAAAAACAGAGGGGTGAAGAAAGGGGTGGCGAGAATTTAGTTTACCATATCCTAAACCAAACGATGTAGCGATTCTTAACCCATAGAATCAACAGATGAGGATTTGTTTCATTATAATTTTAATACAGAATCTCTGACTTTGTATCCAAGAGTCCTGACTTGATAGGCTTGGGGTAAAGCTGCTGTTAATTACCGTTTCATACATTTCCCTCAAAGGATCCGGAGATACAGGCAGGTCTGGGAACCATTGCCAAATAGAATACACCATACTGTTTAGATTATAAAGTTCTCTGATGGGCCAGAATCTAGTTGTTGAACTTTCTTTCTGGGATCTCCAGATGGGAGCAGGCTCTGTGAAGGAAAGAGCAGATAAAAATAAGCTACCAGAAGTCAGGTTCAACGACTTTTCCCTGGCTGTCGCTTGTGGGGGCAGGCTGTTAAGGGGCTTTGGCATTGATGAGCATGCTCTTTGGGGTATGTTTATTAGATCTAGGGTTTCAGAAGAGGCTAGCTTTATATAGTTTCCCTTTAGAAGACCCAGATACCTTCTTCATGTTAAATGTTGAAATCTGTATAGTTGGTCCTTTACATTTAGTCAATTTGATCCCCCAAAGAGATCTAGGCTCAAAGTAGAAGTAGTGTTTGCCTTCATTTACAGATGACAAAACAAGATCATGAAGGCAAATGACTGGTTTACAGTCTCACACTTGGTAGTGGCAACGTGGAAATTGAAACCCTTGACTGACTGACACCAAAGTACCTGATTTCATCAACCTGTTTCACTTCCTCATTGAACACTTTTATTCATGCAGCTTCTTGGACTAGCAAGCGTTTAGCTGGGACCAACTAAATGCCCAAACAGAACCCAGGCAGAGCTTGAGCAAAGTTGATTCTACCCCTGCTCGGTCACATTGGACTGTTTACTGAGAACAGGAAATAATTAAAAGGAAAGAGCAGAAGGGAGGAAGGCCAGAAGCAGAAGGAAGATAGTAGGAAGAGGGAGGAGATGTAGTGGGCGTTTCCCACCTGCTTGGGCCTCGGCATCTAGGTAGCCTCAGGGATGGGAGGCCTCTAGAAGGCCCCATTCCCTTCAAGTTTTTCACTCCTAGGAGTGAGCCTAAAACCTTCAGGATTTTGACACTTCAAAGCGTATTCCCAAGATTTGACTCTTGGATTGGTTTCTAGTGTTGGAAGACCTCTTATTCTTCTTGGTCTGTGTAGGGAGGAAATGGGGTTAAATAGATATTAGTCTAAGATCTAAGATTCCATCTTGAAGATGAGATGTAGATAACAGAAAACTGTCTTTGCCTCATCCCAGATGTTTTATGTCTCTCTTTGTATGCTGTGTACTTCCTACTTTTGAATAGTCTTCGAGAATCAGCAGTACCTATTATACCGGATCAGAAATCCAAACCAGTTGCTAGAGACGGTACCCAGAGGCATGTCCATGCCCCCATCTCTCAGACCTGACTGTTTGCTAGGTTTTCTGGACATAGTCTCTTGCTTGTTTCTCTAATGTTCAGAGGTCTCTGTATAGATAAGGGTGATATTCAGGTGTGTAAAAGAGATCTGTGTCCAGGGGGATGGGCCAGCTTTATGGGTGTGCTTGGGCAATGCATGTGAGATGCAAATTTATTACACAGTGTGAGAGCCCTTTCCAAAGGAAGGGTCCTCTGTGCCCTTCCCCCATGATTGGGACAAAGAAGAACACACACGGCTCACTGAGTATGTATTTGTTGGTAATGATAGATCCTTTGAAACAGGCCACATATGTTCTTGGAAAAGGGCCTACATTACAAGGTGGGATGGATGAGTGAGATGTGTTTTTGCAAGTTCTTTTCATCTAAAACATCTGTTATCCTGTGCATAATTCTCTTCCCCTTGGCCCCAGGCTGGCTGCTTGCCTGGAGTGTCTGCCAGAGCTACCCCACAGTGCCCCTCTGAATGGAGACTTCAGAGGGTCCTGTGCTCTGGAGGGATGGCTCTGGATGCAGACCTGGTACTGAGAACAGGAAAAGTCTGAATGCTACGCAGCCCAGGGTTGAGGAATTCAGGCAGGAAGTGTGAGTGAAGTGATTTCTCACAACAGGCAAGAAAGGTACGAGGGAACTGACCGTTCACCATCAGCAGATGTCCAACAGCAGTGACAGTAGCAGGTCATGTGGAACTGTGGACAAGACATATCCTGAGCAGCAGGACCCACAACAGGCAGCTCTGCATGGCAAAGAGGATAGTGGCCAGAATCCTGGTTCTCATCCCAAAATGTCATTTTCCCAGAGATGTCTAGCCCACCTGTGTCAGATGAAGCTAAGAGACAAGACTACTGTTTTTATGGATGTCCTAATCCTTGTTCACTGCTGTGCTCTGTGATTCAGTTGATGGTTACATGTTACTAACAAAAGTCATGTGGCCTTTGGGATCATTCCTGTGATTTCTACTATTGGAACCTGCAGTTTTAAGGCCCCCAAACAAGTTTCACTTAGTCAAAGAGAGGGAAAGACTGGTAACACTGTGAGCAGGTGCTGATGGCATTTCAGTTCTTCCTGGGGGGAGACCAGGTCAGACCAATGGGAACAAGCCTGTGAAGCAGAATGAGTTTAAGATACAGTGGACCTGTCGGGATACCCTGGTGGATGGGCATTTTCTCTCTCGATGCATTCTCCTCCTGTGATCTCCTTGACTCAAGAGACCCACATGTTGACCCAAGAGACCCACTTGGGCATTATACTGGAGGCTCTGAATACCCTAAGAGTTACCAGTATCTGCAACCGGTTCCTTATCTGTGAGAAGACGGCATTGAGGCTTAAATAGAACTCTTTTCTACCTTTCTGCAAGTAGCAACCCGGATCAGCTCTGTCACTCAGGTATTTTGGCCCTGGGAAAAGATACAGTTGAAAATGAATGGCAGCTGGGAAGGATGATGCTTAGTTGGTTGAGTGCTTGCTTAGCATGCAGGACTGCATAAAACTGACATGGAGCTAGAATCCCAGCACCTGGGAGGTGGAGGCAGGAGGAGCAAAAGTTCAAGGTCTTCCTCGCTACATGGAGAGTTAAGATCAGTCTGAACTACATGTGACCAGGTTTCAAACAAAAGGGGCTGGAGAGATGGCTCAGAGGTTAAGGGCACTAGCTGCTCTTGCAGAGGACACAGTTTCAGTTCCTAGCACCCACATGGTAGCTAACAACTGACCATAACTCCAGTCCCAGTGAATCCAATGCCCTCTTCTGTCTTCCATGGCCATTGTACACACATGGTACACTTGCATCTAGTCAAGACACTCATAAACATAAAATAAAAAATTAATTTTTTAAAAATTAAAAAAAGATTCTTATCTATTTGATTCCATTTTCTTATTTTCCTTTCTCTTTTGATAACTCTTAACCCATTCCATATCCAGTACATTTTTCTTGGCTAACTAGAGCACTTTTTTCCCTCTGCCTCTACTGATGGGGCTTCCCCCAAGAAGCACTGTATAATTCAGTTCTGGGTCTGTTCTCCATATAGCTCCAGTACCTTCTCCTTACAAGCCTCTGTTTCATGCTAAGCTCTGGAGCTAATCTATTAACTCATTCCTTGTCAGGGTCTAAAATAGGTACAGTGAAAGTGTCACTCTTTTCCTGGGTATTTCTAGTTTGACTCAATGAAAAACATTTGTAACAGTGGGATTTCAGATAGCTTGTGGGTCTAGGGAGCTATGTATTTAAAACAGAAGATATTTTCCCGACAACTATAAATCACCTGACCACTACAAATCATACTCTGCTGCTGGGATGGGTCAGTCATCCTTGGCTAAGAAGAAAATAATCTAGAGTACATTCTGAAGTCTGAGAGAGCAATAGCTCTAATAAGGCAGCTGGATGTCTAGGGATCCCACTGGGAGGTAGAAGAGAACCCAGGAAAAAAGAGAAAACACCTTAGCTGATGAGCTCTGATGGCTCTTGGATGCTTTAACTTTCAACCCTATGGAGAGGGTTCTAATCCCTCTTCCTGCAGACTGCCCCAGATAACTTTTAGTGTCCCTTAGACTAAGCTCTTGACCTGTCACATGTGGTTTCTTTCAATCTTCATCTCTTAGATCCTCATTTCTTCTCTTCGTCCTTTCTCTACTTCCCATTCATCTCATTTCTGGTTCACATTCTGTGTCCTTCCCTCACCTTGTCCTAGCCCCGTCTCCTGTGACCCATTCTTCCACATGACTTACACTTTATGTGGTGCACACGGCCGACTTCATGCTTCATCCTGTCAGTGGCCAGGTCCCTCAATGGCCTACCTTTGGACCTGGCATAGTTAAAAGTTCCCAGGTGGTCTGTTCTTGTCCGCTGGAGCTGTCACACATTAGTCTTAGAGTCTCAGCAAGTTGGTTGCATTGGTTAGAATTTGGCATTTAATAAGGCCATCCAAGGACATAGGTCCTCTCTCTGGAAGGCCCTGTTAAGTCATCTCCATACCATGTCATAGCTGAGTTCCAGCAGCTGCATTCATGGTTGGACAGCAGTCAAGTGGGGATCTGTGTCAGGATCTATGGCTGTGTCAGTGTTAATTTTTGATAAGGGATATCAGTAATAACATTACAAGGATGCTTAACTAAATTTTATTTTGAGATCCTTGCAGATAAATGTCTTTTTTTTTTTTTTTTGGACAGGATCTCATACAACCCAGGCTGGCTTCAAGTATAGCCTTGAACTGCTGATCTCCTTCCTCTGCCTCCCAAGTTCTAGTGTGTGCTACTAAACTTGGACTTTTAAAATTAGATCTGAGATCTCTACCTACTTAGACCTTCTGTTCCCCAGTTTACCTAGCTGAGTAGTAAGGGAGGCAATAAGAGCTACAGCTGATATTTGGCCTCCCTCAGCCTCCCCTGCCTGAATTCCTTTCTCTTTCTCTCTTGTTCCAAGATTGTTTGGCAATATTTTTTTCCCATCTTAACTGTTCTTTTCTTTTTACCAATGTTTCTAGAACTCTCCCTTTGTTTATCTCTCTCTTCTTCTGGGGGGGGGGTTCTTTTTGAGACAGGGTCTCCCTGTAGCTACATCTGGCCTGGAGCTCACTATGTAGACCAGGCTGGACTTGATCTCACAGAGGTCCACCTGCCTCTGCCTCCCCATTGCTGAGATGAAATCAGGTGCCACCACACCCGGCTCCCTTTTAGGCTCTTAGTGTTATGATCTTTTAGAAAGTTTCTCAGCCCGTCCCTTATTGTCCGTTCCATCCCTTTCCTTCATCATCTTCATTCCCTTGTTTAATTTAACTTCCTTTGCAAATATGTTTCCTGATTCTTTTCCCCCTGTGATATATTATTTCTGGACCCTTTGTGGCTTCTGGGAGAATACATGGTTCTTAATTATTTATAAGCATGAGAGAATAATTAAAGAAATGACTTAATTACTTTTCACATAGATAGGAATGAAACTGGATGGCAGATGATGGAGAAACAGGGACATATCAGGCACACTGGGTATGAGGGAGGGTTGGCTTGATGTAGGAAACAGCTACCTAGGAGTGGTATAATTTTAATTCTCATTTGTAAGATAACTGGAAAGCAACAACAGTGGATTATACTCAGCAAGGACTAAACAAAATGGGAGGTATATGTTACTAGTAGCTAAAGTAAAGGAAGAGGGGGTAGGTTAATTATTATTATCCTTTAAAATAATGTGGGTTGAGCTGGGGGGATGGCTCAGTGGATAAGAGCACTTGCTGCATAAGCATAAGGATCTGAGTTTGGATCCCTAGCACCATTTACAAAAGCTGGCACGGCCATGTGGTCTTATAACCCCAGAGTTGTGGGGAGGAGAGACAGGAAGATTGCTGGGGCCTGCCTGCTAGCAAGCCAAACTGAATGGTGGCAAGTGAGACACTTTGTCTCAAAAGAATAAAGTGAGGAGTGTTACAGCAGGGCACCTAATGTCCTCCTCTGGCTTCCACACACATGCACTACCACACACACACACACACACACACACACACACACACACACACACATATATCTAGATTAAAAAAGTTTATAGTGAAGGTTAATGCTAAACAATTTTAAGCTACCTCAGGAGGCATAATTCATATTTACCATCCATATCTTTTGGTGTTTTGTTGAGGATCTACTCAAAACATGTCCACACACACACACACACACTAGACAAAAAACAAATAAGATAACAAAATAATAAAATTATGGGTTGTGTATGTAGATAGATTGCTATAAAAATTTGAGGGATTTTACTGTCTTGAGTTGCTCCATAGGGCTGAATGGGGATATTTATTTAGTGGCAGTATAAATTACAGGGAAAGAGCCTAAGCTGACTTACCAATCCAGAGGCCTTGCTTTATACCTATCCATGGCTATTTGATGCTGGAAAGGCCCTTATTAATCACTTGGGGAGTCCTTGTCTTGATCTGAAAACACAGGCCTTGGGGTTTGTAATCCATTCAGGTTGTTTTTGGCACAACATCTAAAAGCAGAAGACTCTGAGGGAAGGGAAAGGTGGCAGACAGATACAGATGTCACACAAAACGATGAAGACAAGGTGTGTAGTTTGAAAAAAAAATCAGAAGAAGATCTGTGGTACCTAAGGAAGATGTGTGGTCAAATTCCGAGTTTTTAGCCTGCATCTTTGACAGGTTTGAAGACTGGGTATGCAGAGTGTAGCAAAGAGAATGTTGTACTTTTTTACATGCCCTGGGCATCAGAAAGGGGACTCCTGGGGAAGAAACCCTATTTCTATTCCCAGGCCCTTTCATTCTTCACCCCCAATGTGAGGTCTAGATGGCAGGTGTCGTGCTGTCCTGTGTAGAAGACTCTTCAGTCTGGAAGGGATCACAAAGGCTAGTCTAATGTCCTTATTTCACATTGAGGACATCGAGGCCAAGAGAGATGAAGTGGCTTGCCTCAGGTCCTTCCTGTTAGTTGGCCTGCTTTTCTAGATTATCGGGTCAGGCACTACTAGGGCTTTAACCTTCACAAGATGCCAGTTTTCTCCAGTTGCTCCATGTCTAGTGGATGAAAGGACATGACGGATTGCTTTCTCGCCTCTCGTGGCTACACATAAGGACAAGGGCACAATGCACCTTGGATTGGGGTGGGAGATAATGGTAATGTGGCCTGAGGCAACTGACAATGTATTAATAAACATGCCAAATATTGATAAAATGATCATTTAATGAATTTTGGCCTATATAGACTAGACAATTTATATATTGGGAGTTGCATAAGTTTATGATTACATAAGCAGCAGATGACTATAAATTTGGATAAAGCAAACTGTCTGACTGAGACTCTTGAGCAACTGATGAAAAACGTCCCCAGTGGGTGTGTCTCGCTTGTTCTTAGCAGACCACGCATAGCATTTCTCATTCCCTCAGCAATGGTTCTCTTGTAGTTTGGATGTGACATATCCCCCATAGGCACATGCATTTGAACACTTGGTCCCCAACTGGTGCCACTGTTAGGGAATATTATGGAAGCTTTACGAGTTAGATCCTTACAGGATGAAGTGGATCACTGGGGGCGGGCTTTGAGGGTTTATAGCCTAGTCCTACTTCCTGTCCATACTCAACTTTCTATAATGTGAGCAGCCAGGCCCCTGTTGCATGCCTTCCCCAACATGATGGGCTCTATCCCTCTGGAATTGTAAACCAGATAAGCCCTTTTTCCCTTAAGCTGATTTTATCAGGATATTTTATCATAGCAACAGAAAAGTTGCTGTGGTGCCCTGAGTTTACCCCTATTCCTTCCCATATGGACACATTCCTTAACTGAGACACCTGGAAAGCAGGGACTTATGTATGCACTGTAATGTATGTGCAGCTGAGGAATTATGATGGAAAGAGGTCAGGAAGAAACCACATGTGGCTGGAGATATGGATTAAAAAGAGACAGCAATTGCATATTTCATGATGCTTTATAGTTTTCAAGATACTTAGAGGCTTTGCCTTAATTTAGCACATCACAGTTGTGCAAAACTGTGTTCATCTCCCTGTCTCTGAGTTCATTCCCATCATTTTCTAAGATGCTGAGAGTTAAATGATGTGCCAAAGATGGAGAAATTTAACTATGAGGACTAGGAGTAGAAACTGGGTCTTTTGGCCCTTCATTTAATGCCTATAAGAAGAGCCACACTGTGGAACAGTCAGTGATGACGTGGGAGGAGGTGTCCTGGTGGCTCCAGACCTACAGGAGTATCACACAGAATGCCAAGGGCTTGATCACAGCATTTCACAGCATTTCTCTGTTGACCTTGGCTGATGAGCTTTTGGCTAAACAGGGAGAGAGAGAGAGAGAGAGAGAGAGAGAGAGAGAGAGAGAGAG